>NC_141996.1:22465858-22789358 GCF_049901715.1 Pseudonaja textilis
TTGCTAGTACTGATTTAACTACATAAGAAACAGACATTGCATCATGCATTACTAGAAAAGGAATGAATGAAGCTTCTAATAATATATTATTCTGGTTCAGAATCATAATTTAACTAGCAATGTCCTCATATAATTACTTCTATCCTTCCTGGAGCTTAAATGCTACTGTAATCCAGCAGGACTTTGAGTGGCTTACATTCTCTTCTTACAGTATTAGGGTTAAAATAAAAAAACATTATGTAACATAAAGTAATCAAATCACCAGAATGGTGTAATAGTAATGATGTGACAAGGTACAGTGTAGTAATTTAGTATAGAGCCAGATTGAACAAGTAGATATATGTCTAGTCATTGGTTCTTATTTACTTTATTTTTTAATTACTTCATTAAATGTTTGAGCCATCTAATTCTATTGCAACAGTGAAACGTAGGAAATATTGGAAGAATTTTCTTTTGCTATAACCATTTGTCTTTGTGATGTACACAATCTTGTAGCATCTTTATGTCATCACTTTACTGATAGATCAGTTACAAAAACAGGATTTATATAATCACAGGGATGACTGGATAATGCTGTAAGACAGTATAAACTACACTTTGGGGTTGGCCCAAGTCTTTGGACACTGGTTTATTAGATGGCCTGTTCTTTGTACTTGCCAGCAAGTTTTCATAAAATAAGTACCAATATGGTATATGAGGAAGAAATGAACGATTTAAATACTTGTAATTTAAACACTGTCCCTCAGCCTTGAAGAGTTTCATTTTCTCTAAATGGGCAATCCAGATATTTTAAGATGTGAGAGTATTTTAAAGAAAAGCACCTTCCCTCGCATGCATCCAAATCCACATACAAACCCAAAGATTCATGCAATCTGTATATTTAGATTTACACATTTATAAACATTTGCTTACTTCCTAGGGATGCAGTGGCTCAGTGGCTAAGACGCTGAGCTTGTCGATCAGAAAGGTCGGCAGATCGGCAGTTCGAATCCCTAGCACCGCATAATGGAGTGAGTTCCTGTTACTTGTCCCAGCTTTTGCCAACCTAGAAGTTCGAAAGCATGTGGAAATGCAAGTAGAAAAATTGGGACCACTTTGGTGGGAAGGTAACAGCGTTCCATGTGCCTCTGGTGTTAGACATGCTGGCCACATGACCACAGAGATGTCTTCGGACAGCGCTGGCTCTTCGGCTTTGTAGCGGAGATGAGCACTGCCCCCTAGAGCCGGAAACAACTAGCACATTATGTATGAGGGATATCTTTGCCTTACTTACTTCTAGGTAATCCACGACTTATGACTAATCACTGCGCATTCTGTATGCTTGGCAACTGGCCTGCATATTTAGCCATTTGCAGCATCCTGTGGTCACAGAAACACAATTTACAACACTTTTTCTTGGAAACTGGCCTTTATTTCCAGTTTTTTTGCAAAAAATGCCCATTGCAGACAATGGGTTTGCTTAATGACGTCCACAAGAAAAGGCCATAAAATCGGTCATAGTCACATAATCACCCGCTTAACAATCGACACAACTTACAACTGTAATTCTGAGCTCAGTTACAATTTTAAATGGAGGATTACCTTTACTTATTTATCTATTCATTTATTTAGGCCTCTCTAAAAGAATGGAGACTGGATGGCTTAGAATACCTAAACATAATATCAACACAACAATCCTTCTTTTAAATTTGCAATTTATTTTTATTTTATTTATACCCTTCTGCTGTGAATCTGCTTTAATGAATCATATTAAATGCAATGTTAGTACCCTATTAATAATTCATGTGAATAACTATTAATCAAAGTAACACGCTAGGATTTTTAAAAATTAGTCCTATGATAATGAAGGTTAAGATAGCCATTAACTAGGTTTCTGTAAAATATTCTCCAGTAAGTTAAATTTAGTTCTACACATTTCCCAAAACAGTAATGATTGCTGTCTTTAGGAAATGAGTTGGAAATTAGCCCTCAAATGTTTTATATGTCTGTTTTCTCTTTTGAGCAACACTGGATGATTTGGCAGACAGGGATAATAGAAAATTCCTGTGTTTCTCCAAAATTATAGCAAGCTCTTAACACAAATTGCTGACAGCCCATACAATTATCATCAACTGAGGAAAAATTAAACAATTGAAGCCAAACCTCCAATGCCACCCTGATAGCGTTAGATCACCCGTGCTTTGAGTTATTTCTATTTCCAGCTGAGCAATAAAGAGAGTTCTTGATCTTTCCCCTCTGGCTCACCCAGATTGTGACCAGACCGCCTCTAATTAGGGACAGAAGCTTCAAAGTGTGTGTCTCCTTTTACCAAATTTAGGGCAGTGTAAATAATCTGCAAGATGGGAGACCGGGGCTGAACTTTGTGTAAGAACAAATCCATCATGTTATGTAAATAGAAATGAATCTGGTAATTGGCTTTGGGTAGGTATTTTGCATAGATATTCAGTGGGGTTAATCAGAAGGATATGCAGAGGGCATCTGAAGACAATCCCAAACCAAAGCACTCCTGGGGCAGATATAAAGGTAAGTGGGGCTGGAATGTAAAGGAGCAATCGATTTGGTTTTCTTCAGTTTTGCTCAAAGCTGTGGCAGCTTTGATAAGTAAAAGGTGCTTTTAGGTAGCCAGATAAGAAGGTGCGATATAATGGAAAAGTGTGGGTTCAAAAACATATTTCAGACCACCAATTCATTGCAATTAAATGATTAATCTCCCACTCATAACCATCCTACATCCTTGAATAAACCAAAATAAATTAGCATGTAATTTTTCTTTGTTTAGTCAGTCCTAGAGACATGTGGAATCGAGTGGTTTTAGAATAAAATTTCCTCAAATATTTGTAGTCTCGATGTGCCATTCCTAAAAGACAGATAGAGAAGCATATTATTCACATGTAATCCCCTATCAAACCACAAAAAATGAGAAAAAAGATGCCTAAAGAGTTAATTATTATTCCAATAGTTCATCTCGAAAGGACCTCCATAAAAACTTTTCCAGCTATGAGGATTCTAATCAAAGATTCTGCTTTTCCCTGTCTTTCCAGGAAAGCCAACCGTTCCCCCAGCGTGACAATCAAGCTTCTAAATGCTCAAAGTCCTGTCTGTTCACTGTCTTATTACTGCCTTTTTAGTTTCTCTCTTCAAACACTGCAGAATTAAAGGATGGTACACTAATAATAAAGATACTGAAGGTTCCTAGTGGGTATTAGGTAAGTTATCAGGAACTCAGTTATAGTTTATTGATCAGATCTGAAGCAAATTTGTCTCCAGTATCAGAGACAGAATACCTACCAACTATGGAAGAATAAGAATGCAAAAGTGTTCTTTAGTTCTTGTCTTATTGTTGATTTTAGTTTACAGATATTTTTTGCCTACTTTAAGAATTGAACTTGATATGCTAGACCCGTGATGGCAAACCTATGGCATGTGTGCCGGAAGTGGCACGCAGAGCCATTTCTGCCAGCATGCGAGCCATCGCCCGGAATAGATCTACTGTGCATGCATGCTCCCCCTGCCAGCCAGCTGATTGTCGGATATCTGCCACGCATGCACGGGGGGTGTACGGGGGTGCATGCACAGGGGGATGGGGTGCACACAGGGAAGCATGTGCAGAGGCACAGGGGGGCCGTGCACACATGCACAGGGGGCAGGGGTTGTGCATGCATTGCATTATGGGATACGTGCACACATGCATGCCCTTTCGGCACATGATGATGAAAAGGTTAGCCATCACTGTGCTAGACAGTTCTTATACGTATTCCAGCATAGCCTTTATTATACACTCATAAACATTTTTTAAATACCAATTCTTGTTTCTTTTAAACATATGATGGGCTCTTTACTATGTCTATACTTATTCCCAGACCCATCATTTGTTCCATCTACATCAAATTTTATCAGAGTGTTGTTGTTTCGTTGTTTAGAGAAAAACAGTATTTAACTTGGATGGTGATTTCTTTTTCGTGCTATGAAAATGAAAATTGTTTTAAAAATTCATGATTCTCATTTTATCCAGAAAATGCTTCTTACTATGCTAGCTTGTTTAAAGCTTTAGTTTCATTGAATTAAAATCAATCAAATAAATAAATGTTATCTCAAAGTAAACAAGATTGTAAAGCTATTTAGTCATGATAATTCTGGGTTAAGGTTGTTTCACGATGAGGTATGTGATAGCTTTATTCATACACTTTAACAGGATCTGATCCCAACTGATATTATCTTTTAGTTTAATTCTTCTCCATTTTCTTGGGGAAAAAAAAAACATCTTTGGTAGCAGTTTCTCATTTATCCTTGTTAGACTAACTTAAATGACATTTTTGAACAAAGATATATATACATAGCTAAAAGATATGTTATTGGCACCAAACTGTCTTTCATAGGAGCACTTCCATTTAAAACTTACATTTTAAAGATTTATCTTGGAAAATAATTTATTGATCAATTTCTATGTGTTTTTATTTTTACTTTTATCTTTCAGCCCCATTTTTCCAAGGATAATAGCTGCAGGCGTCTTTATAAATTGTCTTAACAGAAATCTCTTATTTTCTCATTTCATTTCCTGTAAATCTGTTTCTAGCACCTTCTCTCTCTAGAGAGACTTTATACCTTTTTTCTCACGTTATGAAAATAATGAAACTTTTGTGGGGGAATTAAGAACATAAATAAATCTTGCAGTTCTATATTAAATTCTCCTTCTCCCTCCTAACATTCACCTTTAAAGGCAAATCCAAAAAACATCTGATAGGCATAATACATCATTCTCCCCCAAAGACACAAATCACCCATGACTTAACACAATTTTAGAATTGAAGGGTCTTTGTTCTTCCCTGCACCAGAAATTACATATGCGTTAAAGTGCCATAATTCAATTCAACAATATTGGATATCTAACATTGCTACAGTTGGAAGACTAGTGCACATCACTAACTGGGCTTTAAGTAATATATAAGTGGGCAAAACTCTCTAAGGGCCACAGATAATTGCAATCTTATTTTTGTGGCCCCACAAGTTCTCCAGAATTGATATTCACATTCACTGATGAATTAATCATGGAACCTTTATTTTATTTGTTTTTTATTTATTTATTTGATTTGTCAATCGCTTACAAGATAATAGGTATAAGTATAAACATGAGTAAGAATACAGGAAATAGGTACGAATAAATGGGGACAATAGGACAGGGACGGGGGCCAGGACAGTGCACTTATGCACACCCCTTACAGACTTCTTAGGAATGGAGCGAGGTCAAAAGTGGATAGTTTGAGGTTAAAGGAGTGGGGGGTTACAGGATGTAACAACAGAGTCAGATAGTGCATTCCAGGCATTGACCACTCTGTTGCTGAAGTCATACTTTCTGCAATTGAGTTTGGAGCGGTTAACACTGAGTTTGTATCTGTTGTGTGCTCTTGTATTGTTGTGGTTGAAGCTGAAGTAGTCATTGACTGGTAGGACATTGTAGCAAATAATTTTGTGTGCTACGCTGAAGTCTAACCGTAGGCGGCATGTTCAAGGTTGTCCAAGCCCAAAATCTCAAGCCTGGTGATAGAGGGTATTCTGTTGCGAGCAGTGTAGTACTCTTCTTGTGAAATACTTCTGGACTCGCTCGATTGTATTAATGTATTAATGTCTGATATGCGGTGTGGATTCCAGACTGATGAGCTGTATTTGAGTATTGGTCTGGCAAAAGTTTTGTATGCTCTAGTTAGCAATTCAATATTTCCGGAGGAGAACCTTATTTGTTTGTTGATTGTCCTTGTCCTGACTCTCAAAAACATTTTGTCATTATCACATTTCTTGTAGAGGCTGAAAATTAACATTTTAAAAGAAGGACATCTCTTTTTCTAGGAAAGCAACTTACTGACAGTACAAACTGATTATATAGCTCTGTTAAATGATAGAGGCCATTTCCTTTAAAACAACCCCCAAAAAAAAAAACCCCACAATTGCACCATTTTACATAGCCAAACCAGTAGAGGGCAGCTCCACCATATTTTAAAAACATAAAGAATAATTGTTTATGGAGCAACAGCTATTTACAGCAGGTTCCAAATCAGGTTAAACCTCTTTTAATAGGATTAAATGGAAGTAGTTATTCCATTATGAAGGAGATGACCTGTGTTGACCTGTTACAGACACGACCTGTGTTGCCAGTTAGAAGATCAACAGTTGTTCTATTCTTCTCACCTTAAAAGAGTTTATTATGAAAGGGGTGGGGGATACAGATACAGCTATAGAAAAATTTAGGTGTGTTACATCTGGAAGTCAACACTGTCTGGGCTTCTCATGTCATTCTGTGAATGAGGCAGGACATTGGTTCATTAAAGCTTCACTTAGAAATAGTTGCAAATTTGTTAGCTTCAGCAGCTCACATTTTATGTTCCCCTTTTGCATACACTAAGCTAAATGCAGATATACACATGCACTATGTCAGAGTCATGGTTTTCAGGGTGTGGATTTCTAATTTCCCAGTTTCTGAATGCTTTCCTATGTAAAATTACCTGAATATTATAAATTGGCATGTTATGGAAGAATCTGTAAGACTTCCATTTCTCTGTGCTGTGTTAAATAGCTCCTACCACAGGTAACATATGTTGTGGTTTGACATGGAAGTTTTGTTTGCAACAAAATTTAATATCTGTGGGAGAATAAGTACTGAAGTGCGTAAATAAGATTTATAAGACTTGGAGGACAGGAAAAGAGGCTAGGGGTCAGAATCAGGCTGGAACCAGAATGTGAAAGAAAAAATGGAAAAGCAGAAAAATACACGACTATGTTGGAGAAAAAGAAGGAACAGAAAGTAGCACTAGAATGGTAAGATGATAGAATGTTTTGAAATGTAGCTGAAGTCTTCAAAAGGAACTAAACTATGATGTGAGAAGGCAAAAAAGAATATTGCTAAAAATGTGGAGATACATGTAAAATAAAAGATGAAAAGAAGGATGTATAAGATTGTTGTTAGAAGTGGAAGGAGTGGTTCGACAGAAGTAGGTTGGAAAGAATTTCATTGTTTGAGTATGATCCTATTCTCCTCGAAGGAAAGGGGAATACTTCTTGAAGAAGCATAGAGTACTTTGTAACGCTATACCATTCTGAAGTGCTCAGCCAAGAACAGTTTTCTTTCAACTATGTTTGATTTACCAACTTTTTTTCTTCCTCCATTATTTACTTACTGGCTACTTCCTGAATATATTACTGCAGCAAATTTTACATGAGGGTGTCCTTTATAGGAAATTCCGAAACACCACTGGATCTAGAATGTGATAGTTTGGCTTCTGATCAATGTGATGTTTCTCATCGGGAATATACTTTGCCTCATTTTCCATGGTTTTCCAAGTCAAAATCAGTGTTTGTTGTACTATATAAATCCTTTCATTGCTTGAGTCTGTATTCCTCAAAGAATATCTTCCCTAGTGTCTTACCAATCAGAAGCTCTGTTTACCTTCTATGGCAGGGATCTCCAAAGTTGGTAACTTTGAGACTTGTGGACTTCAATTCCCAGAATTCCCCAGCCAGCATGCCTGGCTGAGGAATTCTGGGAGTTGAAGTCCACAAGTCTTAAAGTTGCCAAGTTTGGAGACCTCTGCTCTATGGCCTGGGTAATGGTGCCAGCTAGAAATAGTTAGGGTCAAGACTTTTTCAGCTGTGCCCTTGTATCTATGGAACAATCCCACTTGAGGTGCAGACATGACCCTCCTTAGCCAATTTTAAGAGAAATCTGAAGCCTCCTCAATTGCTTTCTATTATTGATTAATATTCGTTTGGTATTGGATTCCATACAGTTTTCTAGTTCATTTGCCAGGGAATTCACAAGTGGGACATCTTTCCTCAAAGCCCAGAATGGAAGTCCAGTTAGTAGCAACAGATGTTATTTTGTAAACTTTGGTTATAATATACACATGGATCAGTGGGATAAGTGGTTGAAAGGATTGAAATTTACACTATGTTATAATCTTAAAGAGAATTTTAATATAACCAATGTCATTGGGGGTCAATCATCCTCTAAACTGGATGGATAGATGGATGGATAGGAGAAAGAGAGGAAGAACAAGTAGTCCTCCTTATCAATGATTTTGTGATCTATCATTGTAAATGTCTGTAGCTAGTATGTATGACACCTCAGTTTCTGTGCTAAAGGATTTTGCATATCTGCAGTTAGGAACACATGTTTTGTTATAGCTGCCATTTGTGTCTGCATAAAAGTGTAAATCAAACACACAACCTATTTTCTCAATGATCTGCTTCCAATCTGTCCATCCGCCCACTCAGCCTTGCTCTTCCTACTGTTTACCCACCAATCCTTAAGCACTTCTCTTTCTTCCTTCCCTTTAGCTCATCTATCCTTATAGTCTTCACATTATAAGTCCATTCTTCTTCAGAGTGCCTTTTTCCAGGGCTCTGGATTCTAACCCCCATTCCTCATAGACTCTAGGTCTCATAATCTATGGTTATATTATTCACAATAGCAGATAGTGGACTGGAATGCACAGAAAAAATGAAGGTCACTTGTTTATTTTACATATATGATCCGCTTGATGTAGGGAGCAACTCCATTCCTGATTTTTTGGCTTTCTGAACCTAATATAAAACCTATTACCAGTACCAAAGTAAACAATGTCTATGTATTTGTTTACCCCAGTATGATTTATAAAAGTATAGATCCTTTTATAAACCTACTGAGAATTAAGGATAAATGAAAGGACTTCCGAATAGGTTTCTGTAGGATTGTAATATGTTCCTGGGTTTTTAAATGGAATTTAGAAATAATCACATAGTGTGAAAATCTTTCTCAGATTAATTTAAACAAATAAATATGGTAAAGCAGAGCATTTGGACTAATGTGAAAAGAAAATCTACCCTGATAGAAACTTCCTTTTGTTCTTCTCTGATCCAGCATTAGATGAGAAGGATCATATCGAACAGTGTCTCTGGGCCCCCTAAGTATACTTGTATGTACTAAAATAAGATTAAATTGGATTTATGTATATGGAATAGCAGTAGCAATAGCACTTACACTTATATACCACTTCACAGTCTTTTACAGTCCCCTCTAAGCAGTTTACAGAGTCAGCCTATTGCCCCCCAACAATCTAGCTCCTCCTTTTATTGACCTTGGAAGGATGGAAGGCTGAATCAAGCTTGAGCCTGGTGGGATTTGAACTGCCAAACTGCTGGCGATCAGCAAAACCTGCAGTACTGCATTCTAACCACTGAGCCACTATGGCTCGAACCACCAAATAGGTTGAAATGCTGTCTTTATTTTGTCTGGGGCAACAAATATTGAGTCAGAACTATTAACATGTTATAATTTCTTTGTTTTCTTTTTTCCTAAGCTAATTATAATTGTATCATTGTGCTTAGTCACACAGTCAGAAGTTTAGAATGGATTTGACATTTTTGTCCACTTACTGACTCCTTTCCAAAGACCTGAGATAGGTTGTTGTTATTCTTCTTGTTGTTGATGATGTTATTAGTTTGAAACGTTATACTTTAGAATAGATTCTAAAGTACTGTTGCAAAATAATTCAACAATAATTGAGGAACTTCTGAGCACAACAGAGATAAATCCAACAATTAACTTCTGCAGGTGACAAGGATCTTCTGCACTTCGGATCCAAAAACAAAAAGATGTTTTGGAGTGGCCCATGGCACACATGTCAGCACCTCCTTTAAAGAAACAGGATTTACCCCCGGTTCAAACGGTAGCCATACACTCCTACAAAAATATGTATTTCAAAGGGATGCCAGCAGTAGACCCATACTCTCCAGAGAGCACCTTATCTCTTGCTGTCAGCACCTTCACACAGCTGAATGTAATACTCTATATAAACCACTTGTGCTCTCTTGAGTTTTATGATGCTATCACCTTTTCACAGAAAAACATCTTCAATTGTCATGACAACCTACAAGAGAGAAAGTAAATAGCAGAAACCAGAACATTAGCCCTGATAGGAAAAACTGTACAGAGGAAGAAGGACATATTAATATTTTTAGATTTCATCTTTGTGGATTTAAAAACCATATTAAAATTCAACTGAATCAGTTTTCTATCACGAATGAAGATATAAATGAAATGCTACCTTGCCACTATGCCATTGTTACATTATTCCTATTGATACAGGAACTTTGTTCTCTTGCTGATTAATCAGGGAGGTGACCAAACTGTATTATATGGGTGCTCAGTTAAGCACTTTTAAATATTTTTACATAAAATTGACAAACCACTTCACATTAAGAGAATTCTGCAGATAACACATGTGCCCCCTTAGCAACTAGTTTCAACTGTAGCCACATTTTGAACTGAACCAAATTGGTTCCAACCATCAACTTTCTGTCATGCCAGCAAATAGCCAAGTGATTTAATTTTTGCCCCTTCAGTGCCCCAATAGCAGCAATAGCAGTTTAGAAAAGCTCTCACCAACTCCCAGTTCTGATAACTTCCATTTGCCTGTTCTAGATTCAGGAATTATAGTGATCAGCCAATGTGTCATGCCCGTCGGAATCTGAGGAAGGGCAAAGGCCAGCTGGGCAGAGCAGGGGAGAGGTAGAGCAAGGGAGAGGGAATTCAGAGGAAGACCCAGGCCTATCTCCTCTTCATCCTAGGGCACGCAGGGAGGAACGGAGGAGGGAGCAATGTGAGTTGTGTGGCTTATGGGGAAGGAAAGGGCCCTGATTCCCTTCATTAGCTGCAGCTGGGAACACAGTGTTTAAAAAGGGAAGTTGTGCACAGCCAACTGTTGAGAGCAAATTATGAATTATCTGGTATTGTCGAAGCTTATCTGGGTTCCTGGCATCTTCCCAACTGCATGCATTTTGCTTGCCTCACAAGTCTACAATTCCTTCTCCTGCCCTGTCAAGTTCATTGCTTCAGCATGGTTTGTGTGGATTTTTATTTACAGTTTGTATGTACTTTGTTTTCAGACTGAATTTCCTCCACTTAAAGATTGTTCTTGGGAGAGTTTTTTTCTCCAGTTGAAGGTAACCTAGACATTGGGAGCAAAATTGGAGATACTAAAGGGACTCTTTTTACTTATGTGACTGTGTTGCCTTTGTGCCAAAGCCCAGGTCATCACACAACATATCAAAGATTGGTTCTGTACTTCATTTATTCTTTGAGGCTACAAATGTCAGTAATGCCAAGCCCACCAAATACAATCCTTTAAAGTAAGGGTGAGCAATTAATTTTCCCAAGGAGCCATATAAGAAACTAGGGCCACCCCCCTAGGCTGAACAGGGACAATCAAAGGGACAGTTGTGGCCTGTGGGCTGTAAAATGTCCAGGTCCACCTTGAAGCCTGTAACTGCCCTCAAATTAGCCAGCCAAAGGAAGTATTGTGTAGCTAGCCTAGTCCTGGTCTCCTAGATATTACCTGATCCCTCTTCTAAAATTTGAGACTGGAAGCAATTGTTTCAAGAATTGGAGAACATGAATTATGATACACCCTGAGGGGTGGGGGGAAACCAGGGTCAAGGGTGACAGTGAATTATGTGTCTCAGAATTAGCTTGCTGTCAGGATTCCAGCAGTTGCCCTAATTAAACCATGAGCCTCAAACCAAGCTTCAAAAACTTCAAAAAATTTATTAGGAGCAAACATGTCAGTATGATCTATATGAAGCCGATTCTGAGACATGTAATTCACTGTCACCCTTAAATCACTGTCACCCTCTGGGTGTATCTTAATTCATATTCTCCAACAAAACACGTTCATAGCCAAGAGTCATCAATCACATTCTCCAATTAGAGATTTGTGCAGCAGAGATTGTGGTAGCTTAGTTATAATCTCTGCAATTTAAGAATGGAATGCACTTTCGTTTCCAAACTGCTGCATTGCTTGTTCAAATTTCTCCCCTCCTGATAGTGTCCCTTGAAGATAGCTTGTGTTCATAAGCCATGGAAACCTGACCAATGTACATCATGCTGTCAATGACCAAAATGATGAAACAAGTCCTACTGATTGATGCTTTATCTTTTCCTCATAAGTACTCAAGATAAATAACAATGGGAAGAAATACATATCCAATATCTACGCAAACTCTGAGTGCTTTCTTAAAAGCAGAAAAAGCGATGGCAAAGCATAACTGGGTCTGTGTAACATAAATTGAGAGCAGTGGAGAAGTCCCAATTAATAGATTTTAATTATTGCTCCCTAGAAAGCAAGAATCAGTAGAGCTGGATAAAAGGCTCCAGTCATATTGACACAACAACGAATCAATACGTTCAATCTCAAAAGAGTTAGATAATTCCATTCTGCTGCATTTATGAACTTATGCACAGCAAAACATTCATATCAGGCCCATCCTACCATGAAGCAGAGTGAAGTAGTTGCCTAGATTTCAATGGCGGGATGGAAGGAGCACTGGCAAGGGATTGTATGTTCCATACAGCATCTCTTCCATCCCTTACAGGTTGCATCTACCGCCTTGGCTGTCCCCTTCCAGTTTTATTGAGAAGCAATTGTTGACATTTGCAAGTGAACATTTCCAAGGAGATAGCTTTGGGAAAATATGAGATATAAAAATATGAGACATTACAAGATCCTGGCTGCTTCTGAAAAGAACCAACTGATTCATTTAGAGCCAACAGCCATTAAAACATCTGTTTGTATCATTTGCTGTAGAAGAGTATTATCAGAAAATACGAGATTCTGGTGCTTTACATCTTAATTGTCATAGCATTAATCTTCACAATATGAAGATTCCTCAACACTTAAGACTTGCATGTGCTCAATGGAACCGAATGAATCAGAGTTAATTAATTGGACAAGGTAAGAAATTTTGTGACCTTAAAAAAACAATTATCAAATGACAGACATACTTTGAAGGTTAGATTCCCTTCCATGTGTACTTGGAAATATCTTACATATAACTGGTTTACACATCACATGAGTCAGTGGTGGGATTCAAAATTTTTTACTACCGGTTCTGTGGGCGTGGCTTGGTGGGCATGGCAGGGGAAGGATACTGTAAAATCTCCAGTCAGAGGTGGTATTGGCCTGTTCTCTGAACTACTCAAAATTTCCAATACCGATTCTCCAAAACTGGTTAGAACCTGCTGAATACCACCTCTGACATAAATTGAGGACCTTAAGTCTGTTGGCCCGATCTAGTCTATTGGGTTGAGCTGTGATTATATTACTAGACGAAAGAGAAATGATTTAAGTGTATCAATGCATTTAATACAATTTTATTAAACATGCAAACAGTAGGAATTCTAAGCTACTGCTCAGCAGAAACGCTTCTGGTTATTCAACCCAAGTCTGCTAAAGTATATACTACTATGTTATTTCTGAATAATATTAATAGGAAAACAACTATTTCAAGAAATCCCCCAGGATATGATGTGGAAAACATGAATGAACACAGCCAGAAATCAGCATGTGGTTTCTGCCTTCACAATAGAGACATACTCATTATGAAGAGCGTTTGGCGGCAAACATCGTATTTACTCATGTAATAGTTTTAAATATTGCTCTGAAAATACATATTTCACGTGTGAAATGTGTGTGTGTGTGTGTGTGTGTGTGTGCGTGTGTAGTCATAATGTATGCCTCAACAACAATGAGCTGTTTCTGTGCTGTTGCATCTATTCTGGAAAATCCCTAGATGATTTATATGCCACTGTCATTACAATCTTTTCAAACTTTTCCACAGTGCATGTATTTTGCTGCAGGGTTTCAGCATCCAGTCACTTTATTGTATTGTTCCCAGAATAAATATTGAGATGATGGTTATCTTTAGACCCCCAACAGGTTTACAGACATTTACAACATGTGGGATCCATAAAATATTAAAGAAAAAAAATCAAACTAAAATCTGAACGCAAGTTTTCCACAGCAAAATTTCCTCAGGATTTTGGTTCTGTCATCCCAAACACAGTAGAGGAGGACATCCTTTGGAAGTGATGGGTTCCATAATGGCAATGATGAAAAAGGGTGAAAGCAGAAAACGCTGGGCTCTAGCACACCATGGCTCTGATCTCAACAGGGACAAGAATGTTCTGTGCTTTTTTTAGCCATTGTATTAGATTTGTTTCAAAAAAATAAATTAAATAAAATTAGTAGATCATTCTGGACTTTTTGCATGAAACGGGGGGGGGGGGGAGAATAAATGTATGACATATTTGATGATTCTGAAAAATTAGTATATAATAGAAAAAAAGAAAGTTAGAGTGTAACAGTTTAGTGTCAATTTTTACTTATATCTGTGGTAAAAGAAAAAGTCAGAAGTCATTTCTTTATATTTCTTTCTGTCTCTGCATGTTTGGCTTTCTTTTTTATTCTTTCTTTTCTTCTCTTTTCTATCTTAATTATTAGTTTTGTTAGGGCTTTTTATCTTTATATTTGAAAATAGGGGTAGGAATTCTCCATATGCCCCTCTTGACTTAACCTTCCAGATGATTCTCCCTTTAAAAAAGACAATCATTTAGATACTTCATGCCAAGCCATTAAAGGCTTTATAGCATAAAACCTGCTTAAGTTTGATTTTTCGAATCGTTTTGTTGCAACTGGAGTGGGGGCAGGGGGTGGAATTCATTTGAGATCAAACGTTTCTGGGGAAAGTAAAAAAACCCAAACAGTTCAGTGGTGGGATTCAATTTTTTTTACTACCGGTTCTATGGGCGTGGCTTGGTGGGCATGGCAGGGGAAGGATAGAAAATCTCCAGTCAGAGGTGGTATTTGCTGGTTCTCCAAATTTCCGCTACCGGTTCTCCAGAACTGGTCAGAACCTGCTGAATACCACGTATGGAATAGTTCCAAGGTAGAATATCTAGTTTAAAATGTACTAACTTCAGTCCTTCACAACTAGAGACTTAAAAGGTAGGGAAATTAGGCAGATACTGGCTTCTGAGGTTTTTTTTCCTAACGCCTTCACAGCTAGTCCATGACTTACAACAGTTCATTTAGTGACTGTTCAAAGTTACGACACTGAAAAAAGTGACTTATAAACTGTTTTTCACACTTACAATCCTTGCAAATATCCCCCTGGTCACAAGATCAAACTTTGGATCATATTTATGATGGTTGCAGTGTCCTGGAGTCCTGTGATCCCCTTTTGCGACCTTCCGATAAGCAAAGTCAATGAGGAAGCCAGAATCACTCAACAACTAATTTAACAATTGGGAACTATTCACGTAACAACTTTGACAAGAAAGGTCGTAAAATGGGGCAAAACTCACTTAACAAATGTTTCAATTAACAACATAAATGTTGAGCTCCATTATAGTCATAACTCGAGAACTACTTGAAATGGTCATGAGGCTTCTGTATTTTTTCCTCCCTGCATAACCAAGTAACATTTGTGTCTATGTTTCTGTCCTTTTCTACCCAGGAACTAATCTGGATGTGGGTATATAAACACATTGTATGTGCTGCATGTATAAGAGCGAGAGAGACTCTAATCTGAGCAGGTGGATATTCTGATGCATTTCTGCTGTCCTATCATGGGGCACCTAAGCTTACCTGTGTAGGGGCACACTAGGAAACACAGCACAGGTTACACACATCTGTTCTGGATCACAAGACCAGGATTGGGAGGGGGGAAGCTTAGAATGGCACAGATCACAACATTCAAGCTGCTATCTCTCCCAGAATATTTTTGAGGATTTGTTTTTTCTGAAATATTTTTCTCTAAAACTCCCATCAGATCTGGTTTATCTAAAAAATATGATGGGTTCTTCTGCTCAATTTCCCTACCCCAAAGCCAAATTCATTCAGTTACCCTTCTTATAGATCAGGGGTGTCAAGCTCACGGCCTGCGGGCCGGATGTGTCACGTGCTGGTCCCGCCCCGGCCCAGTTTACAAAGTGGGGGGAAGTCCCAATAGGTCACGGTTGAACACCCTGTTATAGATGAATAGACAGGGTCTCCATCCCCTGAATTTCTTTCCATCATTTCATTGGGTTAGAAAGAATAAAGAGAAACCTGGGAAAGAAGAGAGGTTCCTAACCTGAGATTCTGAACCGGGGTCAGAATAACATTTGGTCCCACAGAGATTGCTGGATTAAAACTGTCAGCATCCTTACCTTGGTGATCCTTCCAGAAATATTCATTCAGCAACTTCCTGAGATTTCATCTCTACATTTGAGAACCTCTCTTGAGGAGAAAATATGCCAGCCTAAAGGAAGAAATTGCCTGATTTTTGGCAATTTTCTTCAAGCAGAAAAACTGTCTCTAACGCTTCAGTATCTAATGTTGGCAAACCTTAGCAAGAGACAAGGGAGTTTCTGCCTGTTTCTCTGGAAAGTACCTTGGGGATGTATTATGACTTAGTTCTCATAATTTCCAATCAATATTCCAATGGGAATTGTGAGAATTGATGAACATCCAAAATTCTAGGGAGTATCAGATTGATTGAAACAAAAGACATATTTTTTTAAACACAAGATAGGATTATTCGTGGGCATACTATTGTGTGATTTCTTAGCTTAGATACTGCTTTGTTGCCCAGAAGTCCTTTGTGTAATTTATTTAGTTCAAATGACTTATATTTATAACTCTTTCTTAGGGTTGCTATGGTTTCCGTTACATTCATCGCCAGCTAATTTTCCTTTATCTCCATCACTACAATCTTAGTGTGATTTCTTTTTAGTTTTAATTTGTGTCATTCCAGACCAGTATGGACTAAAAATCCCCATTAAGCCAAGGATTGCAGAAAGCATTACAACAGAAAAGCAGTAAAACCATTAAAATAGTAATTTCAGGCAGCCATAATGAGAAAGGGCAGCATTCTTGCCCATTCATTGACCAAACCTAGTAAAGTTAAAGGGATTGATTTCTTCTAATTAAAACAATGTCATTAGAGATTTATGTATCATTATAAGCTGCAGCAAAGTAATAAACTGCAATTGCATCTCCTTTGTTAGGTAATTGAAAAGCTTAAGTAATTCCTAAATTTTGTAAAATATTGAAAATATATTTGAGAATATCTATGTTAAGAGAAAGTTAAAGAAAAAGAAGTATTAGCTGAAAGAAAAATCTAGAACAGATACTCACCTCCCCTGGGAGTGCAAGACGATATTCCAGGCAGTGTGAAAACTTGAGTTTAGAAGTTTCAAAATTATAGAATATATGTATAATTATATGCATATAATTATTTATTTTTTAAGGGGTGCGATATCAGAAGCGTTCCAGGGATGTGGGGTATAGAAAAGGTTGGGAACCCCTTATCTAGAGCTTTAAAAAAGGATGTATACAAGAAGAAAAAGTATTTTGACGGTAACTTGGAGGGAGTGATCCAAATTTAATGAGTTAATTGGAGTTAGCTAGAATTTTATTGTATGTATGCTAAGAGAAAGTTAAAAATAAGATGCATTCGAATATTTTAATTTTAGAAATGTTTTTAAAGAAAAGCTTAGTGTTTTAAAATGGATAAAAATATTTTTCCTTTTAAGGTTAAAGAAATGCAGTGAATTTTGTTAATATAAATAGTGATAGTTTGTAAAGATCATTAAGTACAAATAGAAATACATATTATTTCAATAGCGAGGAAGATAAAAGCAGTAATGGTTAAATTGATAGAAATGGCTAGTTATATACGAATGTGTACAAGTAAAAAGTTGAGATGAGTTGTACTGTGCTAAAGGTTGACTCGGCCTTCCATCTTTCTGTGGTTTGTAAAATGAGGATGCAGATTATTATTGTAGATCTGCTGGGTAAGATTGATTGGAATGAGAATTAAGCACCAACCAAAAAACTAAAATTATAATGCATGTTTAACATATCTGTACATGGTTTATTCAAAATCAAACACAATTAACACCTTTTTCTTTCTTCCCTTGTACTACATATTTTCTTTCCCTTTCTTTTTTATCTTCCCATAATTTCTATTTTTCTTTGTATTTTTCTTTGTATTTTACTCATTTGCTCCGTAATTTACTCATTAGTAATTTTAGGCATATTGTTTCTCAGCTGAACTTCATTATCTGTATAAAATAGAATTAATTGTAAACCAAGAAGA
This sequence comes from Pseudonaja textilis, assembly GCF_049901715.1. Classification (NCBI taxonomy): domain Eukaryota; kingdom Metazoa; phylum Chordata; class Lepidosauria; order Squamata; family Elapidae; genus Pseudonaja; species Pseudonaja textilis. The sequence goes on from NC_141996.1 coordinate 22,483,808, forward strand.
AAGGGGAGAACAGGAGTGAACAATTCTAAACATATTGAATAAATGTTTAGTAATTCTAAATGATAACTGTACGTTTTAAAAAATTAGATATGTTTTATACAAATCTTGAAAGTACAAATAAGGAAATATTGTTCTTGGCAATTAATAATATTAAACATTGTTCTATAATGGTTTCACAATAAAAAAACCTAGTACTATGGTAATATTTAAATTATTCTTTCCATTCCACATTTTGAAATTTTCCTCAAAACTGTGTTGAAAATGCAAATAAAAATAATAAAAAATAAGTAAAACAATTTAAAAAGAAAGCAAATATTAGTTCTATTGGTACTAAGAGGTGACTTGGGTGCAATCCCAAAACTGGAGCACCTCTTAAACTCCATCAGAATTGACAAAAGCACCAATCATCAATTGCAAAAGATAGCTTTATTTGGAACATCTTATATCCTTGGTCATCTTTAACACTAGATCAAGCATCAACATCTGCCTATCCCAGATCCTTGGGAAGGACTTCACAGATAAAAAATGCCAAATCCAGTCCAAATATCTGGCTGATTGTGCAACCCACCATAATAATAAGGCCCAGATTCTACATGATTCAACACTCCTCCAGGAGTTGGTGTGCAATTCAATGAGTCCTCCTAACACTATGGCAACTATGCCTAGGAGGGGCCTTTGGATAGATCTATCTGATTTACTAATTGGGCCCTTTCCTTGACTGGGAAGCCTTGTTCAGAATCACTCATGCCTTGGTCACCTGCAATGAACTCTACATGGGGCTGCCCTTGAAGACCACCTGGAAACTACAACTGATCCAGAACATGATGGTACACACTGTGATGTGTGCTTCTAGGTTTACCCTCATTGCATGAGCTGCACTGGCTGCTGGTTCCCTTCCAGGTGCAAAATGCCGGTTCAAGATGACATTTAAAGGACAGAGTTATCTGTGGGACCAGCTTTCCCTAAAGACATATACTTGTCTTACCAGGTTTTACCAATATGAGCCAGCAGCGTGCATCGGCAGCCAAAAAAGCTAATGCAATCCTAAATTGCATTAACAGATCAATCAAGATCTAGTGAAGTACTAATACCACTCTATAAAGCCTTAGTAAGACCACACCAAGAATACTGCATCCAGTTTTGGTGACCACATTATAAAAAAGATGTTGAGACTCTAGAAAAAGTACAGAGAAGAGCAACCAGGATGATTAGGGGACTGGAGACTAAAACATTTGAAGAACAGTTACAGGAACTGGGCATGGCTAGGCTAAGAGAAGGACCAGGGGAGACATGATAGCAGTCTTCCAATATTTGAGGGGCTGTCACAGAGAGGAAGGGGTCAAGCTATTTTCTAAAGCGCCTGTAAGCCAGACAAGGAACAATGGGTGGAAACTGAACAAGGAGAGATTTAACCTGGAAATAAGGAGAAACTTTCTGACAGTGAGAGCAATCAACCAATGGAACAGCTTGCCCTTGGAAGTTGTGGACACTTGAGACTTTCAAGAAGAGATTGGACTGCCATTTGTCAGAAATGGTGTAGGGTCTCCTGCTTGGGTGGGGGGTTGGAATAGATGACCTATCAGATCCCTTCCAACTCTGATCATCTGTTATCTGTTACAGGTTAGATAGGGTGGGCATGGTTCAAATGCCTTCCCTTAAAGATTGCCACTTTATGGGAGTTAGGAAGCATGCCTTTTCCATGGCAGGCCCTGCACAAGGGAACATTCTTCCCCCTCAAGTTCAACAGGCCTCTCTACCTTCTTAGCCTTCCAAAAAACACTGAAAACATGGCTTCCCCCCCACCCCCAAGTGCTGGGATAGGATGAGGTGACTGCATGTTGGAAACTAAACTTGGTGCCAGGTTTTTATGTTTATGATTTTATTGCCAATATTTTAATTCTTGATTAGGAGCCATATAGAGGTAGTCTGTGACTTACAACAGTTCATTTAGTGTTCGTTTAGTGTTACGACGAAGTTACGACGACACTGAAGAAAGTGACTTGCAACCGTTTTTCACACTTCCTACCATTGCAGCATCCCCATGGTCACGAGATCAAAATTCAGGCACTTGGCAACTGACTCATATTTATGACAGTTGCAGTGTTGCGGAGTCATCTGATCCCATTTTGCAACTCTGCAAGCAAACTCAATGGGGAAGCCAGATTCGCTTAACAACCGTGCTATTAATTTAAGAACTGCAGGGATTCGCTTAGCAACTTGTAGCAAGGAAAGTTGTAAAATGGGGCAAAACTCAACAAATTTCTCACTCAGCAACATAAATGCCAGAGACAATTGTAGTTGTAAGACTACCTATACAAATGTTTTAAATAAATAAATAAATAAAAGTGATAATAATATGAGGTTTGATTAGATGTTCCCTACTACAGGATCAGGGCAAAAATTGTCTAGTTTTCAGATTGAAGTATCTTCAGAATTAGAATCAGAATTTGAGCAGTTGCAATGAGCCCTGCAAAGAAACATTTACATCTGTGATAAATCAGTATTTAGTGTTCCTGTCCCAGTATTTCCATCAAAGAAATACTGATAGCTAACTCCTCCTATCATTCCTTTAGCAAGGGACTAAAGTGGTAATCCAGAACATCTGGAGTACACAATTGATTTTCCAGAAGATGAAACAAAATAGAGCAATCCCAATCAACTAGGAGAAACTAGCAAAGATGCCAAATCCAGGAAATAGGTAGGCAGGTAAAATTTTAAGTATTATTTTTACTTTTAACATACAAGGTCTTTATTTTCAACTTATTTATTGTACTGTGTAGTTTTCCAAAAAATATTTATGTGTACATATTCTCAATAAATTATCGTGGTGATATTTTAGAAAGATTTAAAAGATTTCATCTATCTGTTTTTTTCTCCTTCTAAGTACAGAAAACATGAGCGCAAAAAAGCAATGCAAATTCTTTTAAGAAAACAGCAGAAGTTCCCTAAAAGAATTTTATGTTTCCTATGAGAGTCCTTAGTTTCCTTGCAAATTACAATGCCAGGCCAAAGGAAAACAATGAATGGATTTAATAGAGATAATCTTGTTAAAACTGGAAAATTTATGAGTTACTGATTTCCTCATATGTTTTCAGAGCATCACTAGCAACTCAGCTACAGCAGGAGTACAAAATCTGTCACAGAACAAAAACTGCCACATGAAGTGAGTCATCATTAGCATATTTATTATGACTTCTGTTCAAGGTAAAAACTGTCTTTTGTTGGAAACGAACACAATGCACTATTCACAGTCCTAAAACCAGATGACTTCAACTGCATTTAAATTGGAAAAAAAATCTGGCCTAAACTGATCCATCCTGTAAATGCTTATGCTGCTTGATCATTCCTACTTGGCTCCTCCCCCAAGTGGGTGTGGCTAAACAAAACAAGAAATCCATCTTGGGTGGCTTAGCATTATGTTTGTTTAGCACTGATTGGGTTCTTTTTTCTAACAAGCCAAAGAAGTAAGCTTGAAAATGTTTGGGTTATGCTAATGAATTTTAAGGGAGAGAGAAAACTACAACTCTCAGTTCTCGTGTACAGATCGGACATTCTGATTTGTTTACCTGCTTCTACTGGTAGAAGGAGCAAAACACCAACAAACATTCTAGATTACCTACATTTAATGTTAGGTGGGAATTGGTGCAATATCTTGTAAACACAACCTGCATGATTTGTCATATAGGAGTGTAACAGGTCTCTGCCATTGGATCACTGGTCTTTCTCTTCCCTACTGAGCCAAACCAAATTTGTCTCAGCTATTTTATTATCTCTTTCCTGGGTGGAATAGCACTGTACAAATAAAATTATTAATACTGATCTATAACTGTAGACATGGCCAAAGATTCTGCCAAAAAATTGGTTATATAAGCAATGACACATGACATCATTGTAAAGCCAATAAAGGCTAAGGGTTAACTGAAATTAAACTAAAACTGAACCTAAAGTACATCAATAAAGAAGAGATATCAGCTAATTCTTAACATTTGCTAAAGAGGGCAGAAAGGCTGACAGGGATCTATTTCCATTTTGTTGCTGATATAAAAATGACAAAAAAGAGCAGCTTTGGGGCGCTTTACGTCCAAGTGAAAAAAAACACCTGGAGAAGCAGAACGGAGTATCTAAATAGTGTTTTGACAACAAAACCTTAAGCTTGGATATTCATAACATCTGAAACAAACAGGATGCGATCCCTTGACATGTAGACAGTTTGGTTTGGAAATTCAAATCCATGTTAACTTTTCTAGAGCCACATTCAAAATCAGAATCTGCCAGGAATTTTTATCACACATCTTTCTTCAACAATAAATAAATAAATAAGCCAGAACCACTCATTCGGAGGATCACTTCAAGATCTCAACTGTACTTCATATCTACATAGACCTCACAGATGATATTGTTTTGTAACTTCCCATGTACATCATTAAAAAAAATATTTAGACATGAATATACATTGCTACATCTGGGAACAGCATAATGTTATACAAAACCAATGACAAATATTAAAATATTTTTTTCTAAAAAAGGAGAAGGAACAGAGTACTTCTGGATTTCAAGAACAACAATTCTATAGCTTCAAGTTTGGAGCGTCACTGTGTTCCAGTTCAATATTGTATATTGTAAACACAAATATAAATTAAAGTAAGTTAAATCAGCAGCCATTGGAATATAAACACATACAGTCTTAGAATGACTAAGATAGTTGAAGAATTAATATTTTTCCTCACTCACAGTGGTATGCAGAACTTGCTATAGTTTTATATCAGTGTAATGCAGAAATAAGAGCAACAGTGGTTCTGAAATTTCAAATAACAAAAGTATAAAGCAAATTGTCAAATCCCAGTGCTTCCAATTTTGATGCAGCAATTGAGCTAATTGCATTTAATCTGCTGCTGGCTACAGTAAACATGCACAGATCAAAATTGTTTTTCAACTTCCCACAAGTGATGGGTACGATGTCAAGAGCTGTCTTTGGAGACATATATCTTCTTTCCCTTATAACTTACCTCTTCCTGAATTGTGTATCCTCCCAATATGCTTGGAATTCAATTACCAGAATTCCCAGTCTTCCCAAACGTTTCTGGAAATTCTGGGGGGTATAGTCCTGATATAACAAGAGGACAGCAGATAGGGGAAACTAAAAGAGTTTTGCTTATTACGGAATTCTAGCAAATATCATTGTAACCATAGCAACCTGAATGCAGCATAAAATGATCCCCAATATTTTTGGTCGAGATCATACTGATAATCTCTGCATAAAGGAGGAAAAGACAAAATTAAAATCTTCCACCCACATTCAAGTTAGTCAGGTTCTGATGTTAATCTTACAAATATAGCCTAATATTAAGAATGCAGTATTATCTATTTTAAGTTCTTCCCATCCAATCTCATGTCTGATTAGCAGATGAAACTACGTCAACAAAAATAGGACACAGACATTCACTGTTAAAGTGCAGAACACCAAAACTAGACAAGGATTTCTCAGTTTCAACGTTCTTCTATGGAATACTATGATCTCATTATATTACATTTTCATATGTTCCCCTAAAAGTGCAAAAAAGAAAAAAAGGGGGTGTGGGGTGGGGAATATCGTCCACAAGAAAACCGCAAGCCTAAAAGGTTTCAAAATCCTTCCAACATTTTATAATTAAAAATCTAAAATCCTTCATAAAGAGGTATCTCCAGGATTAAGCAGAGCCAAACTCTGACATCCACTTCTCGTACTTCTCCAGATCTGCGGCTGAAACCGATTTGGAGATTTTCTTCAGAGCCAAGTCAAAGTCCCCCTTGGTGACGGGCATCTGAAGCTCTTCTTTAGAGAGGGCCCGGATCTCTTCTGGTGACAAGCCGTTAATGCGTCGCCTCATCGCCATCAGTGAGGCATCCCTAAAAATAAAATCCATAAGCGCTACATATTAGTTCTGATGCATAACAGCAAGGCTAAAATACCATTTTACTTATTTATAACCTCCACAAGTCTGGAAATGTTGTTTAATGGTATGCATGTGTAATGTGTCTGTTTGTAAACATTTCCAAACCTGGAGGGAGGATGAGACCCTCTAATAATAGTACACAAAAAGAACATGGAGCTCGTTGGCTTGTGAAAAAGTTCCCTGACCTAATTAGAATGATTGGTTTGCATGGAGAAAAAGCATGAGATGGAATTTTTGTAAGTGAAATTGTTTACACAAGCAGTCTCACTGCAGTACAAATGTGTAAGTATGTTGATGGTAAAAAGTTGGTGTGAATACCTGTGTGTTCACCCCCACCACCAGACTGAAACAGTAAGTTGCAATGTTGTTGTTGTTGTGAAGCAAGTGGAAAGGCAGTAGCAAGTGTGTAAGTGTCAGTAGCAAATTTGCTTAAATCTATAGAGAGAGACTATAATGCCATCTCTATATAGGCCGTTTTGTTTTTTTTGCTTGCATATTATCAATAATCCAATTTGTGTTCCAATATAGTGTATCCAGGTCTCCAGTTTAAATGAAGTATCAAGGGAAACTATTTTTACTGCACTGGGAGCAGGCAGACATCATACTGCCCAGCTTGTAAATAAGCATAGTAAGTGGAAATACAATTAACATAAATGCAAGAAATATATAGATGACTGAATATCTTTAAGCAGAAAATAACACTTTTTCACAAGGTGCATATTAAGAAATTTTATCTTGGAACAAATGGTAGTAGTAGACTAAAACTAATGATTTCAATGGGAACAATCTTTTTTCTAATCCTTACTCAGTAATTTACTTATCACTCTGACAAAAATATGCCAAATCTTCATTCATTAGTTCTAAAACATACCACTTTGCAAAATGTCAATCTCAACAGTTTCAATGACTTTCAGAAACCATTTTATAATTAAAAACATAAAAACAAATTTATATTACCAAGATCAAACCATTTGGCTTTAGTCATAAAATACTGTTAATCTGATTATTCTTTCATTTTCAACCTTGAAAAGTAGTATGAATAGTAAAAACTATTTAACCTATTACTCTTCCACAGTTTTTGCAAATATTGAATTTTACAGAATTCAATATTTTACTAAATAAATCTGCAGATTTATTAAAGATATATTATTTTTAATTGAATCCAACCAATATGTTAGTGAGTTCTGTTTCCTCAAAAATATCTTAGAGAGCCCTCAATTAGAAGAGAAATGCAGAGAAATATAAATATACTCCACTAACTGCTCATAATAAGCCATAATAAGCAAGAATGGCACTTGGTAAACTTGTTCAATTTCCTTTGTGTAGAAAGTGAATATCCTAAAAAAATCCCAAAGATTTTCTTTACAACTATCTCAAAGATTATCTGTTTTTTATATTATATAATATTATATTATGTAAAAAACATACTTGTTCCTGGACAAAAAGTGAGAAGGCAGGAATTACCAGAAAAGTATGAAAAATGTAAATTCTGAAAAATTCAGAGTTTAGCAATGTTCTTGGAAAAGGTGTGTTCTGACTGGTCTAGACAGGAAAATAGGGTACCTGCAGACATTAGTGATATCAGCACCAGAGTAGCCTTCAATCTTCTCAGCAATTTCTTCCAGACTAATGTCAGGATCCAGTTCAACTTCCCGGAGATTAATCTTAAGTAGCTCCACTCTGCCTTTTGCTGTAAAAATAAATGTCATCTGATTAGAGGCAAGTGACAAATAAGTCAATATTTCTACCACATCTAAAGTTATAATTTGGTTTTCTCTGCAGGGAAAAGAGTCTCTTGATTAAAGGAGTTCTGAAAGCAATTTTGTTAATGGCTCTAGAATTCTCTTCCCTAAATTGGTGCTCTTGATGTTGCTTCGGAAGCCACAATGGTTGCATGTTCCGAGAGTAAGCCCCAAATCCAAAGTGAGGAGATTGGATGGGAGGTTCTAACTCTCTTAAAACTGTGAAGTATGTTTAACAGTTTTTTTTTTTCAGAAAGAAATAACAAGTAGATTTGTGGATTAACCTAGAGTTCTCTAACAACAGGAAAGTTCTTTTTTTCTTTTTAAAAATTTATTAAAATGTATTATTAATTAACATTATAGAAATGTAAACACATATAACTTTATTTCATTAGAAACAAAAGATATATAATCTTATTTCATTATATTACCTAGGAACCTAGAAAAACCAGATGAAATAAAAACCATCTTCAACGTTACTATGTGATTTAGTTTTGGGGATATCAGCTTTTCCATCAAAACTATTTTCCAGCATATTTGCCACCAAATTGAATAATTCAAATTTTCGAGTATCTTGCTACTACCTTTCTGGCTTGAAGCATTAAGAAAACTATCAACTTTTATTGTGTGTTTCAATATGATGTTGGAATTATTAAAAAAAAACATTAAGTTAAGACCAATTTAGGATTTAATATAACAGCCTGTGTGCTGATGACCTATCCAATTTGAGTAAGGTTTTGGACAATTTTACAAGATCCAACATGCAACATATGATAATATGTTTCTCCAAGCATGGGACTTTTACTAGTATTTATCGTGCTAAATTTTCTTGGTGTTAAGTAAAATTCTTTTATTATGGTTTCCTCAATTTTGGCTGAAAGCAATGTCAAGTTTTCTGTGTCAGTTGATTTACCATAAAGTCAATGGTGAATGGGGCTTTTATATTTTATTCTCATATGGAAGTTTTTCTTCTCTTCTAATAAATACACTACTGTAATTTTTTGAAAATTGTTTTTCTTCTTGTTAGGTGATGAATTTAGCTTAACTTCAGCTTCTGCAATTGTTGTTGTATTAGTTTCTAGAACTGCGGTGAAATGTATTTGACATCATGAATGAGTCAAACATTCTAAAAACTTATAATTACTCTCTAATTTTTGAGTTGTCCCCATCATATACATCTTTTAAATAATAAAGTTCCTTACCAACAGTCTTTGTCTAAAAGCATAATGAAATATAAAAGGTTGAAACAGTAAAAAATTCCAAGTTTTGAAAATATTCATAACAAATGATTTCTGAGTAAGTTCCAATTCTTAATAAATATTTCTGAGAAAAAGAAGTGCCCTAATTTTCACTGATGTTATATTTATACATTCCATTTCTAGTCATGATGTTAATTTGTCTGAATTTTTCAGCCTACAAATGTTTGTGATTAGCATTCTAAAATTATTTAATATTTGGAATTCCAAGTCTACCTTCACTGACATATTTATAGAGAATATTTGAATTCTTGTTTTTTTGCCCAGCACATACGCTTATTATCTATTTTCTGTCATATTTTTCAGGGATATATACATCAGGGAGGAAGGTGTTTAAGAAAGAAGTACGAATTTAAAAAGTAATGACATTTTACTGCTTTTATTTAACCAAGCATTGTAATTTTAATTTTGACCACTCTTTCAAGTAATGGTTTCAAGTTTAACTTGAAGTTCATACTTTCAGGAATGTGGACCTCTAAATATGTAAAAGAGCATTTGCAGTATTTAATTCCTAAATTATATAATTTTTGCACTATCATAGGTGTATTTATACACATACGTTCTTATAAAAATTAATAAAGTTGCTAATTTGCAAAAACAGCAAAATATTCTAGAAATTATCTTAAAGGGATTTGAAACAATCAATGTAAATCAGTGCAGTAACATACAAATGCATGAATTTATGAATACATAAGAATAGTTTATCATCTATCAAGATGGATACAGAATTCCTCACTCCATTAAACAGTAACAAATGTGAAATGGAGTAGGGAAATTCACTTCAAAATCCTTCTGTGGAAAATGACGGACTTTTGTTCTTTTGTGCTTTATAGCTAGTGAAATTGCAGAGCCAAGACCAGGTGATAAGAGAAGCAATTCAGGATGACCAATCCCAAACTGACAGACTCATTATCCACTTTCTGCCTGTTCTTTGTTGTGTTTACTTCTAATTGCACAAAGGCTATCGGTCTCTCTGAACTTGACCAGGACTTTGACATATTTTCTAGGTTGCCCAATTCTGTAGTCTTAAGGTAAAAAAAATAAGGGAACAATGCACTTGTTTTAGCTTCTCATTGTTCCCTACTTGAAACACTCTTAGGTGCGTTTTTTCCATTAGACCCAAATGAGAACATTTCAATGGAATGTAAGGCTTTTTGTTCAAACCTTGAAACAAACTGATTTTTTTTCATTAAATGCACACCCTTAACAAGCAGGAAAAATAACGCATCAAGGTTAAGACAGTTCTCCTTTCCACCAAATTTCATTAAAACCACTGTCACACTGTGTTCTTATTTAGAGTCAAGTGGTAAAAAGCAGGTAGTATACTACCCTAAATCAAGAGAAGAGACAGCTTAAAAGCAAACCTAAGATGATACAGAATCTTGAAGTTAATAGCAGTTCTGACTGACAACCTGGAGAGTCATTCTGCAATGAGGTTTCCTCAAGCAGGGAACTAATCAGCCAACCGCTCCATGAAGAGCTCAAAATCTAGTCATAAAGTTCAGGCTGGAGTTGATTTACAACATGGCAAGCTTGAAAGTTAAAATTAATGGTCTCACTTTTCTGTATTCAGCAATAGGCACATAGGAAAATGCATTGGCAATAATTCTTTAAAGATGTCTACAAGGCTCAATCTATGCTTGTTTAAGGAATGCCTTTTAAACATTCCAAAAAGTTTACAAGTTCATTAAAAAGCTTGATCCCCTCATTGAGTCTACACTGAAAGACTGCTACAGCTCTTTCATTCTGCAATCGCCAGCAACTTTTTTACTTTCTTCCCCAATGATCAAGATAATTATTAAAGCCTGAAAATCCAATGTTGTTGCATAAATTTCAATGTGTTCTTTAACAGCTCCCCGAGGAAGTGTCAAATAACAAGTGCCAGACAAGCACATTTAAAAAGAAAACCTACCTGTTGGCAAAGGTATATAAATTCTTTTTTCCAGTCTCCTTCTCAAAGCTTCATCAATATCCCAGGGAAAATTTGTAGCAGCAAGCACCATCACCATTCTTGAAGGGTCATCATTCTCCAGAGCTCCACCTACACCTAAAGGAGCAATAACAAAGCTAGAGTACATGGTGCTTTTCTCTTGTTGTTCACTTTAATTTGAGATTTTACATGTACTATACTTTACTCTGAATCTTGGAAGCAAAAAAAGTGTAACATCTTAATTTCAGCAACACCACATATTTTAGTGGTAGAAATGGATAATGAGAGACACCACATGTTTAGAAGGGACAAAGAAATCTCAGAGGCCAATCCTAAATACAGTAGGAAAGAAGAGACTTCCTGTAATATCTATTACTGTCAATGCTTTATTATTTCCTATGCTGTGTATGAGATCCCTAAATTTTTCCTGCCTTTTCAAGCTGCTTTCTGGTTCTAGACATAGCTGGCTGGGTGACTTTGAACTAGTGTCTCTGTCTCTGTCTCCTTCCCTCTCTCCCCTCTCTTTCTCTCTCTTATATATGTTCAATGACCCAAGTTACTTATAAATAATAAAGGTGGGATAAAAAATCTAAATAAAGAAAATAATAGGGAAAAGAACATACAATAGCCTGAAGATCATGTACTTAAAATGCCCTGGATCTGAGAAAGATGGAAAAAAACCCACCTTCATTTGAAAACACCCCTCCCAACTGCAAGAAGAGGGACAGACCGAACATTTTCCATTGAAGAAGTATCTGTTGTCCTTACTCTCTAATTGCCAGGAGGGTGTTGTTTTATATGATTAACCCATTGGTATCCTTTTGCAGTCTAACTTATGTTCAAAAAGCCACTGTAACTGCCATTATCTATTGGATTCAGATGCTGAGTTTTGGAACGAAAAAGTCATCATGAATTATTGTACGTTGTTAAAATATAAATCAAAAAATAGTATGTGGCAAATATCAGAATTTGTCTCAAAAACACATTAAGAACTGTAATATTAACTTTCAACAAAATCCAAGTAATTATGATTGAAAATATGCGATTAAATCATCTGTGATTTCTAAAAAAAAAAAAATCATATAAGCCTCAGAGCTCTGAGCAATTCTAGCAGCTTTGGGAAATATCACAAGAGAAGCTAAACCTGACTATTATCCTTCCCCTTCTCTCCCATCTCCAATCTGATCTTCAGAGAAACCTCTTGAGCTTCTTAATTATAGAACAGGCATAGGAAAACTTAACCATATACTTTCTGCATCATGTTCACTGCAGTCTTTATGATGATTTTCATGCATACTTTAGATACCATTTTTCAAATTTCTCTAAAACTGTATGGGTCTTCATTTTTCCAACTTCTGCATTTATTGACATTCTTCTTAAACCATTCAAGACTGTAACTCCAGGTGTTAAGTACTAACCAAATCTCAGCCACTATGCCTCTCTGCCACTGTCCAGTAAACTTAAAAGAACAATGGGCAACCTGGGAGAGACATGTAAGTTTTCTGGAACTCCTGAGGGCCCTTCACATGATGTCCCCAACTTTGTATCTGTTGGGATGGACATACACTACTGATATCTGCTTGTGTTCCTAATATCGGAAAATGGACATATAATTCAAAACTGAAATAACAATATTGTAAGAGCTACATTAAATATAGGTAATCCTCGGGCTACAAACAGTCATTTAACAAACATTCAAAGTTAGAACGGCGCTGAAAGAGGGGGACTTATGTCAGGGCCCTGAAGTTCTGCCCATTGCCGTAACTTTGTGATGACATGCCTGTTATTTGGCTGCTTGGCAACCAGCTTGCAATTGCGACTGCAGCATCCCAGTCACATGATTGCCTTTTCCAACCTTTCCCACAAAACAACAGGGAAGCCAGCAGGAGCTTGCATGTCACTCAGATTTCTGCTGATTTTACGCCTGCCTACCCACCCACTCACACTTTGTACCACTTGCCCGTGCTACCCATTCACCTGCTCACAGTTCTTACCCATAGTTCTCACCTACTGATCTGCTAACCTGAGACTCCCTCTTCTTCCCACGTCAGTCACATGAAGTGTTTGCTTAATGTCAGCATGGTCCTGGGATTACGACAGCTTAATGGCTGCATGGTTTAGCAACAGAAATCCCAGTCCCAATTGCCATCATAACTCAATGACTACCTGCATGTTAAACATTTTGAAAATTATGCCACCAGAAGGCCGACATTTTCAGCCCATTCCTTCAGGGAACTCCACAATTCCTGCAGTTCTCAGAATCCCCAAAGGTCAGTTTTTTAAAAGTGGGCTCTGGATACACAGGTTGCCTGAACCAAGTTTAAAGAATGAGCATATGGAGCATTTTCTTTCAAGTCCTTCCCTCCTTCACTGAGTCTATTCTACAACAATGTATGAAAGAGGAAAAAGACTCCCCAATGCAGGCAGAACAAACCCTATTTACCATCCATCTGAACCAGCAGCTCTGACTTGACTCGGCGGCTTGCCTCGTGTTCATCCACAGTGCCTCTGCGACTACAGATAGAGTCTATTTCATCAATGAAAACGGTCGTAGGTGCATAAAACTTGGCCTTAAAATGAAGACAAGCATTTCTTATGTGACTTAGGGATTCATAAGGGTTTTTTCAATCATATACAACATTCCTCAGCATTACAGTCATATTTAACAAAGATAGATACCAATACATTTTCTTAAAGACCCTGTATGTTTCTTGCTAAATCAAGGTGATTGTGAATTTAAGGAATTTCCTATGGATGCACAAAAACAAATAGTATATCAAGTTAAGACATAGATAAACAGGAAATTGGTGATGTTGTCCATTTAAATCATCAGCTCTAAACCAATTCAGTATGCACGTTTGTAGTATGTATTGTATGCATGTAGTATTTGTAGGACATTTGTAATACACTCACTGTAATGTATATTGATTGCCCTGAAATCATTTTACAAGGAAAGGGAACCAGGAAGAAATTATGCAAATAAGAGTTTAATATCTGAGGGAATCAACAATACCTACCATTTCAAACAGCAAACGAACTAATTTTTCCGACTCGCCTCGATATTTTGATGTGAGAGTGGAGGAAGACACATTGAAAAATGTAGTTCCACATTCTGTAGCGACCGCTTTTGCTAGCATGGTTTTACCAGTCCCAGGAGGGCCAACCATAAGCACTCCCTGAAATTAAAATCCAAACAACTGAAGAAACCACAAGTCTGATGCAAGCATATAACAACCTAGTGCAATTAAATTCATCTAAATATAACTTAGATTGTGGATTTTCAGACTTAGGCTTTCTCAAACAAGGATATGATGAGGCTTGACTATCTACAAATTCTGTATATCCTGGATCTTTTGGTGACTTTCGCTACCATCAGCCATAGTATCTTTCTGGCCTGGCTGCAGGGATTGGAAGGAAGAAGCAGTTTTGCAGTGGTTCTTTTCCTTCCTATGTAGCCAGTTGGTGTTGGTGGAAAGGGAGCCCCTATAATGTTGAGCACCTCTACTCAAAACCTGTGGGTGGAGCCATACAATGGAATGGAATGGAATTCAACATTCAAACAGCAAATTATACCCAGTAATGATACCCAAGTGATGTCATCACAGTACTGACCCAGTGTCCAGAGGCTGTGAGGGTCTGGAGGCTGAGCTTCTTTTTGAGTACAATACAAGGTGCCGATAATCTTTTAAAGCCCTTTATGACACGGGGTCAGGTGATTTGAGGAACTACTTCTTTTTGAGGGTATCTGCCTGCCTCACTAGATTGGATAAAGTGGGCGTACTCCAGGTCCCTTCCCTTAAATGTTGGTCTTTACTGCAGCTTTCCAGTTTGGCAGACCAGTGGGGATGGTGAGGTGATGGTTCAATGCGAGCAGCCATTTGAGTAAGTGCTGGGCGTACGCACCTGCCGCTCAGAAAAAAATGGAGCTTTGTACAGGAGCACACCTACTGCTTGTGAGCCCAGTTCTGAACAGACCGCAGCCCAGAAGTGGGCATGACCCAGGGGTTGTGGGACTCCTACCTTAGTGGACCTAGGAAGCCTCAATTTGTCATAGCGGCCTCTGCCCAGTGAACACCCTTCCCTTTGAGATCTAGTAGGATCCCCACCTTTTTAACCATCCAGAAAGCTATTTAGAGGTGGCTTTAATTCCAGGCATTCAGATAGAAAGGATAGAGCCTGGAAACTACATTGCGAGAGGGATATAATTATTGGACCAGGTGTATGATTTTTCTTCTTTATGTTGTCTTGTTTTTAATGTATTTTCATTACTTTGTTAGCAACTCAAGAGTTGTGTCTCACAAAATGGGCAGCTTTATAAATCTTTTTAAAAGTCACTCATCCACACTCCTGTATCCTGGTGTTTCCATTTGCCTTGTGAATAATTAAAGATAATTAAACACTGGGCCAAAATGTGTTTCTTTGATTATTACTGCTCACTAATAAAATTATTTTCAATAATTTGTTTCATTTATAAAACATCTTTCTGTAAAAATTGAATGTTTCTACTAAGCGTCTCTGGCACTGAAAGCATTTTATATTTAATTTATATTTATTTATTTTTATCCCATCATTATTTTTTTATAAATAACTCAAAGTGGCAAACAAACTAATATTCCTTCCTCTTCATATTTTTTTTTCAACAACCTTGTGAGGTGGACAGTGACTGGTCCAAAATCATTCAGGTGGCTTTCATGTCTAAAGCATGGCTAGAATTCAGAGTCTCCTGGTTTCTAGCCTGGTGTCTTAACCACCAGACCAATTGGATTAAACCTTTAGACAAAGCAGAATATTTTATCTACTTATTCATATAAGAACTAGATGTGCTTAACAACAATGAGAATCTGAAGCCTTGAAACGGGAGAGAAAGCTACATCAGTTTTTAAGAAGGGATTGGACAACCATTTATCTAGAATGGCATAGGGCAGGGGTACCCAAACTTGGCAACCCAGAATCCTAGGAGTTGAAGTCCACAAGTCTTAAAGATGCCAAGTTTGGAGACCTCTGGTATAGGGTCTCCTGCCTGAGCCAGGGGTTGGACTAAAAGACCTCCAAAGTCCCTTTCAACTCTGTTATTCCATTAAAAATCATTTGACCCGTCAGTTTCTAAATTTTACAGAGCTCTTTCTTCAGATGTCGAACTATATGCACCTTATAATTTTAAAAGAAATGTCAACTAAAATCCTATTTATGCACTGGCTGCCTCCTATCAGGCAGGATCCCTACTCAGGCTCCTGAATTTAATCTCAAGCCTAGTGTTGAAGTTCCTTCATCTTTGAAGGTTGGGTGACTTTAATCTCCATGCACCGGCTAGAACCAGGACAGCTGGGATTTCATAGCCTCCACCCATGACGATCAGGTAACCATGAGCAATCTTTGGCACAGCATACTCAGGCTGTTATATTTTTAACCTCATTTTGCTTCAAAGCGCTTGTTACATCATCTTGATATGGCTAGCATTTCTTTTTCCCCACTGGTATGCTTAAATAGTCTAAATAAAATTCTCATCCAGTGTCAAGGGTGTCAAACTCAAGGCCTGCGGACTGTATCCGGTCTTCAGGGGCTCTGCCAGCGAAAACAGAGCTCGGGAGGGCCACATGCGGCCACCCCGAGCTCCATTTTTGCTGGCAGAGGGTTGCACGGGGCCGTAACAACCAAAAACAGAGCCTGGGAGCCCGTTTTCGCTGGCAGAGAACTCAGGCCGCCACAGAAACCCCCGACATGAATAATGTCGAGCTGGCCACGCCCTCTAGCACCCTCAAGGTCAAACACAACCCTGCATCAGGGTTGTGAAATCGAGTTTGACACCCCTGATCCAAGTGATCAGGCAGATTAAGATAAACCACATCATGCATATTATGGAAAAGAATGTATTCAAGCAAAGTGTCAGGAAAGTTCCCAGGAACCAGGGCCTCTTCTGTTCAATGTCTGGTGAATTGAAAGCAACAGGAGGTGACGTAGGCTCTTAACATTGATCACTCCCAACCGGCCTTGACTCTTGGTTTGTCTTTTCATGGGCATGGTCTGTTATAGAGGCAGGGGAACATTTTGCAACATTAGCTAGATTCTTTTGAGGTTATGGATTCTGACAAAATGTAGAGGATGTAATCTTCCAGGCCCTCTGCCATTTACAGGCTAGATATATGCCTTAACTGAGTCCTCCTGGGGAAGAATAAATACAACTGGCTGATGTAATACTGTGTTTCTCCAACAATACGACCTCCACCAATAGGAAGGCCCAGCATGATTTCTAGGCATGAGGTGAAATTAAGCCCCACCCCCAAAATTTAGGCCTATTTAATCCATGTGTTTCCCCATTTCTCACATTGTTCGTTAGAACTACACAAGGTGAAGAGAAATGGGGGGAAGGGCGGGGGGGGAGAAAACTTGCCTTTAGGAGTGGCCTGCAGGTAGCCTAGGCTAGAATACCCCGATCTACCGATAGAACATCAGCTGATAGAAGCTCCCCGAAGGCAGAGTCCCCAGCCGCTTTGGGGTGAGGCATGGCTGCCCGTGTCCCCTCGCCATTAGGCAGTGTCTTTGGGGCAATGGAAGCTCCCCAAGGGCAATCACCAGCCACTTCGATCGGCCGGTAGAAGCGGCCTCGGGGTGAGCACACACGCACACTCCCCTTGCCACAAGGCCACTTCTACCAGCTGATCGAAATGGCTGGTGATTGCCCTTGGGGAGCTTTGCCTTCGGGGAGCTTTCGTCAGCCAATAGAAACGGCCTCGTGGTGAAGGGAGTGTGCGTGTGCGCTCACGCCGAGGCCGCTTCTATCAGCCGATCGAAGTGGCTGGTGATTGCCCTTGGAGAAAGACACTGCCTAATGGCAAGGGGACACAGGCAGCCATGCCTCGCCCTGAAGTGGCTAGGGACTCTGCCTTCAGGGAGCTTTCCTCAGCCGATAGAAACGGCCTCATGGAGAGGTATGTGCGCATGGGCCGTTCTAGGTGGGGGAGGAAATTAAGTCACCCCTCGAAAAGACGGCCTAGCCGTTTTTTCAGGGGTCAAAAAAAAATAAGGCCCAGCCTTATTTTGTGAGAAACACAGTAGTTTCCACTCCTGGTTTACAATAAATGGGCAGATCCTAACTGTATTTAGGTTTCCGGGACAATTCTATCTCATCTATGCCTGTCTTGGGAAGTTTCACAATTATATATCTTAAATGATAAGTCCACAAGACAGCACCAGCGTGCCTTAGTTCTCTCCAGACCTCACAGATCATCTGATTTTATTGTTTTGTTTAGACTTCTTTTAAATAGCTGGTGGTTGCCAAAAAAGGAATAGAGAATATATAGAGAGAAAGATTTATCTTTTGCTAAATGTTTTGCTAAGCCCACCACGCTAATCATTTTATGAGGTGCCCACAAAAGATTTTGAAAAATTCCATATATATCCAATGGTTCCAAAAGTTAAAACTCATGATTTAAACTTCTCTTCTTCTTTTGCACCCAACTTGTAAAGAATTTAGAATTTACTCTGGAGAAAGTATGAAAGAGCTATTGATGGGGGAAGAAAGGGCAAAGCCATTAAGGAAGGACTTGAACAAGAGACTGCACACTCTAGAGACTGAAATAAGTGTGAGAAAGAAACTCAAAATAATCCCATTTTGATTTTGTTTATATAAAATGAGACAGGGAAAAGCTTGGATATATTCCTTAAATCCCTGAGGTATCTATTTCTTGATCTTGTCAATCTCAAAGAGCTAATTCTATTTGTCCTTCTGCCTGGTGCTCTAACCATAATCATTAAAGTTTTGCTGTTCTGACTGTGCAAGGTAAATTTTCCATCTTGGTCTGTTGTGAAATGTGACTCATGAATGCTTAGAATGAGCATTTCATGATCTTTTATCTTTTTTTCATTCACACTATTCATTAATGCATATTCAGAGCTGTTGAAAAGTCACATATAATTCATACAGCAAAGATTAACTGCGTCTGTGTAAAACCAGGTTCTTAATTACAGACATTATATTATTTCATAAAAGGAAAGCAATGAATAAAGACAATACACACTTATCAGTTTTGCTACAGTTACTGAATATCTTTTATCCAGCGGAAAATTACTAGCAAAAGATTTCTAAAGAAAAATAGTACTTTTAGGATAATCACACCAGACATCAAAATGAACTTTACACCATTAACCTCTTAAATATTTTCACAATAAAAGAGCTAATAAAAACTAAAACAAACAAATTTTGCAAAATGTGTCCTTCTTAAGAGTGAAAATTATTCAAAATTATTTTTTGAATTATAAAAATAAATATAACAAAATCAATTATTTAAAAAAAACAACCATGTTCCTTAGTAATATGTTGTATTCTCCTCAAGAAACTCCTAAACCAGTATCTTTCCAAACTAGTAAAAGTTAACCACCAATGCTATCTCTATCCTGGAACCCTATCTACATCAGGACTTTGCAAATCAAGGCAACAAACCCATATCACAGGGGATTTCCAGGCATCTCTAAGCGGTTGTTTAGAGATGCCTGGAAATCCCCCCCGTGATATGGGTTTGTTGCCTTGATTTGCAAAGTCCTGATGTAGATAGGGTTCCAGGATGGGGACTATAATGGGAAGGTTCCACAGACCTACCAGAACATCAGTCCAGTCATATGCTCAGCCAAGCTGAAGAATTTGTGCTGAATTCTTGCATGAGGCTTAAGAACTCACAGAAAATATACTTTTCTGTGCAAACACTGAAGATTTTTTTCTCCACTTCAGACTTACGAAATACTCTCAAAGCAAGAAACAAGACAAGCTATTTTAGCGTATTTGCTACATCCTGGGAAAGCATACAACTGCAGATCACTTTTAAAAAAACCACATTGATATGTGATTACATCATACCATGTCAACACAGCACAAAACACAACATGCTTTGCTATTGGACTCTGTGTCCGTGTACTCACTCATAACAACTTCACCATTGGCATAACATATAACTGCAGATTAGTGGCAAAACTGTAGACACATTCATGGCTCCCAGATATTCAAACATCTTCAAAGCTATCTAGAACAATATTTTCTCAATTATTAACTCTCAAAATAATCCTTCATTTGAGATTCCTTGATGACATTTAATCTTCTGGATCTATGAAAATGAGTACCTTGCTAAAATCCTTCATTATTTCAACTTCTACCTCACAATAGTCTTCACCCTCAATCTAGCTACAGAACAAGCCCACTTCCATGATATCACGGCAAAACTAGAAATTGGGCACATAAACAGCATGGTATACAGGAAACCTACAGATCAAACCAGTCAAAACAGGAAAAAGCCTTAGCAAACGCCTACCTTACTATTTAAGCTTAAGTGGAGGTAAGTTGCATTTGCTTAGATTTAGCAAAACGATCCTCATAGGCTTATCCAACTAGCGGTAGAATGGATTACTTTATAGGTCAGCTGTGTGTTCACCCAGATACATTAGGGATATCTAGAAGCTTGGCCTGCTGGAGGTGTCCATTACAGAATCAGATAATAAAGCAGTAATTTAAAAAGTCTGAAAATTAGACTGGCAGGTGTCTGAGAAATGAATGATAGCTACATCTAAAACAGGATTGGTTAGCTAACATTGTATAAAAAGAAAGATATTCAGTGACACAATAATTCAATTTAAAATGAAAACAAAGGGGTGGAGGGAGCAATATGCAGCCATAGAATTAAAGCTTTAAAAATAGTTTTCCTAAGAAAATTACTAATTGATAATAACCATATTCTCAACTATATTCTTCATTTCAACACAAGACAGATAGTCAACCTGTTTCAGATAAAAACATTTGAACCATAACATGTCCCATAATTTCAATCACCTCTACCAAATAAAATCCCCAAATAAAATCAAACATGAGTAATTTTATCAGTAAAAATCTTGCAAATTCATCCGCAATAAAGATACCTCATATTTTAGAAATGGTTTGGAGGGAGGGTATAGTACGTTTTACTTGGAATATATCCACTGAATGAGATTTGCTAGATAAATGGCAATGGAGAAGCTGTTAATACTATTATAGCAACAAGATAATCTGATGCTATCTTAGAAATAGCCATTCTGGTGACCTTATCATATGACTTCTGCCCGGGCCATCACACAGCTCAGCTCTATTATGTGTAGTAATCACGACTTCTTCACTCATGGTTCACTCTCTTGCTTGGACCTATACTTTAAATGGGCTATTCTTAAAAAAAAATTGGAAGTTACAGATGATTCAGAATGCAGCAACTTGGGTAGTCATGGGCACACCTTAACTCAGTCATATAATTCCATTACTTTGGGATTCAATTTTAGATGCAATTTCAGGTTCTGGTTGTACCTTTAAAGTCTTGTATAGCTCAGGACCAGGTATCTTTGGGACCATCTGTGTATCTACCCATCCAATAATATCTCTCTATGTCTGCATTCTGGGAATGTCACAAAAAGACATCACAGAAGTGAGCTTTGTCAATTACTGCCCGCCCCCCACATACAGCACCATACCCCCTGAAATCCAAAATAAAAAAAGAGAAAAGAGAAAAAGAAAAGAAAAAGAAAAAAATTAGTTTTAGGAAGGCCATTAAAATGTGGCTTTTCCGGAAGACCTTGGGAGTTGGGATATCCTAATGTTATTACCTCTGGTTTTGGAATATTTGTTCAGTGTAATTGACATTTCTAGAGTGCATATTTATAGACATATTCTATTTTTTGTTTTGGAATTTTGTTAGTTTTAACCTTGTTAGGAATGATAGTTACCTAACAGTTGAGTTGGAAATATATAAACCAGGATAGTCATTTAATACTGTATCTTTAAGAGAATGCTGAGTGTGATTGGTTGAGATTCCTCCAACGGCCATAAGATGGAGGAAATAAACCTGGTTTCTTTCTTCTTGTTTCCTGTTTTACCGTATTGCCTGATCGTTGTTCTGCTTGGATTGCTGTGAGTCTTGCAACTGTTAGCAAACTCCGTTTACTGAATATTATGATACTATTATGAATATTAAGATACTATTATGATATTTGACTTCGTTTTTGGATTATCCCTGGACTGATACTAACTGCTTTAACCATGTATGATTTGGACTGTTTGTTGGACTTGTTTACCCGTTTACTGGAAGTAAAACCTACATTTTACTATTCAGTGTATCTGCATGCTGGTTGTGTGTTATTCAACATCACTCTCACTATGTTTCCCTGAGTGCACTCATTCTCCTAACGGGGAATACCTCAACAAACCTGATTTACAGAGGACATGCATGATGCTCAGAGTCATCAGTAACTAGAATGAAATAAGCACAGTAAATAAATAAATGAACAAAATTCTAGCCTTATGTCCTGTACAGGAAGAACAGGAGCCTCAAACAGATTTTCTTCCATGGTTTAGTATCACCTGATCATATCTAATAAGTAGATTCAATTCTTTATATCAAAAGACATATTCCTCGGCTCATAAACAGAATTACGGTTGTAAGTCATGTGGGTCATTAATTTTACAAACAATTTTTCCAGTGGTCCTTCAGTGAATCACTAGTCGCTAAGCGAATATGTGACCGTTAAGCAAACTCATTGTCTGCAATAGGTATTTTGCTTTTTTTTAATTGGAAACCAGAAGCAGATACCATTTTCCAGCAAAAAAAAATAATCATAAATCAAGGTCATTTGATGACAGGACACTGCAAACAGCCACAAATGTGAGCCAGTTGCCAAGTGCTCAAAATAGGAATACATGACTGTGGGGAGGAAAGAATCAGAACTTCAGACCCAGATCGTAACTCCCTTTTTTTGGATCCATGGTAACTAAGAAGTCAAGGACTCTATACAGAATATTTCATTTCCATTTTTTAAAATAATACAAAAGATTAAATTTCACATACACCCCCAAATTGGTAGATGCATTGCAAGAGAAAACGTTTGTATATATACTATAATGTTATACATGAGTATATTTTCATAGAGACAACACACGCATATAATAGCTAGAGGGCTCTTACTTTCCAAGGTCTTCTGATTCCTTTGAAAAAATCTGGCATCCATAGTGGAAGAACAACGGCTTCTCTTAATAGTTTTTTGGCTTCTTCTAAATCTGCGATATCATCCCTATGGAAAATAAAACTCAGTTTTGGAAGGATAATATACTTTTTTTTTCAACAACAAATATATAAATAAATGTTAAATGCTTGCACTTTATTGATAAAATATATAATGACAAGTTCTTGCACAGGATGCTAGCACAATTCAGTGTTCTGAAAAATGACCTTCCATTTAAAAGGCATGCGGAAAATGACTTGCAGCTAATCGCGGAACAGAATGTTCAGTTTAAAAATAGGTTTCTTGAAAACATGATAATCAAGGCAACACCTAAAAAGCTTTTCAGCATTATTGCACATTTTAATGAGTGTCTGTAAAGAGCCTTTTGTTTGTGGTACTATTTAGACATGAAGTGTGCTTCGTAAGCAAAACAGCACTCACAATTAGCTCAAGAAGTTTTTCTGCTGTAACAGAACTGGAACGAACTCTAGTCTGATATGGATCTGCCATATGGACTTGCTTCATGTCTGCTTTCAACCATCTAGATTTGGCTACCATCTCCAAACTCTAAAGTGACACTCAAAGCTGGCCCATCTACTGAGCACTTGAAAAATCTATATCTCCTTAGTCTCTCAATAATTCCCTGTTTTAATCATAATAGCTATTTTAGTCAAGGACAGGAAATCTGCATAGCTCTGCAACCCAGGACCCAATGTATGAGTAAAGTAAACTGGCAATGGTTTTGCACAATAAAGATAATTAAGATGATATTGTTATTTTAGAGACAGGCAGAATGAATAGGAGGAAACGCTATTCAAATGGCAGAATTGCTACTGTTCAGGAAGCTCCTTAAAACATTACAAAGTCCAGTTCTCTGTGATTCACAGAGAAAATGAATAATATGGGAAATGATAACAAAAGATTAAGTTTTTAGGTGCTCACATAGCTCACCTGCTAACTTAGACAGAAACACAATGGCTGCTAAAATAACTTGAGAACTAAATATATTTCTGGAAATCTTATTTGAGCTATTTTCAACCCTTTTTCAGTTTCACATGTTTATGATCCCATCTAAACTTAACAGTAATTATTGTACTATTATGGGTGCCTTGTGAAGAGCTATAATGCTTTAAGGCTAAAGTATCTCCATATGGTGTCTGTAACTTGCAGATTTCTCCAAGTAGATATTTATAGCTGTATAAACAGCTTCTAACAGCACAATCTTTCATAAAACAATATGCAATAATATATTTAAAATGTAACATCATCACACTTTTATATAACAATATAGAAAAATATTGGTAATTATCCATTTTTCAAATCTTAAAATTCTATTATGCATGCTTCTCTCAGAAGGCAAGATTTTCAGAACATACTCAATATACAAATTGCCCAAAGGATATTAACTGATAAAAAGACTATTCCTATTTGATCTTCTCTTGACAATAATTTGCTATTTTAAATGTCATGCATCTATGAAAGATTATTCTATCCTTTTAAAACAGAAAAAATACTGCAAAGATATTCAAAGTGTTATCCAAAATAACCACAGATACGTAAGAAATAATTGTTATTATGTATTATACTCTCAATTTATTGTTTTGCATTTGAACTAATCCATCAAGCTTTACAAAACCATTAATCTTTAATGTGCAACAAATCTCTTGAGTTTTTCCTAATATCAGCAGTTACTACAAAATAAGCACAATTGTTGCCCAAATGTTAACATCTTCTGGATATGTATCCTCAATAAATGTTAATATATCTCATTTTACAGAAGAATTACTATACCAATGAATACTTAGATTTCTTGACACAATATCTCTCTCAAGAGCTTCAACCAGATCTTTATCATATCCTGTTCCATCAAATTTCTGAATTTCACTGTCACCACCACCATCCTGAGGGATCTTCTTTCCCTGGATAAAAGAGTTAGAAGCACGTAAGTATTCATCTACATTTCTTTTTCTTCTCTTAAACAATTACTAGAGTTCTGCTCAGATAAATCTGATGAATTGTAGTTGTGGGATGAAGGAACCAAAACTAGTAACCAGACATCATAAATACCAGGGATTTCGAATATTATCTTTCATAAAAAATGGAAATTTGAAAGATGGCCAGATGACCATTATGGGAAGGACAGAATAAGTAGCACTCAGGAGTTGTTTAGATATTCCCAACTTAATCAGAACAGAACAGAATTATTTTCTGAGTAATACTTTTTTCTTCTTTTTCTGAGGACTGTATTTCCTTTGAGCTACTTTCAAAACATAAATGCCTATTATATGCAAGACCGAATCCACTCAATGTTGACAAATACATTATTAGGGGAAGGAAGGAAGGAAGGAAGGAAGGAAGGAAGGAAGGAAGGAAGGAAGGAAGGAAGGAAGGAAGGAAGGAAGGAAGGAAGGAAGGAAGGAAGGAAGGAAGGAAGGAAGGAAGGAAGTCCATTTAACTTGTTTCTGGACTATTTATAAATTAAATATAGCATACTGGGATGATGATAGGATAGTAGCTATAAAGAGCTGACTCTACCCCTTGCCCTGTCTATGATACTACCTAAATGCAGGACTAAGAGTGCAGATACTTCTTGGCTTACCCATTCTGAGAGCCTCAGTCCCAATTTCTTCTCAGTCTAGAGCCAATGGTCTTAGTATCTATGATGAACCAATGAACCAATGAGCTGTGCCAATGCCTGGCTTAACTTGGCAAATAGCTGCCCTAATTCCAGCAGTTGCTCTCTTGGTGTGTGTGCAGCGATTGTGGTGTTTTCTATTGTTCTGGACTACATTCAAGGTGGCACCCTTTCTTGTCTGTTGCCCATCTGTTTAGTCTGCTTTCCCCTCATGTCATTTTCACAACAAATGGGCAGAGAGCAATGGCTCCTTCTGTTGACCTTGATCTCACCAGTGAATAAACATAAGCCTGTATGGTTTATTCTTTCATTCTTGTGAGTTACAGAAAATGCCTTCAGGGTGCCGCAGGATGTAAGTTGGAAACCTCTGCTCTAGACCCTTACCTTATCATCTTTCCCTTTTCCTTTAGATTCCCTCTCTCGACTACTAGCAGGTTTTTCAGTTTTTGATATTGGTTGAGCTCTGCCCACAGGTCCCCGTTGTAATCCTGGCAATTCTCTCCGCAGAGGTTTCACTTCTCGATTGGGTCGTTTTATCTGAGGTGGGACTCTGTGTCACGTAAGGAAGCACACAAGAAACTGCTAAGATGAGTAAAATTATTTCCATCTTGCACTGCTATTCAATTTTAGTCTTCTCAACAGTGTCCTCCAGATACATATATACTATATCCAGAATTTCAAAACAGCACAGCCACTACTGAGAACTCTTTATGCATTCAGTTTTGCAACTGAGGAAAGCTGCTCAACTCTGGGAGAAAGCTAATGTTCAAATTGCATTGATAATGCATATCTTGATCTCTAAGGAGCCAGGTATGGCTAAGCTTTGGGACGGAGGTATGCTACCTCACGGCTACACAGTTCTTTGTATCCACATAATCCCTTTCATTGCTGTGCAGATGATGATGATAGAAATTAAGTGAAGACAAATGGAGCAGGAACTAGGAAATTGGAGAGACAGAGACAGGTGCTAGGGGGAAAAAAGTAGAAAGATGAAAAAAAATAAGGCTGAGGAGTTAGCAATACAGTCTGATGACAACAGGTACAAGAAAAAAATGGACTAGAATTCAGGCATTGCACCAAACTGCAATTTAGGAATCTTAGCTACAATTCTGTGTGAACTCCAAACTAAATTAAGGTTTTCAACAGTCCCGCATACTGGAATCTAGGAATTGTGGTTAGAAGTGGTTTTGAAAAGAATGGTATTTTAGCAAAGTCTTCCATGAAAATCTGTAATTATAACTGAAGTTCCATTTTTAGCAACTATCATACTAACAGCAAGTCAGCAGAAAAAAAACAGACCCTAACATTATATTTGTAATGCAAACTAGCATACTAGGTTATGAATAATAGTTCAAATGTTTGATGTAATTTTATAGTCAATGCTCACATTTTAAAAGGGGAAAAGGAGGAATAAGGTAAAACAGCTCTTATCTCAATCTTTATACTATTTTCTCTCTCAAAAATGTCGTTGCTACTGCCTGCAAGTTAACCTGCCATCCTATTTAAACCCAATTACCTGTGCTCAGCTGGAACAGGAGGTGGCCACACAATTGGATCTCTAAAATGTTCATCTTGATAAGATACAGGAATATCTGTAGGCTTGTCTATTTTAAAACTCTCTAAGGTGTTGACAATGCTCTTTACTTGTTCAAATTCTTCTAATAATTCTTGCCGAACCTGAAAAACAAATAAATGTGAAGCCGTTCAAAAATTAAATTGCAAAGTATTATAGCAAGCAGTTTAAAGTAGAGCAGATAAAACTGCTATTGATATAAACAAAAGCCAATTTGGAGGGGAACTGTTGATTTCTGGTATTCTTTGCACAAGGCAAACAAAACTGGATAAAACTCAAGTCAGTCTAATACAAGGGCTGGGCCAGTCTAAGATCTGTACACCTTATATGAGCAACTGGACAGGACTTATTGTTTTATTGTTTTGTTTTATTGTTTTGTTTTAACCAGCAGAGCTGGAAGGTTTAAAACATAAAGTGAATTTTACAATTCTGCTAGATAAAACATTTCCTTAATTTTCAATTAGAAACACAACTCCCCAGGCCCCTGTAAGTACCCCCAAAACTCCACCTCCCTCAATTTTGCTTCTTTTTGCCAAAAGATCAAAATTGCCAGAGCGCTGCTGCCAATCACAGTAAAATAGAGAGTTTCTCCCACTTCCCAAGAAGAGGAAAAAAATGAGCCCATAACTTTATTCTTATTTTAGAGCAGAGGTTCTAGAAATGTCTTGCTTTACTGCCAATGGTACAAAGAGTCGCAGAAGATTCTTATCAAGTTATCACATAAATTTCCTTGCAATTTTTTTGCAAGGAAAAAGATTCAGTTACAAAGATCTCAAGATTCCTTTCATGTAGCCCCTATTGCAGGGGTGTCACATTCAAGGCCTGTGGGCCGATGCGTAGATCTGGCCCGCAGGGCCACCCTGGAAACAGCGAAGGACTGGTCCACAGTGCCTCTCCCAGTGAAAATGGAGCTTGGGAGGGCCACGTATGGCCTTCCCAAGCTTCATTTTCACTGGGAGAGGGTTGCAGGAGGCCATTGCAGCTGAAGACGGAACTCGCGAGCCTGTTTTCACTGGTAGAGCATTTGTGCCATCACATCCCCACCGTGGCCATGCCCACCCTGACCCCACAAGGTCAAACATCACCCTGATGTGGCCTCAATGAAATTGAGTTTGACACACCTGCCCTATTGTTAAAGTGCTGTAGAGCTTAGTCCTTCCTTCTAACTATTTGAGATATGGAGAGGTATCTTAGCATTTTCCTGAATATTCAGATGTTTTAACTGGATATTGGAAAGCATAACTTGCCTTCTCAGGCTTCAAGAAGTCTGTAAAATGGGCTGTTTGTGTAAAAACCTGGGTGTATAAATATATGACTATATATCTGCAGCATATACATTTTTGAATTTTCATGTATATTAACATGTAGGGAAGTTACACATTTTAGGTTATACTTTTTAAATGTGTACCCATTTTAAATATACCAGCATATGCATTCATTTGTTGAGCTCAGTGGCAGGTGTGCCTATTCTCTGTACCCCATAGGGTACAGAGCATGATTTGATGTCAGTTCCTTGAAAAGACTGCCTTAAACCTTTAATTCTCACTTCTAATCAAAGCAATTGTAATCAAAGCAATCAATTGCATTTTCTCTTAACTTATGTTCATCCCTACATTGCATTGCTATTTTTTCCGGCATTT
Organism: Pseudonaja textilis; assembly: GCF_049901715.1. NCBI lineage: Eukaryota > Metazoa > Chordata > Lepidosauria > Squamata > Elapidae > Pseudonaja > Pseudonaja textilis. The sequence goes on from NC_141996.1 coordinate 22,512,517, forward strand.
AACTCTTGACTTTATTGAATTTATATTTAGAGGTAAGCACAAAAAGGAGAATATATTTTGTTTCAAAACCAGAAGAAATCGTTACATCCTTGTTTTGTCAGGCTATTTGGGGGCAACCATTACAGTTTGTTCACTGGAGCTGGGAGGCTAATAAATTCAAATAAAGATATAAATAAATTCAGGTCAGTAGGCTTAAATCCCTAAGTATATTTGTTGTTCCAGGTTTGGGGTAGCCAATATCCAGAGAAATCCTTGCATGATTTCATGAGGCAGATGCCAGGCTTAAGGCAGCAACCTGGACTGAAATTGATTATTGTAATTCCAACAAGTTTGACTTGAATACAATTGTTAAGGAGGTTGAAATAAAAAGAATTCTGGTTTTCCCATAAGGATTTTAAAAAGGGGGGGGGGGACTCATCTCTTTTGTGAAGGAGAGGCAGCCCACACTTACTGGCTTGGAGAACCATTTATACAGCAAGTAGGCTGATGTGCACCTTCACCTCTCTCTCTTCTCTTTAAGCAGCTCCCAGAGCAGCAAATCCCACCTGTCTGTCAATCCCCTTAGACTTCCCAATGCATTCCCTTCCCTTCCATCAGCCGCTGCCAATGTCTCAGATAACATTGCTCCCGATATCCCAAGTGCCTTCTTTTTTCTCTGGTACTTCAGCCTTTTACCCACTGCAGCCATTGATGTCAGAGCACAGTTGCCAGATCTTTGCTAGCTGCCTGAACGGAGGGTTTTTCTTCCCCAAACACAAATTATTGTGGGGTTTTTCAAGCTTTATTCAAATGAAAGCAGCATTGATACGTGAATTCCAACAAATGAATTAATTATCTTCAATTTAGAATTATCTTCAATACCTCTGTGTACATCTGGACAAAAGATTTCCTGAGTCATTTTTTCTTTACTCTCTATACACAGGGAGGAGACAAGTCTCTTCTGCAGCCATTCTTGACAGTCAAGAGAAGCAGTATTTTTAATTTATTCTGCTTTGAACAGACCCCACTTCAAATACTGTATCCTTCTGGTACGCCAGTTTAAGAAGGATTCAGAGAAGGACAATGGGGATGAAAAGAGGATGAGACATAAATCCTATGAAGAAAAATTGAATGAATTGTGATTGTTTAGTTTTAAGAAAAGTGAGGGGAGATATTACAATACCCGAAGAACCTGAAAGCAGAACATAAAAAATACTGTAATGTTAACTTGCAAGCAAGAGGACTCTAGTGGATTTGTTAGAAAAATTTTGTAACAGTAGGAGGTTTTAACTATCCAGACAGATGCTGGATCCCCTTCCCGTGATGTATTTAAGCAGAAGTTAGACAGTTTTCTATTTTACTGTGTATGCCTTTTGGATTTTTGCAACAAACAAGGGCTTGGACTCTGTGGCTTTGAAACTCTTTACTGTAAGTATATTATTCCATGATGGCGTCTCAGTGGGGGTGTTCCATGCTTGAGATGGCTAGTGAATTAGGAGACAATTCTGCTTCCACCATTTTGTATATCACTTGCTTCTTTAGCCACCTTTATTCATTTTAATTTCAACATTTATAACTGTAATATTTTGATGTTTTATACTGTCATTTTTATGTTGCTGTAAGCTGCCTTGAAGAGATGGGCAGCATATAAATGTAACAAACAAATAAATAAAGTCATCATGATTCTAGAACAGATACTTATTAAGAAGCATGATTGGTCTACTGTTTAGGGCACCAGATTAGAAACTACGAGATTGTGAGTTCTATTCCTGCCTCATGCATGAAAGACAGCAGAGTGAGTTTAGGCCAGCCACTCTCCCGTAGACCAACTCATCTCACAGTGTTGATATTGTTGTAAAAACAGAAGGAAGGTGTTTTAGGTATGCTTGCCACTTTCAGTTATTTTCAGTTAGTAGCTATGATACCAAGCAAACAGTCATTTTAAAACATTTGTACAGGAATCTAGATGTAGTCTAGATTCCTGAACAGAACATACAATTGGACTCAGTCTCATAAAGTTCAGGTGGGAATTCAGTCACCAAATGCCTAAGAATGTCCTGAGTAGCTTTCAACTGTGGTTCAAGCATGGCAAGGAACAGGAACAGAACTGATAATATTGGGGGGTGAACCCTAGGAGGACTTGTATTGTAAAGCTTTTCGCCATATTGGATTTCTCGATAGCCTTCAATTCCATCAATCACTGTGTATCACTCCTTCCTTCATATGCAGTTTCAGTTGGCTTAGTAAACCTTAGGGAGGTACCACAGGATTACGTGAGTTCACCACCACCCCAGCTCTTTTTTAACATCTGCATAAAGCCACTGTCAATTCATGATGAGGTCATCAATGTGCTGATGATAGTCATGCTGCTATGGAAATCTTGTCTTAGTATCAAGAGGGCATAAGGGTCCAATTGGGGCAAAAAAGGCTGAATATAACCCAAATAAGATGGAGTTACATTTCATTCATCAAGGTTCTTGGTTGGCTCCAGTACTGCCTCTTGAGGAGAAGCACTACACCAAAAGCTCTAGTTTGCCACTGGGGGATTCTCCTGGACTCATGTTTGCAACTGAAGGAAAGGTAAAAAATGTTGTCAGAAGGATCTTTTTCCAGCTTTGGCTGATACGCCATTTGCAAGCCCATGGATCCAAAGATCTCACAACTATGACTCATGTCCTCATTACAAACCAATTGGACTACCACAATGCACTCTACTTGGGGCTGTCTTTGCAAACCACTTGGAAAAATTGGTTCAAAATGTGGCAGTCCATTTATTGGTAGATATCAATCTCCAACTGCCAACAAATATTTCAAAGTACTGGAACCGACCTATATAGCTTGGTGCCCTCCTGCAGGAGGGCTTGGTGGCCACCTGCTTGGTGCACACCTGCAGGATGCCTTCTCCAACCAAAATCGCTCTGTATTATAAGTTGAGCTTAGGAGAAGCACTTGGTTGGTTGCTTCCCATAGGTACTGTTCTCCTGTTGGAATTGTCTGTCTTACGGAAGAGAGTCTCCTTGAAAGTTAAGTATGGCCCTACTGTTACACGTTCCAGAAGTTATTTCAGATGGATGGCATTCGGCAATTAGCATTTTGTTGCCATATTTGGTATCTTTATTATGTGTTATTTTTTAATAATGATTATACAAAATAATCAGCATGGTCATTATTTCATTATCGTTCTGATTTTTACTGGTTAGTGATTATTGTGGATGTGTCAATTGCTTTTATTGATATTTACCATGATATATTAATTACTTATTTATTTATGATTATTAACTTCTGAATGTCTGTGGCAGGTTTGGCAACACATAAATGGGATAAATAAATGAATCCTTCCAACCCCATATTTCCATAATTTGCATAATTCTTGAAGAGATCAACAGCAATACTATCAAATAATGTTAGAAAATAAAACAACATTATTTATAAGGAAAAGAAGTTGGAGAACAAACAACATAAACAGATAAAAGCACCTAGAACAAACTGGTGTTGGATTCTGGCATATCGTAAAGATGTCATTCTGCACAGAGCAGGTATCACTATGGAGAAGGTTCAACTCTACATCATTGCTAAATGAAAGCCTGCTTTCTAATTTTGGATGCAGAACAGCTGAAAGGGCACCTTCTACAAATGTCCTCCTCAGCTTGTTTAATATATAAGGACCTGTATATTCCAAGTAACACTTCTGTTCAGAGAGATTCCTTATTAGGCAAGGCAAATCTAGCGAGCTCAGATAAGAAATGAAATCTATTTTTTCTGTTAAGAAAAACTTTAATTTGACTGATGGTCAAGGACATTTAATAACTGAAGTGACATGTTCTGCTCTTAGTTTGTTAACATTATACAGGGTCATATTTTCTTTCAGTGAGTTCCATTTTCATATTGTTATTCTGCTACATAAGAAACATTAGCAGCGATTAAACATTTGCACTTAAACCTTTTGTTATTATACCTGCTGCCATTTGCCTTTTAATGTTGGGTCTCTGATTGATTGACCATGCCGTTGAATTTGCTGGATGACACCCTGGTAATAAACCATGGACGAGTCATAATTTCCAAGAAGGGCATATTCTCTTCCTTTTTTAGCATTATCACAAATCTCAGCCAAATTCATCTTCTTTGAAAAACCTACAATACAATGTGAAACAACACAGTAAAAATTAAATTACCCTTTGTCACAAAAAAACCTTTATTTCACTTAGAATCATAACTGAATATTTTTATTAAATTGTGTGTTATTGTTTTGTTATACTAGTTAACTATACTATCAATCATTCTGGAGAAGCTATGCAATCATTTTTTCTACTTTTGAAATTTCAGTAAGAACTCTCCACATTTCTGCTACTAATACTGTATATTCAGAACTAGAAATCTGATATTCTGAAATAAAAATGATAGCTAAGTTCTTAGCACTATATACTTTTTCTTCACTTTCCCACTTCCAAATTGCAATGCACACAAAACATCCTTAAGAAATGGGGTTTTCAGCTCACTACAGAAACATCATGGGTTTATAACTAAGAAATCTGACAAATAGCCATAGTGAGTTCTAGCTCTCTGATTCCCCTATTTCTTTTCATTCACTATTAGCTTTGCTTTTTTATATTTTTGTACTAATTGTAAAAGGTTAACATTTCTAGAGAATCACTTTGAATTTTTTTCATGAAAATGCTAAAAACTAGCAAACACAGTTTCTGATGGGGGATAGATAATGTTCATAAATAAAATATGTGAATGACCTACATATATAAACAATGTATTACATCACCAGGAAATGCAGCTGTAGCATTCATACATAAATGGAGCTGAATGACAAAGACTATTAGCTTCCTTCCGAAATTTAACTGTCCATAAAAACAATCTTCATCTCCTCTAATCCCAGATGTTTTTTAAAAAAACCATCACAATCTCAAAAGCCAAGAAGTTTGTCCTATTTTGTTTGTATATGCTTTAGTTTTCTAAAAAAAAGTCTCAAAACATGAGCTACATGATATTGCAAACAAAGCTGTTTCATTTGAATGTACTGAACTATTAATTGCTGGTAGCTGGCGTCTGTTCAGAACATAATCCAAACAAATTAATTCACTTGAGATACAACAAATCCATATAGATAATTTCTCAGTGCATGGCTGAAGAACTGCTGATGTCACCCAATTATATTTGGTATTTGGCGACACAATTCAACATTACAACTGATGTGATACAAAAATAAATATGTCCTTAAATTTTTGTACACTTCAAGAACCATCAATCAATACATTCCAGCAAAATAAAAATATTCTCTGTCTCAGAAAGAATATTATCCATATCAAGAAATGTTCTAGGTCAGGTTGAGAACCCCATTAACCCTTGAGGAATGTGTCAGGGCTGCCCTTCAACAAACAGCGCTAAGACAAAATTAAATTGGGGTTATTTTATTTATTTAGCGGATTACTTTATTTACTGCCAAGGGCGTTTATAATAATAAGTACAAAAAAAAATAAAACAACTACAGCAAATAAATAAATACATTTACAAAATTGTAACATCATAAAACCATAATTACATCTTAAGCATCAGACCCAACAGCGTGCAGACAATTACAATACAGGTAGTCCTCAACTTACAACAGATCATTTAGTGACCATTCAAAGTTACAACAGTATTGGGAAAAAATGACATATGACCACTTTTCACTCTTACAACCACTGGTCATGGTCACATGATCAAAATTAAAATGCTTCGCAACTGGCTCATATTTATGTCAGTTGCAAGTGTCCTGAGGTCTTGTGATCACCTCTTTTGTGACCTTCTGACAAACAAAGTCAATGGGCAAACCAGATTCACTTAACAACTGTATCACTAACTTAATAACTGCAGTGATTCACTTAACAACTGTGGCAAGAAATTTTGGGCTCAATTGTGGTTGTAAGGACTACCTGTAATATGATTCTTCTCTCTATATTTTCTAGGCTTCTTTCCTATGACAATAAATGTTGCATTTCGGTTGATATGGGGTCCCTAGAGCCCTCAGGAACTAGGGGGGAATAAATGTATGCTTGGAACCTCAAAATGTAGTTCCCTAAAATCTCAAACCACGGGAAGCAAACTATCTCCTTGCACAATGGCTACTTTGACCCGTGTTTGCTAATACCGATGTCAGGTTTATTTCTAACAGTTGTTACATCTCTTCAAATTGGCGTAACAGAATTTAACAGTAGATAGTTCTCAGTTTGTTAGTGGATAAATTACGTGCACATTCCATGTTAGTACCTTAAATCAACCAACTTAGACCAAAGACTTGATAAATCACACATGGCAATAAGATCCATGTCAAAAATCCCTCTATCAGCGGAGTTGCATTAAGAGAGTTGTACCAGTTAATTGCATTCTCTGTCACTAGTTCCCATCTGTTTCTATTTCTTTACATACAATTAAGCCCTTTAGTACCTTTTTCAATAATTAAATCATGCAAATCAAAACACCAAAATCCTTGTTTGAAAATGAAACTTTTAAGTTTTTGAGATTATGGATCTAAACTGCAGAACATTATGCCACCCGTTTTCAGCACACACCACAGAATCTTGACAGTGTGATTTGAAAAAAAGATCTGGGATGGCTCCCTCGGTTGCCAGTTCAGATGATGAGGATCTGGTAGGGCTTATGGGGAGCACCAGGGGGATTTCAGAACCCAGGAAAATTCATCATAACTTCAAACTGTCACTAAGTGACTAGTCACAAGTCGAAGATTATCTGTATCAGAAAGGACACACGACCAGATGAGCTAATTCTACTTTATTATAAGGCTACATTAACAAAATCTAGCAAGTCTGATAGTACAAACCTACCATCATCTCTTTTTCAGCCTAAGAAATCAGGGAGGTTCCTAAGTTTCTTTCTCTTCCCATTATGTAGCTGTGGGCTATGCCCTCTCTTATCCGTTCCCTACTGTGAAGCTTCTAAACTGGTACAACAGTAGTTTACACTGTTTTCTCTAAATATTAGGTACAGGGAATCATGGATTTACAACCACAAATGAGCCCAAAATTTCTATTGCTAAACAAGGCAGTTGTTAAGTGAGTCATACCCCATTTTACAACCTTTTTGCCATACGTGTTAAGCAAGTCGCTACAGTTTTTAAGTGAATCATGTGCTTGCTAAGTGAATCTGGTTTTCCCCATTGATTCTGCCTGTCAGAGGTTCCTTAGGAAGGTTGCAAACAACAACCCTAGGAACCCAGATTACAACATCAAAAGACTATGTAAATATGATTTGGAATCTTGTTAGGACTCAGGATGAGAAAAGGAATACTGGCAAATTTTGCTTTAGGGTGTCACAGTACTGGACACAACAAAAGAGAAAATTCACATAAACATCAAATTAAGATTCAAATTCAATTGTGGGATATAAATCCAAAATTTCTGTGATAATTTCAGTGGAACAGCAAGATCATACAATAAGAAATGACTCTTCATAACCAGATCACAAGCTATGTAGAATTTTAAATTTCCAAAGAAAAAAAAAGAAAATATTTTGAGGAACTCCCCATTCATTGATCATGGGTATAAGATCTGTTTACTTTGAATGTATAAAAAGATACTAATCCAATCTGATTTTTTAAAAAACAGCATTAAACCATCCATGGGGAACAAAATTTATCAATCTTCATTGTTTATAAAATACATGAAGATCCCCTTTAATTAAGCTGGAAAGAAACTGGTATCTCCTGATTGTAAACAATACTAATAAATGTTAAGTAGCACTAATGCTACAAATCTAAAATAGAAAAGATTTTCCTTCTTTGCATTATCTTCTCAAGTCTCTTATATTTTAGAAACTTTCAAAAACATTGTATTATGTATACTATCTCAATTCCTGTTTCTACTCATCTAGTTTCCATTATCAGATTTTCTAATATGAACATAAATACACATGATAATGAGGATCTTATTCAGCCTACATAACTAGTTCATTTTACTTAGTTTTCCATTATTTTTTCTTCTATGCACATAAAAACACATTAGTTACAATTTGCCATACATTAATAATTAAACTATTAAGAAATAAAGCAGTTCTCCTCAACACATGCTGATTTTATATTTTTTTTCTTAAAGCATTAATGCATCAATATCCTGACAATGCCCACAAGCCGCAACTCATCCATTGTCCAACTGACTGGTGTTACCGTGGGGCCCGTCATTTCATGAGGAAGAGAACTGTCTATCAAGGAACAGATGATAGAGATGATAGTAAAGTTGCATCAAGGAATAAGCTAGAATTGTGTAAAACATGGCTAAACAATTTGGAGGGGGAGTTTTAAGAAAATAACATACTTTATGGATGATTCAGTGTAAGAAGCTCTGTTTTTTCTAGCAAAAAATTAAAAATTCTGTATCTTAGGATAATCCTGTCATATAGGATTTCTCTGAGGTTTTGTGATAGAAGGATACCTTGAAATATAGGAAATATGAATTTATTACTTGGATGTGAAAGACCAACACCATGGATTTAACTTAGTTATTCATCTTCATTTCTATTTATGGGCCTAATATCTATTAAGGTCAATTCTACAATACTGTTATCAAAAATAACCTCACACTAACAATTGTGTACATTAAATACAAGCCTACATATCTCACCAAAAAATGCACATATAAATTCCAACTAAATTATCATTAAGAAAAACCCCTATCCAGATATTGCACAGATTAGTTAAGTTAATGGAGTTAAATTAATAATAGCTGATTCACATATATCAATCATCATTTAACACCGCATACATGTAGTATATGTGGTCCCTAAAACATACAAAAGAACTTTGAAAAAAATACATTGTGGGACTGCTATGACTTTCATTCTTTTTATTACAAAACCCTAAACCCTACATGAATCTAGAGATCTTTTAAATATTTACATTAGATGTTAGAGAAAAAGCAACACAAAGTGAATTACCATATACAATTATATTATTAACTATGAAGTTTTTTTAGATATCTGACAAATAATAATTTAAAGACAGTTTTGAGAAATTGAGTCATGAACAATGAACTCTAACAATGTACTTAAATTGTATGTTTGATTGTAATGTCTTCTGTCCCATGACATTTAGCAAGTTTTATCTGAGAAAGAAATTATATGGTACCGTACATATATACATACCCATCAGGCTTTCCTTTTGGGAATAAATCATAATATAAGCATAGAAATGAATACAAAATAAGCCAAAGAAATTAAAGACATCAGATAAATGAAAGGATTCTAGCAAAAGAAAAATGAAGGATTTAACTATACCACTCCTTATCTTTCGACCACTGCAAACCATCTTTGCATCCATTCTACCACATCTGTTTATACAGTCTTGAGTCTCTTTATGAGCTCATTAATTTCTTTTAACCACAATTTTCTTCTCTTTCCTAGAACACATGAGCTACTTGGGGTAAAATTTAGGATGGGCTGCACTTGTGGCATACTAGCTAGAATGCACCAAAACTGACCAGTATAGTATTTTTAGTTTTAGCAGAGATTACTACCGAGTGGGCAGGTATACAAGTAAAACTGGTAGTCTATACCTTCTCTACCTTCCTAAAATACATTATGTGAAAAATATGTTATGTTTGTTGACTTAGATATTAAGAAAGTAAATAGGTTCAAATTATGATATTTATGCTATTTGTCAAAATAGCAAACTGAAATTTGAATGCCAAATACAAAATAAACAGTATGTGATAAATATAAAACACTTCTGTTAATAAATATATGCACACACCTATATACATACGCACACACATATATACACACACACATATACATGTTATAGAAATGAGTCAAGAAACTGGAACAAGTAAAATGCTGTTGATCTGTTGTGTGTTGTTGAAAGAGACAAGTTCTTGTGTGCAAAAAAGTGCTTTTGTCAACTGTGCTACATACAACTTCTGCCCACTCTGTTCCATGGAAGTGAAAGTTGGATATATCAAGAGAAACATAAAAGAAAATTGAGTGCAGTGGGAATAGAATATTTAAGATATAGTAAAACAATAAAAAATAGGCTCAATAATGAATGGGGGATGAATAGACACACTAGTGCGCAAGCAAACAAGCATGAAAGAAATGTATTGAAGAAAAGTCCAAATTGTAAATTTAAGAATAAGTAAACACGTCAAGGGAAAGAAGACACAAAATAATAAGATGGCGTTCATAATATCCTCAAAGAGATAAGACTTTTACAGAACAAAGGGAAGTGTATAAAGTTGTATAGATATGGTGAAATTAACTGATTGTTAGATTACCTGGCATCAAATCATTTCAGACACCTAGCAACCCATGGGCAGAAATAAAGGATGGCTGCAAAGGCTGAAAAACATGGAGCCTATGTTTTCGTGAGATGAGTCACCATATAAATAGGATACATAAATTAATAAAAACCAGAATTTCCTTCCTTATCTCATGCCTATAATTTCTTTTGCTCGTTATTTTTACTCCTTTACTTACTGCTCTATATAGCTTTGTTTTATCATGAAAGTGAGCATGATGACTGGTATGTAATTCCTCTTGTCCCCACTATTCCTTTCGATTTGAAGCCATTGCAATACTGCTCATTAACTTTCTGTCTCCTCACTATCACTGTATAACATATTTACCCTGAAGCCTCTAATCCTGCAGCCTCCCTGAAAGGTGCTGCATCGGCAGGCCCATCACCCTGTGTATCCTGTGCCACTAGCTGAGAATGGAGGGAACTGAGCTCCATAGATCTATAAGGAAATCCCAAACTTAAAACTGACGACCCTCCCCACCCCCCATCATTAAAGAGGGGCTTCTCTGCGCCGTTATACTTGGGATTCAATCCTAGTTACAACTGACCCGCGCCGAACTCCATCCATTGCACAGGTAAAAAAAAAAAGCATCTTTTTCCTCACCCTCCCTTAGAATAAGCAACTGAGTATCCCAAACCTGATTCCCCCCAACCCCTTCCCCAAAAGGCACATGGGAATCGCCAGCATCTGTAGTAAGCTCGCTCTCGCCGGCATCTGTAGTAAGCTCGCTCTCTTCCAGCAGCCAGACAAATCGATCGCCAGCGAGACTACAACTCCCATCATGCTTCTCGAAAAGAAAAAATATTTTCTTTCCAAGCTCTCTCCCCCACCCCCCACCCCCCGGCCGACTTGCTCACCTGGGGAGGAAAACGCCTGTTACGAATTCCGGGGGCTCGCGATTCCGAGCGGGGAGGGTGGGTATTGCATCCTCCGTCTTCGAAGCTAATCTTTGGGTCTAAAAACGCAAAAAAAAAAAAAAAGGATGCAGCTGCTGGGCCTACGGCAGGGAGGGGCCACCGCCTTCGCGTGCTCGTGCGCGCAGGGCGCGGAAAGAGAGGGGGGGCACCGCCTTCTGGGTCCCTCGGCCCGTTGGCGCGCGTGCGGGACAGTTAGCGGCGGCGAATTGGTTACCATGGTGGCAGAGGGAAGGCGGGTTGAAACCTCCTGACGCTCCTCCCCCTATTGGCGGGAGGGAGAGCCGAATCTTTGCTGTGGAGGCGCTTCACTGCACCGTCCAACGTTGGTCGTTCCCGGGTTTTTGTTTTTATTCCCCCTCGTCAGGGCTTCCCACCTTCAAACTGAAGTGAATACTGTCAATTTTATCAAGCCACCACGTTTTTCCGCCTCTATAGAGAAAATTGCTCCTTTTTTATTGGTGTGTGAATATACGCTGCCTCAAACCATTCGGGTTTTTGGTTTTTTTTGTGGACCTAGTCAGTTGGAACTCCTTCATATTAAAATAAACTACTGTATAACTAGGTGTAATAAAGGGATGACATCAGTGCGGCCAAGTTTTCCCTTATGGTTTCTTGAAAATAATTCCGAGTTGGCTGAGTTCATATGGTACCTCAAACTAGGAAGAAATGTGAACCTGGGGCCCCATTCAGATAAATAGCTTGGATACCATAAAATCCTTCTCAGTCGTCTATGGGGTGGCATCTGCAGCAAACAAGAATGAGCAAATGCATGAACCCTGCAACATTTAAACTCATCTTGACACCTAACACAAGTACGCCCATTCTTTCAGCATTTGAAGACGACTGTACACATAAATCCTCTTAATACATTGAGGCATACATTCACTGCTGGTTCTGTTCTGCGGTATTGGGCTTCAGGGTTTAGTGAACAGATTTCCTGATGTTTTGCCGACAGCGATGATTGGCATCTTCAAAGGATGTTCCCAGCCACAGTTGTTGGCGAAATATCAAGAAATCTGTTTTTTAAATCAAGGTCACTAAACCCTGAAATACAACAGGGCTCAAACTCCTTAATTTTCTTTAGCTGTTCACTGCTTCTACTATCTGTTTACTGGAACAGTGGCGACTAATAAATACAAAGTAAATATGTAAAACCAAAAGTGGGATTTCCTCTTTTTTGGCTAGTAGCTACCCCAACCTTTGAACAGATGGTCAAAAAATGCCTAGTATGTAATGAAAGTTTCACACTTTGCATCAGATGTTAATAATCCCACGAGATTGGGATCACACAGGATGCAAAACAAAACTCAAATTCAACCAAACCACATGATGATTAGTATACCCATTTAACTTCAACATCAAATCTGCCTCCTAATAGAATCCTCAGAATTTTGTTAAACATTCCATGTGATTATTGTATAAACATAAGAAAAACATTTTCTTTATAGAACTATGCCAATTCTGTGCATGAATAATTAATTCATTAACCATTATTACTTAAATTTCTCCTGAATCAGAGAATGGATTCCTGCATTTAATAATTTTAAATGTCTTTACAAATTATAATCATGCACTTTTTAATATAATTTTAATTGCTTTTTTAAATAATAAAAGTATACTCATGCACAATAATTACAAATATACCCACTAATTGAAAATAAAATAATAAAATTCTAGACATGTTTACCCAGAAATAAGTCCTACTGATTTCAGAAATGTCTACACAGCCCTCATTCACATATCATGCAAGTCATGGTTTGTATTTACCCTAAGGTTTTCAATAAAATACAATTGCCTAGATCGAAATACAGCACCAAGCCATAGATCAGATGCAGGCATTTTTTTTCAGCTTCGGGCTGTGCTGTGCTGTGCTTCCTCTTTCTTCCTTGTCTAGGAACCTCAGGGAATATGACTGGTAATGTTATCATATTATCAAACTGGACAGAAATATTAAATGGTTTCCAGACTGGGAGAAATGAAAAGAGTAAAATTGTTTCTCCTTTTGGTCTTTAAAATCTCTCCAGAACAGAAAATCATTCCAATTTAGGGCAGAGTAATTCATAAAACATCTGTTATCTGGGACTTAATCCTAGATACTTGTGTTGTAGTGCATATCATAGATCTGGCTGGCAGAAGAAGAATTTAACTTTTCACAGATCTTCCTTTAAGTTTCTACCTGGTTCAGCAAGTTAGGACTGGAGGAGAGAGAGGTATGCCACTTGAGAATCAGCCAGTTTTGAGTAAATAGAGCTATGTTTAGGTTGCCAAGACAATTTAAGCTGTTGCAGTGCTATCTGCTCTGTTGCCTAATGGCCGGTCGCTGTTCCTGAACTGCCTGAGCTTTGGCATTGCCAGACAATTCTTGTCTGAAGGACAATTCAATGTCTATGCTGAGCTTGTCCAGAGAGGAAGGGCCAAGAACTTTTTGTACCCTGTGAAGACCACAAACTTATCCTAATTAGTTGATGATCCCCTCCCCACCCCCTGTAGCAGGGCCCAGGCAATGGACGCATTAGTCCCTGGTCAGTTTTAGCCCGACAACTGCAAAAGAGATGTCCCATTAAAGTGATCTCAACCCATTAATTGCTTCCTGACTCATGTCCCCCTGCCTCCACTGGAATTCAGTGACATCCCACATCTGAGACAGTTTAAAATACCATACTCTGAAGTGGTATGTTCCCTAATAACTCACCTTAAAAAGCACTATGTGCTAGTAATTGATGAATGTGTATCAGAGAAGTAGTCAGGTCTAAAATGGTATGGTTTGTGCATGAAATGTTGAGATTCTAGGTGGTTCTGCTAATTTACTTCAGTCTGGTCCCCCACAAATTCACTTACCACTGTAGAACCAGCTTCCACAGTCACTTTTATAACAACCAGGGTGATGATGATGATGATGATCTGTGAAGCCTTGAAATTGAGTAATCCCTGCCTGACTTAATACACGTAATTGAAAGTGTGATTTTAAAAAATCAATTTTTATATTTCTGTAGCTTGTCTGCCTACATGCAATTCTATTTCTAGTGGCTTAGAAAAGCCCTGGATCCTCATGTTGTCTCTTCACATTGTGTTCTTAGGGGAACCTATAGCTGTCACACAAATCCCCACAGAGATTTCTCATCGAAGCAATTATGCACTGAATTATAACTTAGATATATAAATCCAGACAATCTCTAGATAACAATAGCACTTATACTTATATAACGCTTCATAGTGCTTTAGAGCCCTCTCTAGGCAGTTTACAGATGGCAGCCAAAAAGTCATAATTCTTTGCAGTCTCATAGTCTTTGACGTATACTGTAATTAAGCCCAGAATTATAGTCAAAAGTTCTTCGTTTGTTAAGTGGGGACATCATCTAACTGGACCCAATTTTGTGACATTTTTTGCAGTGATCCTTGAACCAACACCATGGTTGTTAAACATTGGTCTTTAAGTAAATCCATTATACCAATGGTTTTTTTGGCAAAAATCAGAAGTAAATGCGAGAAACTGGCAACAAACATCAAAAATCATGGTTATGTAATGCCGGTCACTGCAATTACTATAAAAGTGCCAAAATGCAATCATGTGACTGCTAGTGTGTGTGTGTGTGTGTGTGTGTGTGCAGCTGTTGTAACTTCAAAATCAGGTCATTAAGTAACTTAACGATTTGATTGAGGACTACCTGTAATTTCATGAAATATTTTTTAAAAATTCCATCAGCTGATGATACAATGACAAAGAAGAAAAGAGGGAAAGTTATACAGACCATTGATCATTCCATTGGAATAGGGTTTTTATATGTTGAATAATGTTGGCTGGAGTTGTAATTTCAACAAGAGAACTCCAAAGCACAGATGCTACATGTTAAAGCTATAGAGATATATGTTCTGGCTATGTGTAAAGCCACACTGAGGGCGTAGCAAAATCTAGGGTGGCATTTTCTTTTGCGGTCTAGCATGAAAAAAATAGTCAAAGCAGCTGTGTGTATGTGTGTCCTAAATCCTTCGTGTGTGTTTATGTGCCTTTAAATCAGTGCTAACACCTGGAGATTGGATCAATCCCTGCAGTTTTCTTGGCAAGGTTTCGGAAGTGGCTTGCCATTACTTATTTCCTAGGGCTGTAAGAAATTGACTGATCCAAGGTCACTTAACTGGTTCTGTGGTTAAGGCAGGGTTAGAACTCATGGTTTCCTGGTTACTAGCATGGTGCCTTAACCACTACATCATACTGGCTTTCTGAGTTTCCTTACTGCACTTGAGGAATTTCTCACACTGCCTGTCAGCGATGCTGTCAGCACCCTGACTGAACTGTAAAATACAGAGACATCTGAGCAGTTTTCATAATGTATTGGCCTTTCACTAAAACAAGGAAGATCACAGCTAAAAACAATTTCTTTATTTTATTCCAGAAAACAAGAAATAAGGACAGCAATTTCTGTATGAAGAGAATGGTAGTTCAGAAGTTGGACAGGTCTCAAATTTTTGTCGTCTTGTAGCAGCATCCCACAGAATGAGAGACTTGGATTTCCTATTTCTAATCCTCATGGTGTTCATTTATCAGAAAAATCTGATGCAAGGATTTCTTGCTTTCCACACCTTTCCCTCCAGGCAGTCTCTGGACCATAATAGTTCTCTGCCTGCTATCACTACTATCCCTGGATCCAAATTTGCTTGCCTTTCCTGGATAAGCTGACAATCACCCTCATTTCTGCCTCCTTCCCTGCATAGTAGTCTGGATGTACAAGGTCAGGCTAACAGGACATTGAGCTATGATGGCAGCTGTTACTATAAAGATAGGGCAGCCAGAGGAAAGCACTCCACTCTGGAAGAAATTGCTATGAATCTGTGGAAGCATAATGTCCTGCCTGCCTGCCAAAGTGTGTGACCAGAGCTGACCCTCCTTCTCAAGGCCCATTGCAACTCAGAGCTGCCCCAGCCAAGCCACTACTCGGCCATTCCACTCCTGCCATTCATTCTACTACCATCATACATTGCTCCAGACTGAATCCTTCCTTACCACCTATTATGATTGAAGAAAGAACGCAAGAAGGAAGGATGGGACATGCTATCATGCCATCCTGGGCTGCCAACAAATGCCATCCAGGCCAAGCAAGACCCTGTCCTTTCTCATTTGCTGTCTGGTACTGAAAAGGGAGAGGAGAATTAGATAATGTAAATACTTGGCAGTCCTGATTTAGCAACCACAGTTAGAACCAGCAACTCAAGTCACCAAACACCAAGGTTGCTAAGTGGAAAATCACATGACTGCAACGGGCTTCTGACTTTATTTGCTCCCTGGTTCTTAAGCAAAGTGCCACACTCACTGAGCAAAAACTCACTTGACTGTAACTTATTATTTTACTTCCTCCTGTTTCATTAACTCTGCTTGTTACAAGCTAGTTGCAAAGCAAGCAAATGGTGGTCACTTGACTGTGGGATACTGCAACTGTTGTCAATGCAAGTATTGGTCACAAAGGTATTTTTCAGCACTATAGTAACTTGAAATGGTTGCTACACCATGCAGTTGGTAAATGATGACTACCTATAGATGTACAGATAGAAGTAATCACGTTCTTGGTTATAAATAAATGAACACAAATATAGCACAAACAAAACATACAGACAAGAAGAAGTTGAAGAGTGACTGCAAAAGGCTGAAGACAAAAATATCAGAGGGAGATGTAAATTAATTAGAGGAAGAAATTATAGAATTGTCATGCATGATACCCAAAGAAGTAAATAACTGTCTTTTTATACTCTGGATAAAATTGCTCATTTACATTTGAAACTGTAATCACTATAGTCAGAATTTTCTTGTGCATGTCCGTTTCAGTTGCTGTGACAAATCAAGGTTTTTCAAAACTGAAACTAATTAAAAAATTGTCTGAAATCTGCGATGAGTCAAGAAAAGTGATTGATCTGCCAGGAATTGCTGTTGAAAATTACATCACTTATACTATAAAACTGGTAGTCTTTCTGAGACGGACAGCAAGAAAAATAGGTTTTAAAAAATAACAGCAATGTATCTCTCATTGCCAAAGTCAATACTTCTCTAAAAGGAATTTAAATTTAAATTTTAAATTAAAGGCATGCTTGAAGTTTTGTTTAGGTTCTACTATTTAGGACTATTTTCAACTTGTGGATCCAAGGATGTGGGCAGAAGGTGTGAAGGAAACCCTCTGCTGTCAACCAGTGTGCGGATCCAACAGTTGCGGATGCAACCCTGGGGTTGGCTAGTGACTTGAGGATTATCTCTCCATCTTTTTAAACATTGTTTATTTTTGTACAGATTTTTGTGTGGATTTTAATGTTTTTTAGGTGTAAACCACCCAGAGTCACTTAACTAGTGAGATGGGTGATATATACATTTGAATGAATGAGTGAGTTAATTAATTAGTGATGTATATTCTTGCTTATTGCCTTGTCCTTCCTACTTATTTAAATTAGCTGGCATAAGGTTAGCTTCATGTGAAGAGAAATGGCATGTTAAGCGTTCCCCAATGACCTAAGGAGATAGTTACAAGATTGTTTATTTTAAAAAGATTTCTCTACCTTACAAGAACTATACAATTATAGATATATCTCCAATACTGCATTTTGGGAAAATATAATTGGAAAGATACTAGCCTTACAGTTTCTGGGATATCTGAATTATACTAATTATCTGGACCTTTGTCAATTAAGCTTTCAGACAGAATACAGTACTAAAACTGATTTGATTGCCTTAGTAGATAACCTATTCCAGAAAGTGAATGAGAAGAGTTCAGCGCTGCTAGTTCTCCTGCTCTCTTGGCAGTTTTCAGTACCATCCACATCTGCACTTAGATCAGAATTGTGCCTTAAGGGTGCAATTCTACAGTGACTCCAGTCCTTCCTTTTTAGATTTGTTCAGAAAGTGATGTCATTTCAGTTTTGCTGGAAGCTGAAGCTTTTTATACACGTATGTGAATGTTATTTAGAGCATGAATCTAACCTGAAGAAGGATCAGTGAAGCAGGTTTTAAGAGAAAGGAGATGTATGAACAGACAATGTATTGTAGCAATAGGGAAACTCTAGCTAACAACATCCTACAAGATAAAGGTTACTATGTGCTCTGTGCATGCATGCTTAAATAAAAAGGCAGAAGAAAGTGACCTCAGATTAATTACCATCTTTTAGATAAAGAGCAAGTATAGAGTAGACAAAGAGGGGACCCAGGGTAAATCCTTAATCTAACTACATCTTTATGTACCATGACGGTCAGGAGACCATGAAGTGCTGAAAAGTCAGTGCTGTTTGCTTTGTAACCTCTAATGTGTTTGATAGGGCTCTGTCAACATCTAGATAAAATTGCTGGGTTTTGGAATGGAATCTCTTCAATATCAGCTCTATTGTGTCTTATCTCCAAGGATGCACCATATTTTTCGCACTATATGATGCACTTTTCCCCCTCAAAAAAGTGGGTGGAAATGTCTGTGCGTCTTATTGGGTGAATGTTGCCAAAGCCCCACCCACCTGCCGGCCCCCACACTTTGGCCTCCTCTCCCAGCAATTTCCTCCAGGCAGCAAACAGCAAACAGCCTGGTCAGATTCAGCACAGCCTGATTTAGCACAAGCAGCTGATTGGCAGTTGGATCGGCTTCCTGGAATACTGCCGATCAGCTGTTCCAGGATGTGTGGATTGCCATCACCCATCGCCACCATCACCTTCCATCACCACTGCCACCTATCGTTGCCTCTGCATGCCCCATTTCCTGCCTCCATGCACCACATTTTCAGCCTCTGCACATCCCATTTTCTGCCCATTCCAGGCAGGGATCGCCGCCGCCACTTATCGCCACTGAACAGTGGCGGTGGCAATTGGCAGTGATAGGCAGTAGTGATTCCCACTGCCTGGAATGGGCTGAAAACGGGACACATGGAGGCCAAAAATAGGGCACTTGGAGGCTGAAAATGGGGCATGTGGAAGCAGCGATAGGCGGCAGTGGCGATAGGAGGCAATGCCAGTGATGGGTGGCAGTGATCCCTGTGGCCTGGAACAGCTGATCGGCGGTATTCCGAGAAGCCGATCCAACCACCAATCAGATGCTCATGCTAATTAAATCAGGCTTTGCTGAAGCTGACCAGGCTGTTTGCTGTTTGCTGCAAGGAGGCAAATTGCTGGAAGACAGACGCAGATGTTTTTTCTTGTTTTCCTCCCCTAAATCTTGGTGCGTCTTATGGTCTGGAGCATCTTATAGTCAAAAAATACTGTAGTATATAGATACCCTCGAAGATTAGTGATGTTTGATAATGACCTAGATGAATAAACTGATATTAAATCCAAATAAGATGGAGATCCTGTTAATAAACAAGAAACTGGGCCCAGAGACTGAGGTTCATGTTTTGGATAAAGCTCCATTTGTCCTAAGGAACAGGGCTCAATGGAAATCTCCTTGATACATGGCAGATGTGGCAAGGCATCTTTTTCCTTAATTATATATGTTGTGCCAGCTAATCATTTGGCAATAATTATTCACACATTGCTTTTATCCTATCTTAACACAGGGGTCCCCAACCACCCAGGCTGCAGCCCAATGTTGGGCCATGGCCTACTTGGAACCAGCCCTGTGAGAGGTGGGCCAGTGTGCATGCCCACTCATGTGGGCAGCAGGACAGTGCGCACACACATGCATGCATAGTTCCACTTTCATGAGCAGAGGGTCGGCATACACATGCATGCACACACAGCTCCACTCACACAACTGGCAGGCCAGCACATATATGCATAGGGACTGCTGCTGTAATAATATGTTCTGCATGAAAAGTATTTGAAAGCGGCATCTCGTATAAAATGCAAGACTAGGGTGGTAACCCATGTAAGTAACGGTAGCCACATGATGTCTCTACTTAAAGATCTGTATTGGTTGCCAGTTCTTACCAGGCACAACTTAATGGGCTAAATTTTTCAGCCCTTAGCAGTTTAGATCCTGACTATCTAAAAGTGAGTCTCTCCTGTTACCAATCCATCCATCTGGCTGTCCTAAAGTGCAGGAGGAGCCATTCTATAGATGCTCAGTGGCTTGTTCTTCTGGCACAAGGGAAGGAATCTAAATTAGCAATTGACTTCCATTTTCATTCAGATATCTGTAAAGACAGTTTAGTAAAACATGCCAAAGACATACATCTTTGGCTAAATCTTTAACTATTAATTAGTGTTATTATCCATATTATGTTTTTATCTTCTCATGTTCTGTTGTAGTCTTTATCAGATGACACAATGAGACAAATACTATCAGGACCAACTCTCTGCAAAGGCTGTTATTCATCAACATTTTGCCAGGCTCTAGAAAATACAAGGAAAACACTATCAGACTAAATTCAAGAATTGAGACACAAAACTGGTTTCTTAGAGAGACAAAATAGAAATTCTAGCAACCAGCAAATATTTAAGGGCTAAAGGTTCCCTGAAGGAAAAGTGAAATGACCCAAAAAGAATGCACTGGAGTCAGACAAGGTGTGAAGGTCATTCCATATGCCCAGCTAAAGCAAGCTGGCATTTATATAAGGCAGCAGCAATAGAGGAAGATGCTAGAGGCGGATGATCACATTAATGTCAACTGCAAAGTATCATTTCATATTGTGCAAGAAAATACACTGGAAAACCATGCCTGTATTTTACCAAGAAAACCGCATGACTAGAGACAAGATAAAGTGGTTGTTGATATAATGCCAAGTTATTGGCCTCTCAGGTCAGTTGTTCCTTAACATCCTTAAAAGCCATGGTGGCAAAGTGGTTAGAATGCAGCTTTCAGGGTAATTCTGCTGAATGCCAGGGGTTCAAGCTTCACTGGCTCAAGGTTGACTCAGCCTTCCATCCTTCTGAGGTCAGTAAAATGAGGACCCAGATTGTTGGGGGCAATAGGCTGACTCTGTAAAACGCTTAGAGAGGGCTCTGAAGCTCTGTGAAGTGTCCTATAAGTCTAAGTGCTATTGCTATTGCTATCCTGTTAAGAAACAACTGAAGAACAGTCTTTCACAATACTCGTTGTGCTAACGGCACAGCTTTATTAAAGCCCCTGCAAGGATGGATGGATGGATTATATGATGTAGAAAAAGAAAAGCTAAAAAGAGACAGCTTTTTTGAAAGAACGGAATCCAAGGATTATGAACATGGGGAAGCTCTCAACACAGTGAAATATGAAATCAATCAATTATGTATTGTTGTCTTAAGTATCAGAGAATTGAAATGGGCTAGAATTCAACATTGTCAGATCTTTGTGGTAGAGCAGGTCACAAACAACCATTCTCATAACTACTGGAACTTTATTGTTACAGAGTATAATAGCAGAATTATACCACAGAGATTCAAGCTGGAGTAGTCATGAGTTTCTTCCTTGCCCACTCTTGTCGTTCCTGATTAAGTTGATATTTTTTGTAACAGCTGCCACATAACCTTCTCCAAACACTTTCAGTCAGAACATCCTACACAGGACATGAAAAACAAAAAGGATAGTCAGAAAAAACAATGCAGTAAAATATAGTCAATGACCAAATAATATTAATTAGATTTGTGAACAATTATTTAATATGATAGTTATCCACATCAATTCTACAACCATTGATGCAGAAGAAGAAAGTGTTAATGAGTTCATTCTGAAATTGACAGAACATGTAAGAGGATGTGGATGATTATGTTTTTCTGTATTTTTTTAGAGTAGAAAAAAATGTTATTTTTGTTACTTACAGATCTCCTCAGAACTGAAAATAGTATTATATTTTTTAATATTCCAAGTCAGTAAACTGCGTCTATGCTGATATACAGAAAGAAATCAAAGTTAAGCCTTAATAAGTTAAAGTGCCATTTTTTTCAGTAAGAAAATTAAAGTGTGATTTAAGAGAAAATACAGGAAAAGCCTGAGATTTATATCGTTTCAGAAAGCAGTAGGAGAAAATGATCTGATCAGTAAATGCCTGAGGGATACACAAGCGTGCTGCAACTTAATAAAAAATAAGCAGACCATCTTCCTACATCAGGGATTGGCAACTTAAGGTACATATTCTACTCTTGACTGTGTTGACTGGGATTGAAGGAAGCTAAGGTCCCCAAAATAAGAAGGGCAGGGTGCCTATTCAAAACCTATGTTTGTACATTTTTCACAGAAAAAGTGTTCAGAAACAGAAAAGACTTGGGAAGAGGTAATGTTTGACAAATTATCTTCCAGCCAAAGTCAGAAGCTCCTATACATGCATTTTGCAGGAAGTTCCCACTGGTTTCTAACACTTCCTCCCTTCCCCACTAATGGTACTGAGAGAACTGCTATTTGCACTTTTGATAATGCACTTTAATGGCATTCAGTCAAACTTGTCTTTTTTTGACTCTGACTTCCATACAGAAGAATATACAGTAGGATTGGATATCCCTGTCATCTTTCAATTACATCGCAAAGTTATGTACCACCTAGTGGTGTGAACAAGAAATGCAGTTTGAGAAGAATGCTTATCCTACAATATACAGTATTTTTTTTAAGTGCCTTTCAGACAGTCTTGACTTCTGGCAACTGCTTGGACAAGACTTTGCAGTTTTATTTGCAACATTTTAGAAAATGGCTTGCTATTGCCATCTTCCTAGGCTGAGAGGGGGTACTGACCCAAAGATACTTTAGCCTTGTGCCTAAGGCATATTTAGAATTCATGGTGTCCTGCCTGGTGCCTTAACTAACCATGACAACAAACTGGCTTATACACTATACTACAAATTACATTATTTACTTATTCATTTACTTACTTATTCATTTACTTACTTATTCATTTACTTACATCAAGTTATTAAATATATAGATCATCTCAATCTATTTCATCACACAGGACAACCAGTCTGAATGGTTCTATTTTAATTTTATTCAGAAAATAAAAATAAAAATCCTTTTGTATTAAGCTTGTATTAACAAGCAAAACTAGACAAGAATATTACAAATATAAATTAAAAAGAACAAAATAAAAAACACATATTATCCCTCCTAATTGAACACTGACAAATTTATTGCAACAATAATAGTTCATCTCCTTGCAAAGGAAGTTCAAAATTATTAGCTTCTACATTTATTTGTAACCTAATTGATCTGTTATTAAGAGCCAAAGGAGGGTATTTGATCTGGACAGATCATCAGAGATAATGATTGGGACAATTTTTGGTAAATAAAAAACCATGTAGACGTTCAATAAAAGTAAATTACATAACAGACTATTAACAAATGCCTTGAACTTTAACTTGGCTGTTGTTTAACCTGTCAACTATATTTCTTTCATATGTGCAATGTATGGATGACTTTTCATTGCCATGTATTTCACTTATATGTTTCATTAAATTCTATGCTTTTGCAATGACAAACATTTCTGTTCTATGAAAAAGTAATTAGATATATTTATCTGACTTTAAGACAGGATTCGATATTTTCAGATATCCATATTATTTTACATGAAAAATGATGCTGAACAGCATCTGCCCCATTCAGATTGCTAAGAGACTGGTTTTTCAATATAAATTTATGGCCCAGTTACATAGTGGATTAAAGACCTGATATAGCATGCAACATATACATGAATTGTATAAATTTAGGTTATGTATGGATACTTACAATGAAATATGCTTATCCTTTGTTAAAATGATATGTAAATATAGAGACCCCTTTATATTTTTATAAACTTTATTGTTATTCCTTGCTGTTTTTTTTCTTTTTCAATATTTTCCTGTTTTATTTTCTGAAATAAAAGTCAACAATATCTAAGATTTGTTTCATGTTGACTGTTCTCTCTCCTTTTTTTTACTCTATCTTCACATATTTGCAGTAGACAATGCACATAAAGGAATGATAAAAAGCAAGAGAGGTCTGCACTGCAGTGGATGACATCAGACAGCATCTTCTCACATATATCAAAGATATGGTGTGCATATTTGAGTGGGGGAAAGCTTGTTAAATAATTACCTCACATCAGAGGTGGTATTCAGCAGGTTCTGACCAGTTCTGGAGAACTGGTAGTGGGAATTTAGGGGTAGTTCGGAGAACTGGCAAATCCCACCTCTGACTGGAGATTTTATAGTATCCTTCCCCTGCCACGCCCACCAAGCCACGCCCACAGAACTGGTAGTAAAAATTAGGTAAGACTGGCTGATATATGGCACTGAATGCCGAATTAGTAACTGGTCTCAGCCTCCATGTGAAGACAATTTGACTACTACCCATATCAGAGGTGGTATTCAGCAAGTTCTGACCAGTTCTGGAGAACCGGTAGCAGAAATTTTGAGTAGTTCGGAGAACCGGCAAATACCACCTCTGACTGGAGATTTTTCAGTATCCTTCCCCTGCCACACCCATCAAGCCATGCCCCCAGAACCACTAGTAAAAATATTTGAATCCCACCATTGAGTGTGGCAGGGAGGGAATGGGATTTTGCAGTAACCTTCCCCTGTTAGGCCCACCAAGTCATGCCCACCAAGCCACACCACGCCCACCAAGCCATGCCCACAGAACTGGTAGTAAAAACCATTTGAATCCCACCATCAACTGAGTCTCCACCCAAGCCAATGATCACAATGGAGAGAATTGATCAAACTAACTCTGCTTAGGGACTTACTTGGGCAAGAAAGCCTGAGAGTCCTGTCAAAACATGGCACCCCTTGCTGGGCAGAACATCAAGTTTGAGCCACAGACAGCTATCACTACTGGAGAACCACCAACCACAGTATGTTCAGACCTCTAATAGCACTTAAGCTGCACCCTTGCGCCCCCCCCCCCCCACTTTACGTCCAGTGAACACAGAACTGCATCCCACATTCAGATATTATTTATTTCATTTCATTCATTTAAATCTAGACAAGGTTTCATCCAAGTGAGCCTGGAGCTGATCATCCTCCATCTGCTCAAGCTTCTTGCCAAGAAAGAGACTATCCGTCACCAACCTAGAGCTGTTTTCATCCAGGTTAACTTTCTCCCAAAGCAGCCTGATCACAGACTTTTTTTAAAAAAAGACTAAAACAGCCCCTCTCTCAATGAGGCCCTAGACAGTTTCTCCCAACTGAATTTAATAAGCCAAGACTAGCAATGGTTGAGTACACAAGCGGCACACAAAGTGGTAAATCAAGCAATCTTCAGGCCTCAACTACTGAAATTCATGATCCAACAAAATAGGACAAGATAGTTTTTGCCAGTTCTCCGAACTATTCAAAATTTCTGCTACCGGTTCTCCAGAACTGGTCAGAACCTGCTGAATACCATCTCTAGTACAACAGCATCTTTCTTTGGGCCAGGTTGCAACAGGTCCTTTATCACTTGACAAAGCTCCACCAGACTAGACAACCCTGAGAAGATGCAATGGAGGGGGAGAAGAAAAGTTTTTTTCACAGCTGTTGCACCACCATCACATATGCATGATAATGGGTGCTAAGCTGCGCTTGATTGTATTCAGCATAAATATTCCCCCACTTGTGTTCTACTTCCTTCACAGCCCTCAACTCAGACATATGCCTGTAATGCTCAGGCTTTGCAGGCAGGGACAGAGTCAGGGGTAGGATTCTACCTGGTCAGACTGGTTCTATAGAACCGGTTGTTATGATTCTGCCCAGTTCGGAGAACCAGCAAATCGCGCCACTGGCTGACCCCTCCTCGCCACTCACTCCTTACCTGGCATGCATACCATCAAACTTGCCTGCTAAGTTGCTATTTTTCCTTCCCCCACCCGACAATAAGCTGTTTTGCTGTGCCAGGAGATTTATATTAGCTAGAAAGCAGGAAATCGTTATATTTCTTGCTTTCTAGCTGATCTAAAAGCAGAGCTGAACCTTCCTTAGGACTGAGTGTTCTATTTTTCAGTGAAGACTTAGGTAGCAGATTGCAGAAAGATATATCTCTGAATGAATCTGTGATTCTATGAGGAACTCAATCTGCCTGCCTGCTTTGCCTGATTTTGGGTAAAAGTTGCTCTTTTTTTATAAAAAAAAATCAATATTTACATAAATATTTATAATATTTACATACAAGCCATGCCCAACCAGTCACATGACCACCAGGCCACACCCACAAGTTAGGCCATGCCCACAGAACCAATTGTTAAGAAATTTGAATCCCACCCCTGGACAGAGTGTTTATGAGTGATCATGACTAGGAAATCTTTGTATCTGTATTCCACAGAGCAACCAGAGCTGTAAGAGAAGCACCCAACTATACCAGTAGAAAACTCTCCCAGATCCCTATGTAATTTAGAAGAATCTGTGAGACTCCAGGGTCAGATAATCTTAATAGATTCCCTTCTCCCCCTCCCCAACTTGCAGAGAGGATTAGTTGCTAACAGTCTAAATTTCACAGGAAAAGATCTGACCATGACATCCAGGTAATTATTAGGTTCCCCCCACATTCAGATCACCTTCTTTCTGACTGGTCAAAAACCCTGCATGCAAACTGTAACCTTAATCTGTGTTGGACTAATACTGATAACATGTCATTGGACTGAACTGGATTCAGCTTCAACACCAGCAAACCCAAGGACAAGCTGGTATGGCAACCAGTTGGATGAGGGGAGGAGGGAACCTGAAGAAAAAGAATAAGCAAAAATGTCAAATCCTACTTCTTCGCACCTCTTCTCCTCACCTGGCTAGTTGTCCCTTCAAGTTATAACTTCCTCTACCATTGCTGTAGAGGAATCCATGTCTTCCCCAGGTTCTCCAACATATGTCTGATAATAGAATAGAATAGAATAGAATAGAATAGAATAGAATAGAATAGAATAACATGTTTCCAAATCCTTAGGTATCAAATTAATCTTAATATTATACAGCATCAGCAAACCAAATTGTCTAAACCAGGAGTGTTAAACTCAAGGCCCATGGGCAGGATCTGGCCCATGGGGCTGCCCTGGAAACAGCAGACTAGCCTGTGGTGCCTCTGCCAGCACCCTCCCGAGCTCTGTTTTCGCTGGCAGAGAGTTGCAAGAGGCCATTGCAGCCGAAAACGGAGCTCAGGACCCTGTTTTCGCTGGCAAAGCACTTGAGCCACCATAGGCACCCCTGACATGAGTGACGTCGAGCTGGCCATGCCCACCCCAGCTCCCTGACGTCAAACACAACCCTGATGCGGCCCTCAGTGAAATCGAGTTTGATACCCCTGGAACTGGACAGCTGACACTGTAAATTATTATTCATAATATAAAGTTATATGTGAAAAGAACTGTGAACAGAGTGAAACAGCTGCATAAATAGATGTACCACAAATAAAACAATTCATGAAAATGCAATCAGATTGCTCAAAAGTCTTTTTCTTTGCTTTCTGTCAGAAAAAAAAATACATGTGGACAACTGACATATACCTCTTGTTCACATACAATTCAAAGGGATATTTCTCCTTTCAGAGCTACATAATAATATTTAATCAAATAATAAATCATGAAAAATCCATTAATTCTCAATTCCTTATATACTTTCAAATTATTTAGGATGTAACCAAGAATACTGCCTTTGATATGTAGCAATTGCCCTAAAGAGACATTGGCCATTCTGTTTAAAAAAAGTGATAATAGTAGGGAAGTCCTGCTCATATTTTTGATATTCCATTTTTTCCTAAATTTATATATGATAAAGTATGATTCCTTCTGCTAAGAATAATCTGGTGTGTACTGAATTTTTATTTATTTATTTATTACATTTGCCACAATTCGGCAAGGGGAAACTCTGGGTAGCTTACAACTACTAAACAGATATACAGTAGCTTATGAAAACTAGTCTTCAGAAATCATACATCTTTTCAGAGGCTATACAAAAGGCTGCCATGATTAATAGATAATTAATTACTTTGATTATTAATAAATTAACATTTTAATCATTTGAACATTATTAATTTAATAGTATATTATTAATAGAGTAATAATTAATTTAAAAATTAATAATTAATTTCCATGTCTGTCAGTCTTTGTTACTTTTTGCGCAAAACAGAGACATACTATCTTTTTGCAAATGTGAAGTTATTTCAACATAGAGCAGAAAACTTTGACAGATTTCACATTTCCATGGTTTTGTTTTTACCGAATAAAAACCAAGTTTGCCCTTTCACATAGGCTCCATAAGCATAGCAAACCACCCCCGGTGTTCAGATATTATTTTTGATAATCATCTATCTGTAAACCTAGAGAATAAAAAAAACAGGATTTCAACAGTGTAGTTTACTATACTACACCCCGTTGAATCTAGAGTTTTGCAAATAAGTTTCACAAACAAGTTTTACAAACCTTCTTCGGGGTTTTTTTTTTTAACAGTTTCCTGACTATACAAACAGTAGCCAAAGTGTATTGTGTAGTGTGGAAAAGCTGCGTGAAACAGTTACCAGCCCAACAGGAAAGAATCTTCACCCTTGGTAACCTCACTGTACAAATATAACAGTGCAAAGTCTGAGCAGGCGAGCTTCAATGAACCAGGAGCCTGGGTGCTTCCCTACCACAAAGGGCCCGAAGTCGTAAAACAACACTAAAAAAAAATAGCAGAGGGGGAAAGACTGACTTTCTGATTTCATGCCTGGCTTCAGAACTACCACCAAACCAGATGTTTGCTTGAAAAATACCTTTGCACCTGCCAAACCAGCAGCCTGGAGCTTCCTCCTTTGTCTTTTCTTTCCCTCCCTTTTAAAGTCTCAAACTACAAGCGGAAGTTTTGAAGTTTTGAGCAACGGCAAAGTGCTTTGTGGTGGTTGTTTTATTTCCTGAAGACATACAATCCAATCTCTTTGGAGCAAAAATAAATAAATAAATCAGACAACTAAATTTTCTGAGGCAAAGCAGCAGGATTTTGTTCAGAGGCTTTTATTTCATAACAGAAAAGAATTTAGGAAAAGAGAAAAGTGGGTGTTTCTGAATATATAATTAATTTTACAGTCGAAATAGGGCTTTCTCGTTCTTCTTTCTTTTCCAGAGGGGTGATGTGTATCCCTGTTACTGGATCAGAACATTTATTTGTTCAAGATTTTGAATTCAATAACAAAGTCTCTGGTCCTGATAATAAATAGTTAATCATATTACCCGAGGGTATTACGTAAATCTAATTCAATTTCAGATACGGAACATCTCAACTTTGAATATTTGTTAATTAGCAGCTGGACAACAATTACAATAGTACAAAGACAGGACTTTTATTTAACTGATAGGCGTTTACAAATTCTTCAGGAGTCCTGAGCTTTCCTTTTCACCTCCAAAAGACCCAATGTCTTTCACAATTCTCTGACCCCACCAAAAGATCTTTTGGAAGAGTAGGGCTCCCAGATCTGGACTGCCGACATATGTATGACTTAATCTAATAATAATAATCTAATTATAATATGTTTTGCTGAGATCTGATGGTCATCCAGGCAATTGCAGCCCAGAATAGGTAGCCCTACAAGAAAAAAAAATTACAAGAAGTAACAATTGGAATGCAAGGTACTGTTACAATGGGCTCTTCCAGCCAGCCACATCAGTGTTTTCACTCCTTGAAATGCAAAAAAAGAAGGGTAACACAAATGGTGCTGCCCCTGTTTTCTCATAGCAATGAGGCCAATCACTACAGATTTAATGCAGCCCAATTTCAGGAAAGTCCTTGACTTACAACCGTTCATGTAGCGACTGTTCAAAGTTACAACATCATTGAAAAAAGTGACATGACCATTTTTCATACTTACAACTATTGCAGCATCCCTGTGGCCACATGATCAAAATTGGGATGCTGAGCAACTGGTTCATATTTATGACGGCTTGCAGTGTTCCAGGGTCACATGATCTCCTTTTGCGACTTTCTGACAAGCAAAGTCAATGCGGAAGCCGGAGTCACTTAATAACCAGGTTACTTCAGTAAATTAACAATTGAAGCGCTTCACTTAACAACTGTAGTAAGAAAGGTCATAAAAGGGGGCAAATCTGACTTAACAAATGTCTCACTTAACAACAGAAATGTTGGGCTCAATTCTGGACATGGCTAATCTAGTAAAGAGAAGGACCAGGGGACACATGATAGCAGTTTTCCAATATTTGAGGGGCTGCCACAGAGAGGAAGGGATCAAGCTATTTTCTAAAGCACCCGAAGGCCAGACAAGGAATAATGGATGGAAACTGACCAGGAGAGATTTAACCTGGAAATAAGGAGAAACGTTCTGACAGTGAGAACAATCAACCAATGGAACAGAAGTTGTCCTCGGAAGTTGTGGGAACACCATCACTTGAGACCTTCAAGAAGAGATTGGACTGCCATTTGTCAGAAATGGTGTAGGATCTCCCACTTGGGCCAGGGATTGGACTAGATGACCTACAAGGTCTCTTCCAACTCTGATTATCAGTTATCTGTAGTTGTAAATTGAGAACTACTTGTAATGGATTGCATTGGTTTTGTTTTCCTCCCCATCAAACATCATAACAGATAACAGATATCATCTGCCAGTGAGGGATAGGAGTACATCAGTACTGTACCATTTGTTCTGTCCACTAGGCAGTGGGTAGGGATAGACAACTGGACAACTGTGGATGACAGGTTCAATTACCTGTCAAGTGTCTGGTTAATAACTAGCTGGCACAAGGAGGAACAATGGGGTAAAGTGGGGGAGAGCTTTCCCAGCATTCTTGCTCAGCACAAATCTTCTCTGTTCGTGTTATCTGTCTATTGGGCTATTTTTGGTTAGCACTCTTCTGAAAGAGCACCAAATCCTTGTTATAAAGAAACCTGTTTAACAGGTTGCAGGCACAGAAGAACAGCACGGCTAAGATGGGAGAGAGCTCACTTGATGTTCCTGCTTGGTGCAACCCTTGCCCTGCACAGGAGAAAGCAAGAATATGATTGACGAGTAAACTACAACAAGAAAAAAAAATGCACCAGAATGCCGATTCGGTTAGTGGGTTATCAAGAGGTCTAGTTCAGGCCACATAAGCAGCAATTGTGACTATGTTTTATGTAACAACAATAGTCATCAAGTCATCACCGTGGAACCTCCTGCAGCTGAAACCAGAGTGGAGTATACAAATGCTGCTGTTTTGCCATGATGCATTGCACAGCTAGGAACTATGATTGCACGCTGCTAGTCCAAGCAGCATTGATCTATGAAGCAGTTATAGCACCTGAGAGACCTCAGAAATAATAGAAGTAATTAAAAAGAACCACCCTTCCTGGCAGAAGCTGTGGAAAATCTGTAATGCACTCAACAATGACAGAGCTATAACAAATACATAGCAAGCAGAATCTGACTCACTTTCCTGGTTTAAGTCAACCTTCCGTACAGCACAGATCTGGGGCTCATTCAAAGAGCACCAAATCTGTGTTTGAAAAGCACGCTTAGTACTCTTTCTTGCCAAACTCTTGGTAATAGAAAACAGTTTTTACAAAGGCCTCGATAATTAGATTTAGGAAAAGGGATTAAATTATAGAAATCCTGAAGAGTACTTACTTTCATTGTTAGAACTTAATTTATCTCAGAGTTGCTGGGTGAAGCTTTCTTCATTCTCTTGCTCACCTCCTCTGCACTGTATTGGTTCAGCTGCCACAGCCTCATGCAAAAGCATCAGGCCATCTTTTAAATCAACTTTTGTACACACTCCCTTCATAGCAACCAGATTTTTTTTCAAAGCCACCTGACGCTGTTCTTCACATGAACCAAAGATACAGAATGGTGGAGTTATATAACTGGAAGGAGCTTTTTAGACTGAGTTCTACTCATGCTGCTGTCAGCGTTCCAAGTAATGCACCCATAGAAAATAAAACTCTGAGGCATTCCTCAAAGAACAGTTTACTGGATACATCATATTGGCACAACTGGTGAAAGCTGACTCTGAAATTTCCTGTGGCTTTCACCTGATTAAAAATAAATGTTTTTCTCCCTCCCCACCCCCAAGTCACTGGTCACGCTAATCCAATCCAAGTGCTGGCCAGTCGCTGAGCTACTGGCTCCTTCTCTGACTAGCTACCTGTGGGAATATCTTTGGTTCCCACAGGAAAACTTTATTGTTTTGTCTACAAAACCCCATCTATCTATTTCCCATCATTGTGTGGCAACCCTGGACCCTCCAAGATGGCTTCAGCCAGGCTCACTTCAGGGTTGACAATGGCTGGAGAATTCTGGAAGTTGAATGTTGGCAAGTTTGAGAAAACATTGAATTAAATATATCATTAATTATTTATTCAATATATAGGTTTACAATCACTGTAGTTTACAATAAAACTAATTAGGAGTATACCTCTTTAGGTTTCAGTCAATTGAGAGTGATGTGAATTAACTGCAGAGTTAATATGAAAAATGATAACAAATTAAGGTTAGGGTTAAGGTTACTGAAGTGAGCAAAGGAATTCACATTGTAGAGAGTGTATTTTTCTTCCAATATTTTTTAAAAAAGAAAAACGTTCCGCAGTAGTAAAATCACCTGCAAAATAAAACAAACAAGCCCCAGGCAAATTATAAGTGAGTGGCATGCTGCACACTAGTTCTAAAATAAGGAAGCAACTTTTGCTTGAATTGCAGTGTTACCGTTTTTCATTGCTGCTTGTGCCATTGTGGCTCGATCAAGCTGTTCCTACTTGCTTTCAGACAGAATGATGAAATCTATAGCATCTGGAACATATCTAGGTAACATGTAGGCACAATTCACTGCCCTGGCATGCTTGATGTTGCCTGCAGGAAGCTTTACATGTCTGTGTTTCATTTTACAAAATCATTCTCAGAAAGAGTTGCTTTAGAAAATCTCCCAGCTCCAACGATCTTTGCAGCTGTTAAGAAATTAACTTCTCTCTTTTCATTTTTTTTCCCCTGTTTTAAAATTCTTCATTTTGAAAAGGGATGGATTTAAACTTTTAAAAAATCTGGTTGGCTAGATATAATAAAAGAGATGTTTAATACTTTACTTTGTATCCAATGTACTTAATAGGATCTGGACTTAAGGCTTGTTGTTAAGGCATCCTTCCTCCTCATCCCATCCAAAGCACTGGCGTAGATAGGCACATTTTTACCAGTACATTCATAAACTATACCAAAATATTCTGCAATAGTTTCTAGAAAGAGTTGGTTATCACTTAAGAAACTGAAATCAAATTATGGCTGAAGAAGCTCACTAACTGTTGAATAACAACATGAGAGTCAATTTCTGACAGATAGTTTATTTCATGACTATCATCATTAATTTATTGTTACCAAGGTATTTGGGCCACCTGCTAGGGGTGGATTATAAGCAATGGAGGATATCATACCCTACCAAAATATTAGAATGATGTTGAGAAGTCTCTGCTCTCGATAAGAATCGGAAAGGGAGGAAGAAAAGGAATTTGATCCTGCCAAACCTCTGTGCAGCTACTGTGGAGTCATGATGGCGCACTGGTTAGAATGCAGTATTGCAGGCTCTCGATCAGGGGTATCAAAATGCCTGGGGGGCAGATCCGGCCCGGGACGGGGTGCTTAGATCTGGCCCATGAGGCTGCCCTGGAAACAGTGAAGGACTGGCCTGTGGGGCCTCTGCCAGTGAAAACAGAGTTCAGAAGGGCCACACGCAGCCCTCCCGAGCTCGTTTTTGCTGGCAGAGGGTTGCAGGAGGCCATCATAGCTGAAAACGGAGCTTGGGAGCCCGTTTTCACTGGCAGAGCACTCAAGCCTCCACAGGTGCCCCCAACATGAGTGATGTTGAGCTGGCCACACCCACCCTGGCCACGCCTGCCACAGCCCCCCCGAGATCAAGCACAACCCTGATGCAGCCCTCAATGAATTCGAGTTTGACACCTGCTCTAGATAGTAGGCTCTCTGCCTACTGCCAGGAATTCGATCCTGACTGGCTCAAAGTTGACTCAGCCTTCTATATTTCCAAGATTGATAAAATGAGGACCAGATTACCGGGTACAATTTGCTGACGTTGTACATTGCTTAGAGATGCTATTGCTATTCCCAGACTACCCTGTGTTGGATTATGTGGTTTTATATTATGAAGAGGGATTTTTTTAAACGGGGTCTAGGAATTGTGGGTTGGGTTGTAGAGAGTGTGGCTGATGGGATCAGATCTTCTCTGGCTGAGAACCAGGTGTGAGGGTTCATGGAGTGACTCCCTACTGGGTAGTGAGAGTGATCAGGTAGAGTGGTCCTCTGGCTGGCTGGAGTTGTGTGGGGGATTGACTCAATGGCCCTGAGAGCTGTTACTGTACTATAGTACCTGTTAGGAGCTACCTCTATCCTGTTATATGTTATTTTGGAATGGGATTCCTTAAGAGTAAGAGGGGAAGTTGAAGATGGGGAATGTAGAGACTGACGGGTGAATAAGGTAGAGCATTGCATATCAGTAATAATGTGTATGAGGAGATATAATGGTGGGAAACGGCCAGGGTATTTCAGAGTTTATGGAAGCCAGGACTTCTATGGGCCCATCGCAATTATTCATGATGACCCAACAAGGAATAGCGGTCACAAACTCAATTTCATGTTCTTGTCGGAGTAGTGCCTTTAAAATCAGGAATTGATGGGCCTATTTTTGGTTCCTTTGTTATAATCACATTACAGTCTGCTGGCTATGAGCTTCTCTATGGCTACAACTCTTTGCAGGAAGGTGAACCTATTAGATGATCAGTTCACTCCTGGGAACTGATGGACCTTGCTGGGTTTCAGGGGGAGCTGATAGATAGAAGAGAGAGAGAGGGAGAGGGAGAGAGAGAGATTAGAGTTTTAGATAGGATTGTATCCAAGTGATCTCTCCTTCCATGTGGATCTAATGGTATACATTCCCTCCAGTGGTGGGATTCAAAAAAAATTATTACCGGTTCTGTGGGTGTGGCTCGGTAGGTGTGGCTTGGTGAGCGTGGCAGGGGAAGGATACTGCAAAATACCATTACCTCCCCACTCCTGGGGGAAGGTTGCTGCAAAATCTCATTCTGTCCCCACCCCGCTAACCTGCTTTCCAGCTCCATTCTCCTATGCATGGCAACAAAATAAGACCCAGCCGATCAGCTGGGACCGAGAGGCAGAGAATAGATGGAGGAGGGGCCAGTCAGAGATGGTATTTGCTGGTTCTCTGAACTACTCAAAATTTCCGCTACCGGTTCTCCAGAACTGGTCACAACCTGCTGAACACCACCTCTGATTCCTTCTGTAGGGAATGGGATGGGGTTAGCATCAATATTGATCAGGAATGAGTCTGACCCTCATCCTCTGCTTTAGAGGGTTCCACAGTGGTTAGGGCTCTCTTTGCTTCTATTTAGCATCTACGTAAAGCCACTAGCTTTACCATGATTATCACCACTGCATGAGGTATCATCAGTATGTTGATGTCACTCAGTTGTACATCTCTGCCTGTGTTGAGTTAAGCAATGTTGTGGCTGCTCTTTTATAGTGCCTGGAGGCTGTGGAAATCTGGATAAGGAACAACAGGCTAAAACTGAACCCTGGCAACATAGAGTGACTTTTGGTTTGAGGCTCCTTGGTTCTTGAAGAATGACCATTGCTGGTTGTGGATGGGCTTGTACTGCCCCAAACTAATTCAATATGTAATCTGGGAGTTCTTCTGGACTCTCAACTCCTGTTCAAAAAAAGTAATTACACCCTAGTCACCTGCCATTTAGAATACTGGAATGTACTCTACGTGGGACTGCCTTTGAAGCTTCTGTTGGTTCAAACTGCAGTGGTCTGCATAGTTCTACATAAGTAGAGATTTGTGCATATGACACCACTTATCCTGAAGCTGCATTGATTACCAATCTGCTTCACGGTACAATTCAGTGTGCTAGTTATCACCTTTAAAGGTCTACATGGCCTTGGGTTAGGTTATTTAAGATACTGTACATTATAGATCCTGTCCATTGAGAAGATACATCTTCTAGGATCAAGGAAAAGGGTTTTTCCAGTGGTGACTCCCTCCCGTTGGAATATCATTCCCCAAGAGATAAGATTTTATCCTACCTTGTTACTTTTCCAGAGTTCCTGAAGACATGATTTTGTTAGCAGGCCTAGTAACCCCTTACTGATATGGAGCCAATCAAATGACTGAAGTGAGTATGCGGTCCCTGGGACAAGTAGTGAGTTTGTGGATTTTATACTGTGCTATGTTGTAAGCCACCCAGAGTCACTGTGTATGAACAGGGTCATCGTGCATGAATTGGGTAGCCACAAAAAATTGTTTAATGGTAAAGAAGAAGATTCCACTAGAACAGGGGTGTCAAATTCTATTTCATTGAGGGCCACATCAGGATTGTGTCAGACCTTGGAGCGCCAAGGTAGGTGTGGCCACAGTGAGTGTGGCCAGCTTTATGTCATTTATGTTGGGGTGCCTGAGAGCTCTGCCAGTGAAAAGAGGCTCTTGAGCTCCATTTTGGCTGCAACGGCCATTGCAACCCTCTGCCAGCGAAAACAGCTTGGGAGGGCCACCTGTGGGGCTTACATGCTCCATTTTTGGCTGTGATTGCCTCCTGCAACCCTCTGCTAGCGAAAACGGAGCTCAGGAGGACCGTCCGCGACCCTCCTGAGCTCTGTTTTCGCTGGCAGAGGCACCGCAGGCCAGTCCTTCTCTATTTCCAGGGCAGCCCCACGGGCCATATCTAAGGACCCCACAGGCCGGATCTGGTTCCCAGGCCTTGAGTTTGACACCGCTGCATTAGAACAAAAGTTTGTTGACTGATAACTGTTTATCCCTGGGATGGCTTTGGTGAGACAGGGCTGCAGATAGAAGACCACAAAAAATTCAAAGAAGGTGGGGTGGCAACCTAAACTTTTAATGGCTTCGGGGTTGTTGTTTTTTTTAGATGAATTGCTGTCCTTAGAAAACATGCCTTAAAGAGTCCAAAGTCACTTTAGAAACATGTTGATTGAATCAATCTCAAAGTGCTTTTTGATTTACCATTTGAAATGGAAAATAAAAATCCTTATCTTTTAGGAGAAATATTCATTTCCTGAGGTGGCTTTGCTGGAGATTTATACAATTAAGTCTCCAACATTTATACTTAAATATGGTAAATATACCTTTAGAACCAATTCTGTGCTAGCATTTTGTGCTGGATAAAAACACTTATATAAGAAGAGAAAACAGCGTACTTTGGATGACAATAGCTTCAAAGACACGTGCATTATGACTCAGCTACATTCCAACTGAAAGGTCTTAAATGTGTTTTTTTTCTCTTTCTCTCTCCTACAGTAATGTTTACTAATGGCTGATTTTATCTGATATATATTCTGCAATCTGGCACAAAATCTAGCAATGCGTTTAGCTATATTAGTAATTAAACTAAACCGTTGGCAAGCTATAAACATGACTTTTTTGATCAAATCCAACTTCAAAAGTCCTCAAAGATAAAAATGCAAATTAACAAAAAGAAAAAAGATTAAAAGAAAGGGTGAGAGGATCAATGGGGGGAATTAAAACGTGTCAAGAAAAGAAAAACAAAAACAAAAAGAATGACTTCTGACTTTCTTCAGTGACGTGTAATCAAGTAAGCTCTTTAAATTAAAACAAGTGTTTGTCTTTCTTTCATGATGCTCAGTTCTCAAAGTATAATCCAAAGTCAGCGTAGGAAACACAAATATGTCACAATACCTCTTATATCTTGAAAGACAGAAAAAAAGAGCATTTATTTCTATATTCCTTTCCTTTTTATTTCATTTATTCCTGCTACGGGAAATTAGTAATTTTGCTTGCAAAACTCTAGCAAAAACTAAAGAAAGTTCCAGTTCTTCATGGATCACACAAGGGGAAAATTGGTATATGAATGTAATGATATACAATGTCATAATCTCAAAATGGATTTTAACATGGTTTTTATAATAATCCAATGCTAGCGGGTGGCTTGTTTGGGTTTTTTTGCCATCTTAACTTTTTAGAAATTTTAATTCTCCATTGTCCATTCAGACAATCTTTTAGAGCCCTTCCAATCATGAGATAAAATAAAATTATTATAATCTAGAGCAGGGGTGTCGAACTTGCATCATCATGGCGGTGTCATGTGATGTATCGCAACTTTTCCCCCTCACTAAACCAGGCATGGGCATGACCAGCACGTGACCCATCCGGTCTGCGGGCCGTGAGTTTGACAGCCCTGATCTAGAGGTTAACTAAGTTATGAGTATCAATGGGTTTGTTCCAGGTCATGCCACCCCAGAAGTCTCATACTCAATTTATCAATGTGTGCCACCTCATTAGTTCTGTGAGGTGCTCGATACTTTATACCAGTGGTTCCCAAAATGGGCAGTACCGCCCCGGGGGGTGGTGGGATGCCTTAGAGGGGGCGGTAAGAGTCAAGGAAGCTGGAAGGGGGGCGCTAAGAGGCAGTAGAGGGGTGCTGGAGGTGTGCCCCACGCAGGGCACAATTCAGAGGTGAGATTTTACCAGTTTGCAAGAACCGTTGTTACCGTTCCAGTTGGTTGAAGAACTGGCAAAAAGGGCCCCTGGCTGGCCCTGGCCCCTCCTCCATTTTCTGCTGTCAGTCCTTATTGCGCATGCATGACATTGCGCACATGCGCAACAGTCGCTGACAGCATTTCCCGCCTGCCCTGCCCAGTCACTCCTTATGTAGCGCATGTGCACTCATTTCCTATTTTCCCACCCGCCATCGCTACCATCACCAGCCAGCCAGCCCGCCCTGCCTTCCTACCACCATCTGATCTAGGTGAGTTACACTTGGTAAGCCCACTCCAGCTTTCCTCCATTTTCCCAACGTGCCTGCCTTGAACGCAATGGTGGCAGAAGTGGAGGAAAGCCAGAGTGGGTTTGCTCTCCTTTTCAAATGTCCCGCCGCTGCTGCATTCAAGGCAAGGCCCCACAGGTCACTGAGCCCCATGCATTGGAGTGTGCAGCAGTCAATTGGGTGAACCTGCAGGGCCTCTCCTCGAATGCAAGGGCAGCAGGATGTTTGAAAACGGGAGCAAACCCACTCTGGCTTTCCTCCGCTTTCCCGACGTGCCTTCTGGATTTTCTCCGCTTTCCCGATATGCCTGGCTTGAATGCAGTGACGGCGGGATGTTTGAAAAGGGGAGGAAAGCCAGAGTGGCTTAGCTCTCCTTTTCAAACATTCCCACCGCAGCTGCATTCAAGGTGAGGCCCCACAAGCTCACTCCATTAAGCCCCTTGCACCGGAGCATGCAGCAGTCAATGGGGTGAACCTGAGAGAGGGAAAGAGAGAGAGACAGAGACAGAGAGAGAGAGAAAGAAAGAGAAAAGGGACAGAAAGAAAATGGGACAGACAAAGAAAGAAGGGGGGATGGAAGGAAGGGACAGAAAGAAAAAGAAATAAAGAAGGAGGGAGGGAGGAGAAAGATAATGAGATATTTATTCTAGTCCAATCACCTGCTCCATCAGGATTAGAAGGGAGTCTGTGTGTGTTTGTGTGTGTTCTTGTAATTTACCAGTACATTTTGGTTTTGCCTTCTTCAGAATTGGCACGGTAATACATTGAGGAAAAGTAATTTTTTAGGGTGAAGGTCTGCTCCAATGGATCCTGTTTAAGCCTCAGCAAAATGTGAGAGCTTCCTGATAGTCTTGTCCATGTTTCGTCCACAAAACCTTTAATTGCTGTAATAGAAGCCAAAGATGTTTCAATGTGCTGGCAAAGATGCTGGCAAAGATGTTTCAATGTGGGAAAAGGCCTCTAAACTAGGCCTCATTTCAATCTGATGCTGCAGCTCTCTCTGTCTCTTTCTCTGTCTCTCTCTCTCCCCCCCCCTCACTCTTTATCCCTTTTCTTTCTTTCCCTTTTCTTCCTTCTTTCTTTTCTCTCTCTCTCTTTACCTCTCTCTTTCTTTTCTCTTTCTCTTTCCTTCTCTCAGGCTCACCCGATTGATTTGGTGCACCGCTCCGCTTGGACATAAAACAAATGAACAAGAATCAGCAAAGCATCTCCGATTAGATTCTATTCACTACTAGAATCTAATCAGAGATGCTTTGCCAATTCTAGTCCAATGACCTGCTCCAGCAGGGTTAGAAGGGAATGTGTGTGTATGTGTCTGAATGGCTGTCAAAACTCCAGAACAGGTCCAGTAGCTCTGGGGAGGTCAGTCACAAATATTAGGACACTTGCCAAGCAACTGGCCATTAAGCAAGGACCACTTGTATTTGATTTTAAAAAGCAGGTTTCTACTACCACCACCACCCCGTAACTGTAACTCTTTTCAAACCAAATGTGAATATACACATATTGTAAATATTCTGATTTTCAGAGCAGAAATGACAGAAGCAGAAAAATCAAAGAAGAAATGTAGACAATATAGTGTGGAGTATCTGAAGTATGGATTTATACCAGCATCATCAAACCAGCAGCTGCCACAGTGCCTAATATGTGGGAAAGTATTTTCTAATGAGGCAATGAAGCTTTCCAGACTGAACGAACATTTGAAGAAGGCACATCCTGACAAGGCAGACAAGAATCTAACTTTTTTTCAATCACTTCGTGACAATTTCAAAAGCGCCCCACACTGTCTCACATGTTTTCTAATACTTCCCAACAAAACACTGATGGTTTGCATGCATCATACAACATTTCATTGCTCATTGCTAAGTCTGGAAAGCCACATACTATTATGCCACATACCAGCCATTAGTGAGGTTCTGAGTACTGTTTTGCATAAGTCACCATATGATATAATTAAGACAATTCCTCTCAGCAACAATTCAGTTCAAAGAGGCATAGATGAAATGGCTGAGAATGTGGAAGATGTATTGTGCAGCATACTACGGACAACAGACTTTGCATTACAGCTGAATGAATCAACTTCGCCAGGCAATGAATCTTTGCTTCTTGCTTATGTGCGCTTTATTGAAGATGAAAGTTTGACTCAAGAGTTATTTGCGAGGCAACTAAATACAGATACTAGAGGGGAGTCAATATTTCATGTTGTTGAGCAGTTCTTCAAAGACAAGGAAATTCCACAAACCAACATACTTGCTTGTGCAACTGATGGAGCACCATCAATGACTGGTCACTACCGTGGGTGTGTTGCTTACTTGAAAAAAGCAGTGCCAAATGTCTTTATCATTCACTGTGTCATTCATTGCCAACATCTGGTTGCAAAAAATCTCGGTGATCGCAATGATGGACTATTCAGAGAGCTCTGTGTTGAGAATTATGAAGATTTTGATCGTTTGCTGCTTCATACAGAAGTTTGTTGGCTATCAAAAGGCAACTGTTTGAGATGCTTTTACAATCTTTTTGACACTGTTGTGGAGTTTTTTGAAGGCAAGAATGCTTTGCTAAGTGATAAACCCAAAGAGATCAGGCATGACATCGCTTATTTATCAGAACTGTTTACCAAGTTTAATGAAGTGAATTTGCAGTTGCAAGGAAATGAAGTCAATCTTATTAAGGCCAAATCTGTCATCTCCACATTTATTTCAAAGTTAGCTCTATTCAAGCGCAATATAGGCGGTTGCAAGCTATACCAATTTCCAAGCTTGTCTGAGCTAGAAAAGAAAGGTGGGATACAAGATGATGATCTGCATGTTTTTTGTGACCATTTTGACATGCTGCATAAAGATATGTCTGAGTGGTATCAGGATCTTCTTTTGATGGAAATTCCAGATTGGGTGATAAATCCATAAATGGGGTAGTGGAGGAACAACTAATAGAACTGGAAAATGACATTGAGATGAAGCCAAAGTTTAAGAAATCATACCAAGAGTTTTGGTTACAGAAGGAAATTTCTGATCGCTATCCTACACTATGGACAATAGTTAAGAAGCTCCTTGTTGCATTTCCAACATCATATTTGGTGGAACGTGGTTTCAGTGTGGTCATCCAACTTCTCTCCAAGCAAAGAAATAAGACTCCAGATTACTGAACATGGTGATTTAAGACTCCTGCTGAGTGACTTAAAACCAGACATTAGGAAACCGGTATCAATTCACCAAGCACATCCATCGCACTAGTAACTGCTTCACTGTTCAGTAAATTCTTAAATTGATAAATGACTATCAGACTTTGAAAACCTGGTATCACTGGATCATGTTCAACCATTTTGTTGAATTAACATTAACTTAAAAGATTTTTAAATTGGATTTGAATAAATGTGCAATTAATTGTTACAATTTTGAATTTTACTGTTACTATCTTTTTTGGGTGGGTCGTGCAAACCGCTATTCCAAATAATGCTGTTTATAGGGGGTGGGAGTGGGAGTGGGGAGCGTTGAGGATGAGTTTGTAGCACCAAGGGAGAGGTGGACTGAAAAGAAAAGAAAAGGAAGAGAGGGAGGGAGGAGAAAGTGAATGAGATATCTTGTCCAACCAGCTGGGTTAGAAGGGAGTGTGTGTGTGTGTGTGTGTGTGTGTGTGTGTGTGTGTGTGCATGGCTGTCAAAACTCCAAAAACAGGTCAAGTAGCTCTGGGGAGGCCAGTCATAAATTAGAACACTTGCTAAGCAACCTGCCATTAAGTGAGGACCACTTGTATTTGGTTTGCCAGTCACCAAACCATGCCCACCCAGTCACATGACCATCAAGCCACGCCCACCCAGTCAGGTGATCAGCAAGCCACGCCCACCCAGTCACGTGACCAGCACGCCATGCCCACCTAGTCACATGACCAGCAGGTCACGCCCACCCAGTCACATGACCAGCAGGCCACTCCCACCCAATCACATGACCAGCAGGCCATGCCCCCAAATTAGGCCACACCCACAGCAATTTGAATCCCGCCCCTGGTGGGGGCACTGAGGATGAGTTTGTAGCACCAAGGAGGCAGTGGACTGAAAAGGGTTGGGAACCACTGCTTTATACAATGAAAAAAAAATTATAGAAGCATTGGACCTGTTGGCTGTGCCACAAGAAACTCAAGGAACTCTGTGGTAATGTGGCATCACTGAAGCTCCAGATTCAGATGCTTTCCCATTTCTACTTCATCAAGTTCTTTCCTGGAAGGGCAAAGGAATAAAGCCATCTCAGCCAGAACAAGGGCTGAGTGTGGCTTCAGGCCTGAACAGGCTAGGTCCTTCTGTGGTACTTTAATGTAGAGCTAGAAAGGCAGATACTCTCAGCTGCCCTGCCCAGTGCAAAGTCATCTTTTCTTCTCCATCTAAAGCAGTGGTGGTATTCTACCAGTTTGGCCCAGCTCTACCTAGCTGGTAGCAGGGGTAGGATTCTACCAGTTCACACCTATTCTCTAGAACCGGTTATTAGAAGAAATTACTGGCCTAATCCTGTAAGGAAGGCAGGAAGGAAACATTCTGGTGTTGCTTACAGAAACTGCCTCTCCGTTAACCCTTATTACATTCTTGGCAGGACTAGACTTCCTGTCTCTGGAACTTCTCTGGAGTATTTTTTTTTCCTCCTTTGCTGGTACTTTGTTGTTAAAAAATTTGAATCCCACCCCTGGCCAGTAGCGGTGATGAGCAGCAGAGACCGAACCAGTTTTCTCCACCACTCTGCTGTTGGGCCCACCCGCCCGGGCTCCCATACTCCCCTTTATCCTGTGCTTTTGAAGTGCAGCTGCTTTGCACAGCATAGCAGAGTGGTACGCGGCAGCTGCTGAAGCTACCGGGAGAGTGCAGGCTTGAAGGAGGTGAATTTGGCACGCATGCGCATGAAAAAGTGTGTGCACGCGTGCAAAGCGTGCCGACCAAGCCACGCCCACTGAACCAGTGGTAAAACTTTTTGAGTCTCATCACCGATTTAAAGCCATGCCAAGGACCAGCCATAATTTTGGCAGGGAGAACAGGCCTGACTTGTCTCTAATGCTATCTCTATGTAGGCCTAGGAGTGCAACTATCCCTCTGGGCACTGTTCGTTATCAACTTAAGAGATGTACTATAGCGTCTAGCCAAAGACAACCATTTTCACATTTGCTCTCCTGCTATGGTATTCTAGGCCCTCTTGCTTTCTATTATTCTAGGCCCTCTTTCTTTCTTCTCCCTCCTGTGTTTAATATGCTTTGCCTCGCTTGTTACATCAGTTAAAATGGGCAGGGAGCACTCCTGTCTTCTTTTGAGGTAACCTCAGCAGCTGAGAAACTGACACCCAGTAGGCCTCACTTCCTCTTAATATTATTGTAGCCTGA
The DNA here is from genome assembly GCF_049901715.1 of Pseudonaja textilis. NCBI lineage: Eukaryota > Metazoa > Chordata > Lepidosauria > Squamata > Elapidae > Pseudonaja > Pseudonaja textilis. The sequence continues at coordinate 22,556,628 of NC_141996.1, forward strand.
AGAAAATGAGTCAGAAAGCCGTAGAGGGCAGGCAGGGCCTGCATTGAGGCCCTGCATTAAATCATAGTGCAGTTTGGTTTTGATTTGGCATATTAGTATTAAAAGTGAACCAGACAGCTATAGATTCTTCAAGGACTATAGTTTGAAAGTCCTGTATTAGCATTTAGCGTGACTCCTACCTAATGTCTAAATTATTCAGAAAGGCTTTGACCTGCAAGAGAAAAGATTTGGGAAATCTTGAAAGTAAACTCTACTTTCTATCCTTTTCACTCCACAGTTGTGCTACGGTCTTTCAATATAAATAAATGCATCAAATCAATCTATATTTGATAAATCAATAAAAAGTAAATATAATTACTTATATGTACAACCACTTAGCAGAATTGTTTCAGGAATGTCATAGCCTATCCAAGAAATATATATTTAAGAAATAAACTGGCATTGTACAGAGAACATTAATGAGGACTGAAGATGTAGATAGCTTTGTATGATGCTTAAGAAGGCATTGAATCTATTGTTAGAGTATTCTGGTCACTGAATTCCTGGTATACCTCCAAAGAGGGTAAAAGATTGAGGAAGACAAGAAATAATGAGAGCACCTTAAGGAATTAGATGGCCGGTTTTACGGTCTGTCTAATGCCCACAGAGCCAAATGGAAAGGTGATTCTTTCTGCTGCTGAAAATAGCAATTTCCCTTTTTCTCACACTAAAAGGTATCTGCATTTTCCCAGAGGAATGATGATTTCACTTGGGGTTGCAGATATTAACACAGGAGACAATCGTTACTCCATGCCCTTGGTGTGTGCCAGGCAGATAATAATTTCTTCTATTACCTGAATGTACTTTTAAAAGATAGAGGAATCTGTATTTCCCCGGAAGTAGTATATGCAACTGGTGATGCAAATATGAGAAACTTGCTTTACAAAATAAACTTCAGCTTCTTCTCAACACTTATCATGTACACATTCAGAAATAGAAGACTTTATTATCATATCTGTACCAAGTTAATTATGCTCCAGGAAACATGTTTGGTCAATAAACAAAATCACATAAGAGATGTTTTTATAATCTTTATAGGCTTTGAAGAGAGGCAGAAGAGGGCTGACGCATAGAGGGTTAAAAATCTAGTTTAAATATTTCAGTTGAGTTCAGGTGTACTACTGAAAGAAGTCCACATAATTGCTGGTTAAGAAACTTAACTGGTCTGAAAAGTTTGGAATGCTTTCTCCTAGGTTACTTACCACACTGAAACCACGAAATCAAATAGCATTGTTTACTCTTGTTTTTAGTAATAGTCTTTAGCTGTGCGGACAGGCAGAAGATCCAATGTCTGTTGTATATATTTGATGTTCCTATTCAGTTCCTATGTCACTGATAATTAAGTGGCCACTGGTTGTTACACCCAAAGTAATACTTTTGGGTCAAAAGGGAAGGAAACAATGAAGGAGAAAATGGTACAGGAACGAATCCAAATTAGTAGCCTGAAGATTAGGGTCCTTAGGTTTTTTTTCCTTCATGTCAAAAAAAACACATTTAAAGTAATAAATATATAAGGGAGCAGATTATGAAGTATCCATCATAGATGCAAATGTTCATTATAGACGAAGAACTGACTTTGGAGCTTTTACAGAGTGTTTTTCAAATTTGGCAACTTTAAAATGGGTGGACTTCAATTCCCAGAATTCTCCAGCATGCTAGCTGCAGGATTCTGGGAGTTGAAATCCACACATCTTAAAGTTGCCAAGTTTGAATATGTTGTTTTGAAACATATTTTTCCATTAGTACCCCAAATATTTTGCCAGACTCTCAAAAATTCAGCAACAACTCAAACGTGCAACCTGGGATTTCTGGAACTTTATTCCAAATATAAGGTTGGGAAGAATGGAGGGGGGGGGGGGGCAAGAGAGGCCATGGTTAAAGCAAAACATTAAGCAAGGGAGGAATCTCATAAACAGTGGCGACACTTTATAACATTGAAGCCTGAAACCAATCTCTAAATCAGTGTTCTTGTACTGATCTATTAGGACTTTTGGAATTCCTTAGTTCTGAATTCTGGGAGATCTAACATTTCCGATGAGTGCCAGTTAGAGAAGACAGGTCAAAATCATGTTTTTAAAAAGTAAGGAATATTTTACAGAGAAGCAGTTGCATTCTGATGTCCAACAGAGAGTCAGCTATCTGTCTTTCCACATTTCTCACTCCTAGACCTAATTCAACCACAAAGATAAACATTGGAATAACCATTGCTTACATTTAGCTCAGATTTCTGGAAATGGAACAAACTTCTCTGAAATCCCAATTGCTTGCCAAATGATCAAGCATCTGGGAATATTTTCTGATACCGCCTGAAATAGATCTTTGCTCTCCCAAGAGAAAGTGAAGTCTCTCATTGCCCTTCAGGATAGGAAAGCTATTTAAACCAGCATAATCCCTGGAGACACTAATTCCCCTCCACTCCACTTCCTATTTCTGCAGTATCATAAACACATTTGTGGTATAAAGATAGACTGCTAAAACATACAATTTTCTACTTTGCTAATAACTCTTTTATCCCCAAGTCAAGGCAATTTTTACTTGTGCAATGTAATCAATAATTTATTTGCCCTCCCAGGGTAAGTTGCCCCCCCCCAAATTAGAAAAAAAAGTCTTCCATTTTTTTTTCCCCAATGGAATGCTTTTCTTAAACTTAATTGCTGTAGGGAAGAGCTGTAGCAGAGATCATGTAAGGAGAAAATTAATGCTCACTTCACTAACTTGTTAACCACCACCACCCCCAGCCCCCTTATATAGCAATTCCACTTCCGAGGAAAAGTAAACTTTCAAATGAAACCAGATGACACTTACAGCACTTACTGGTTATAGATGTGAGACCCTGAAAAATAAATTCCTGGGTTCATGCCTGGAGTGCAGGACAAGCAATACCTCTGCTTGTGATATTCTGTTCCCAATCTGTATAAAAAGCAGCAATGAAGGCAGAGGGGGGAAAAAAATGAATGGAAACTATGAAGCTTGCCATACCATAAGCCATTCCCAATGCTCTGGAAATGCCTCCTGCTTTTTGTTTGCTTTGTCATCACCAACATCAGATCACAGATGTTTTCAGGAGTTGACTCCACTGGATAAATGGATGTGAAATCTGAGCCGGGATTGGGGGACGGGCAGGGGGGCCCCGTGGCAAGCAGGCCGTCTTCCAATGAAAACAAAACAAAAACGGTTGCTGCTGGCAAGGGGCCAACACCACCGATTGACTGCCAGCTCCATGCAGTTTGCCCGGCAGCAAACACAAGGAAAATCCTTGGTGGCAAGTCTCATTTATACTGCATTGGATTAGCCATGCATTCAAACCCATATTGTGGGTCACATTATAGATAGCTTAATGATCTTCAATCATGAGTTGTTGTTTTTTGTATATCATTGCATGTCCTCATGTCAGTCTTGACTCCTGGACAAGTCCCTGCAGTTTTCTTGGCAAAGTTTTCAGAAGTGGTTTGTCATTGCCTGCTAACTAGGGCTGAGAGAGAGTGACTGGTCCAAAGTCATCCAGCTGGCTTTGCAGGCAGGATTAGAACTCACTTCTTCCCAGTTTCTAAACTGGTGCCTTAATTGCTACGCAAAACTATCTCTCTTTGATGTCATAAATCCGGATTAAAGGCCAATCTACAGTTAATTTTTAATGCAGAAAAAAAAAAACCCTGAGGTGATTCTCCATATATTTTTTCCCCATGGGGATATGTACATCAGGCACATAAAGGAGATGAAAAGGATAACTAGCTTCTTCCTCTCCTGTACGTGGTGCCACTGATTCTGATCCAGGCTGCAGCAGGGGCTTTATGTTTAAAAAAGAAATAAAATGTCAATTGACAAGTCACCGTAATGCTGCTAGAAAATGGATATGGGGAATGGCAAATCACAGCAAGCTCTGGTTTGCCATCTGATATAGCAGGCATTTGTTGTAGCTCCTTGATCAGTGGTGGGATTCAAATTTTTTTTTACTACCAGTTCTGTGGGTGTGGCTTGGTGGGCGTGTCAGGGGAAGGATACTGTAAAATCTCCACTCAGAGGCGGTATTTGCCGGGTCTCTGAACTACTCAAAATTTCCGCTACCGGTTTTCCAGAACTAGTCAGAACCTGCTGAAAACCACCTCTGTCTTTGATCTATGATTAACATTAAACCATGGTCTGAGTAGGAAAGTGAAAGAATTACACCTGTTCTTTTATTCTGTGGTTCAAATGTCAGGCTGTGGAAAGAAAAGCAGAGAAGAAATAGCTAGTACATCACATCATTCTTTCTCCAGCTGTGCTAATTACTAGTTTACTGCCGATTAAAATTCAAGATGCTGGTTATGACCACCATTAAAGGCCTAAGGAGCTTGGAAGTTAAGCAAGACTGCCAGAAAAGAAATGGTGAACTGACTTCCTGGGAGACATTACAGGTTGTTCTTGACTAATGAATAGTTCAGCCCCAAATTTCCCTTGTTAAGCAAGACTTTTGCCCCATTTTACAACTTTTCTTGTCATAGTTAAGGGAAACACAGCAGTTAAGTTAGTAACCCATTTTGTTAAATGAATCAGGCTTCCCCATTGACTTGGCTTGTAAGAAGGTCACAAAAGCTGATCACATGATTTCGAAACTCTGAACTGACATAAATACATGCCAGTTGCCAAGCATCTGAATGTCAGCTTTCCAAGTAAACCCTCAATACGATTCAGAACTCCGAGACAAAGTCCATCAAAGTAAGAATTTATTGGAGAAGCTATGTTGGCACATCTGGGGAAAACCTGAATCTGAATTCCTGCGTTTTCCCCCTCCACACTAAAACTCTCACCCTGCCCCATTTAGTGATCCAATCAATCACGTGGCCCAATCAATCTCCTGTCGCAGCTGCCGCCAAACTTTGGTCACTCCCCTCCAGGTGCCAGCAACTTGTCCTTGATATCTTGAGAAAGAATGTTGCTATGGCTCTACTCCCTTCGCTACTCTTCCCGTTCCCACAGATTGCCCATCCCCCACTGTGGTAGCCCTGAAAATCTGTCCCAAGATAGATCCAGGGGTGACACTGTGTTTTGATCACATGATCATGGAGATGCTGCAATGGTTGTAAGTGTGAAAAACAGTCATAAGTCACTTTTTTCAAGGTTGTTGTAAACTTGAATGGTCACTAAAGGAATTGTTGCAAGTCGAGAATGACTTGTACAACTGAAATTGGCAAAAGGATGTTGGATCCAGCCTTTCCAGCTTTTGGAAATCTCTCTGGAAAAAGAAGAAATTTTGAGGCGACCCAAATATACTCTGGATAGCTGGTTTTTTGTGAGTTGTTGGCAGGAACTGAGATTTTTGCAGTCAGTTTGCAGACATGAAGTCATGTGTTACCGTTTACCTGTAAATAAGTACTGGAGGGATCACTATTAATGAAGCAATAGAACATGAAGAAACTAAACTGTTCTGGGACTTTAGAATTCAAGCAGACAATCATCTGCCACACAACACCACTATACTTAGCAATTGTTGATAAGAAAGGTTTCTAAATTCTGGATAGTAGACATTGGAGACAGCAGAATGGAAGAGAAAGGAGAAAATTGCAAAATACAAATATGTGTAAATAGAACTAGAATAATTGTGGCAAAAAACAAAGATAATACCAGTAATAATAGACATCTTGGGTGCAATCTCAGGACTCCTATATCATCGCTTGTACACTATTAGCATAGACAAAATCACAATCAGTCAATTGTAAAAGGAAGCTTTACTTGAAACAGGTTACATTTTGTAATGATACTTTAACACCATCAAACAACAATTTCTACCCATCCCAGGTCCTTGGGAAGCACCCAATAGAAGGATAAAATGCCAAATCTAGTCTAAACATATGGCTTATTGTGCAATCACCACCACCAACAACAATAATACCTACACATACATAATAATAAATCAAGGCAGCTTGATGGCTCAGCTGTTGCCCTTTAGCTGCAACCATTCAGGTTTATAAAGTATGTTTGACCAGACAAATAAAAAGTATTTTTTATTTTATTTATTTTAGAAAATATATATTGCTGCCTACTCACGCACGGTTCCTCAAGGCGGCTTACACAGATATAAAACCATATAAAAGAAATAATAATAATAATAATAATAATAATAATAAAATAGTATAATAATAATAATCCCACACCCACCCTGGTGACAACACACTTTCATACAAACCATTTAATGGGCTTCATCCCACTCTGGGTTTCCCAGGCCCACTGATAGAACCACGTCTTGTTCAACTATACGAACAAGCAACATTGTGATGCATGCTTTTCCTTTTTGAGGGGTAAAAACAAAGGGATTTTATTACTCTAGTGATGGTGGAGGGAAGATGGTTGATTCTTTGCAGTCTGATTAACTCCTTCGTGGTAGACATGAAGACATTTAAAACTGCTTTTGAGAGAAGGGAAAGCAAAAATTGTAGCGGTTAGGGTTAGAGTTAGGGTTAAGGTTAGGTAGTATGATAACAGTCCAAACTGAAGTTCCAATCTTAGCTGCAATTACAGAGAGCAACTTTTGCTTTCAATATAATTCCCTGTTTTGTTTTGTTGTCTAGTTTTATAAATTCACTATACCGTTTAATGGCTTTTTAAAACAACAACTTCATTTTTGCTTTGAAGCTGCAGGCAAGAATATGTTGTTCAACGCTAAATACTTGTGCAATAACTACAAGCAGTTGTATGAGATATGCTTTAAGGCAACAGTTTGCCCTGTAGATTCTAGGTAAAAAACGCCCAGAGAGAATATACAGAGGTTGGATGCTTAGGCAGGGATCCAAAGTACAGATATGCAGCAGAGCTGTGTACTGACATGCAATTCATATACTTTACTATTATACTGCTGACTAAATGATTCTCCTCCCAGCCAGGGCCATTGGCCATTTTTACAGCTAGAAAAGAAGAAAAGATCAGTCTTCCCCTTGTGGGGAAGGAATGACATCCTGTCCTCAACAACTCAAGTGCCTGAACTCAGAAACATAATCTAGCAGTAAAGGATAAATGTTTTCAGCTATTTGGCTGCCATACTGCACAGGAAAGGCAGGGTAGCATAAATCTATCAAATGTAGGAGTTGATCAAAGACACTGTTACCTTCTGCTTCATCAGTGATACTGGATGATCATATCTTAAGAAGCACAGTGGCCTAAAAGAAGCACTCAAGGAGAACTGGCTAGCTTATGAAATGCAAGACAGGCTGGAAACTCAAACCATTTTTATTCTTGTAGTATGCTGGCTTCTTTCAATAGCTTCTACTTCACGCCGCTACTCACTTTGAATAATGGTAGGTCAGCTCTGGAATAAAATATGGATCCCTGTGTGCATTTTGAATTAAAAATAAAAATGGAGAAGGAGAAATAAATTTAGAGTTTAGGCTACATGGAGCAAAACATCTCAAGATGATCAGGGTGGGTGGATGATTGATTGGTTTTTATTATTGTTGTGAGCCACACAGAATTGTGTTTCATGAGGTGGTGGCCCTATAAGTCTTTTAATCAAATAAATAAATAATATGGTCTACAGGAATTTTTCATTTTATGATTTTCTAAAATACATACTGTAGATGCCACACCTGGGGTGGCGGACATCTTGTTTTTAGTGTATCTGAAATATCTGAAAGACTTGAGGCATATAATTTGCTACTTAAATCTGCCCTAAAGCCCTCCAAATACAAGTGAATATGTACACCTGGCTAGTCATGAAGTGAACTTTATGTAGCCCAAAAGTGGGCTTTTTTTGAGGGGGGGGATCCCTGTGCTGATTTGTATTGTGGTATATCTGTTTTTACTGTAGATGATGGAAAACTTGCAAGCCACCTATGTCTTTTAAGCTAATTTCATGAGGAATGTCAAGATATCAGTAAGATGTCTGGTAAAAGGGATCTACAGCTTGGATTAGAGAGAAGAGACTATCAAAAAGAGGTGTCAGAAAAAGTATGTTGTCCCCCACACTTTTGATTGTAATCCGGCCACAGGTAGAGGTTATTTTTTTCACAAGCCTTGAAGTAATTGTGGCCATTGTAAACTCAATGCATTAATGGTGGTAGTAAGAAAGTCCTTCCATAGAAATTACTATCTTGAACTATATTTTGGGCAAGGTGGATTTTAATAGTATTTTGGGGCAGGGCTTGTACCTCAAAGTAAGACAAAATGTGATCAGGCATTGGTTTAGCGTGTAGGACAGTGGTGGGATTCAATTTTTTTTACTAGCAGGTCTGTGGGCGTGCCTTGGTAGGAGTTGCATGGCTTGGTGGGTGTGGTTTGGTGGGCGTGGCAGGGAAAAGATACGGTAAAATCTCCATTTTCTCCGCACCCCACTAACCTGCTTTCCAGCTCCGTTTTCCTGCGCAGGGCAACCAAAGAAGACCCAGCCGATCAGCTGGGACTTGAGAGGTAGAGAATAGATGGGAGCAGGGCCAGTCAAAGGTGGAATTTGCCAGTTCTCCGAACTACTCAGATTTTCTGCTGCTGGTTCTCCAGAACTGGTCAGAACCTGCTGAATACCACCTCTGATGTAGGGTGAACTGAGCCAGTGTGGCTTATTACATAATTCCTTGCTAAGAAGCCAAGCTATAGTATTATATGTGAACGCAGCATTTGTGTTAAAGTATTGGCTCCTTATCCATAAGAGAAGAATAAAGCCAGGACATACTGTGAAAACAGATGGTTTTGAAGGCCACATAGATTCTGTTTTCTAAAATAAAATGACCACAAATATTTTTAAAGTGATTTTTTAAAAAATAATTAATACAAGCCTTAAGATAAATGCTGACTTCCTGCTTTGTCTTTTAATCCCCCAGTGGGGATAGTTCATTTAATTATAATTAGAATTGTATTATTTAATATACAATTGGTGTGATTATAGCATTTTCAAATATTGCTTCTGGCCAAGACATACTTTCCACAAATTATTTTGTGATTAAAATCTGAACTCTGAAAAACTGCAACATCTATTCATATATCAAAAATGGATGCAGCAAATATTTAGAAGTATCTGGATATTGACTCGTAGAGTGTAAGAGTTGGGAAAGGATAGATGGAGGTCAACTAATTCAATCTCCTGTCTGATGTTGGATTCCATTACTACCGTAGAAAGTTAGCACCCATCCTTCTCCTAGAAGAATCAAATATTCTAGGAAATATTAAAAAGGCAGATTATTATACCTTCCTGGATGAGAAAAGGAGAAACATTCTCTTGGAAAGCAGCTCGCACCTTTGTTAATAGCCTCAGAAAGACTGAGCCACCCTATCTACAAGACAAAAGGCCTTCAGTTCCAGGGTGATAGGATTAGCTCAAGATCCAAACCGAGACAAAGCCATTAAGCCATAATAGGAATTACCCAACACCCTTTCAGAACACAAGCCTCTTCATTACATCATCACCCAGAAAGACTCAACCAAGCCTGGGAAAGAGACAGCCTACAAGGTTAGCTGGGCCCCCACATAGCCCCCTGGGAGTCTGACAACCAATAAGATACATTTCTTGCAAGGCCCAAGAGAAGGTATAAATATATCTCACTCTCCACTCCATGTGGTCATCTACCTAGAATCACACATGCTTGGTGGTTCTGCTTCACCATTAAACCATCCTTCCAAGTAGCCTCCCTGTTTCCAGTGTCTTTCTTCCCACATGGAACTGAACTCAGATGGACGTTTCTTCCAACACTACATTGTCTTGTGGAAAAAATGTTTAGCACCAGTACTCTAATTTCTGTGTAGCTGCCCATCAGATATTTGATATACCTACAGTAATGGCTCATAGCTTAGGGTCCACCAGTACATCTAGAAGTGTTTTTTTCTTGTACTATTGTCTTGCATAGCTGTGTCCCCAACCTATACAGTACTTATGCCTTATACACTTGTAAGACAATAGCTGTATTACTATTATGGAATCTGCCAATCCCTGCCCTGAAGTTCTCTCATAGTAAAGAGATAAGCGTAAAGCCTCTTGCAAGCCTCCTTACTGGGACAGTTTGGAGTCTGGCCTTAAAAGTAGCACAAATTATGCTGTCATAATTTTATCTGTTGACTCAAAGACTACATACTAGCACTATTATAAGGAGAGCTAAAATTATGTTCATCTTCCTACCTGAAGAGCATATTAAGAACATCTGATTCAGAAGTAAACACTCGTGTGATCTGGTCCACCACTTCAGATTTTCTCCTCTTTCAAATAACTGATAGAAAGGAATGTGCTTTGCTCCCATCAATGTTCTCCTGGCATTGTTAAAACTTAAGGTTTCCTTCCTTCTAAATACACCAAAGATGTATTTAGTCATTCAAATAATAAATATTTGATGGATGACCATTGTTTCCACAAAATATAATAGACACCATCTTGGAGGAAAATTTAAAAAACTCAAATTCATGGAAGACATATTTATTAGCAATTAGTTGTGATGTCAAAAGAGATCTTGTATCTTCAGAAACCATATACATATATATATCTTTGAATACTTGCTTAGTTATTCTGCTAGGGAAGACTGGCCTTCAGATTAAGGATTTTCTGAAAGCTTTTTTTCAGCTTCTCTGCTTGTGCTGATCTGGCAGGCATCTTCTAACATAAAGTTTTTATCAACACCTCACCAATTCCCGGAGCTACACCATACAATCTGGTTGTCCCTTACTTTCACTTAGAATGCCATACACCTATCTTTCCCCAATCTGGAATCTTCTAAAAGTACCCAGTCATCACACCATGGCTGCTGTAATCTGTAATCTTGACCTCTGAAAGCTGGAGAAAGTGGTCACAGACAATATCATGGAATAATTCTTATGCATTGTTTTACTGGAGTCATTAAAATTCCATTAGCTTAAGTAACAAATGAGGTTCCTTTTCCCCCCTTCCATTCAATTGTGTCTGACTCTCAGAGGTTGCCTAGATCAGGGGTCCCCAACCACTGGGCCCTGGACTGGGACCGGTCCGTGGATCAATTTGTACTGGGCCGCCTATTTTGCTTGGGCGCCACCATCTTGCTTCGACGGCGCTTGAGAAAGTGCTTCCGGGTGAGCTTGTCAGTCGTCGGTTGGAAAGCGACGTTTGGGTGCTTAGTTTCGTCAAGGGGGGAGCAGCTTCGAACAAAGAGCTGTCCCGATGGCGGTGGAGTCTCGCGTTACTCAGGAGGAGATTAAGAAAGAGCCCGAAAAGCCCATCAACCGTGAGAAGGTACAAAGGAGGGGTTGAAGGTGCCAGGGAGAAGCGGGGGCTGGCTGGCTGGCTGGTCGCTCAGCTCGCCTTGCCTTGGTTGTGCGTGCTGATGCCGGTACCAGTCCATGGATCATTTTGTACATTTTGTACCGGGCCGTGGTACAAAACTGGTTGGGGGCCACTGGCCTAGATAAGTCCCTGCAGTTTTCTTGGCAAGGTTTTTCAGAAGGGCCTCCTTCCTAGGACTGAGAGGGTTACAGTTGCTGAGCTGGCTTTGTGCCAAAGGTGGGACTCGAACAGACTCCTTGATTCAAGCTTGTGCTTTAACCATTACACTACACTGGGTCTTGACAGATGAGACTATAGTAATTCAAGTCAAATAACAATAGAGTTTAGAATAAGGACCATGCTAAGTAAATATATACTTAGACTTTTCATGGTTGAATTATGCTCAAAGACAAATGCTCATAGACAATACTTTTAAGGTCATCATTTGAAAATGTAATATATGTTATGCTTTTTCAATCGATGTTAATGTTCATGGATTAATAAATATTATTTTTTAACTGAAATTAATCTAATTATGTAATTTGGATCCCATCTTTATGGCATTTTGAGTCAAAGATGGGTTATAAAGGGTACAGTAAAATTCCCAGCAAAATTCCCAACAAAGTGCAAATTAATATTGTATAGTCTTTTAAAAGCACATTTTAAAAAACCAAGGAGGGGTTGAAGGTGCCGGGGAGAAGTGGGGACTGGCTGGCTGGCTGGTCGCTCAGCTCACCTTGCCTTGGTTGTGCGTGCTGATGCCGGTACCGGTCCGTGGATCATTTTGTACATTTTGTACTGGTCCGTGGTACAAAAAAGGTTGGGGGCCACTGGCCTAGATAAGTCCCTGCAGTTTTCTTGGCAAGGTTTTTCAGAAGGGCCTCCTTCCTAGGACTGAGAGGGTTACGGTTGCTGAGCTGGCTTTGTAGGTATAATTAAGCAAAAACAGTATAATTTAACAGATTTGTAAAAGTACTTGCTTGAAAACAAGATCTTCATATTCTTTGAGAAGCTTAAGGTAAAAAAATCAAAAAGTATGCAGAAATTAAAAGAAGGTTGAAAAGCACTAATAAAAGTTGTTTATTTGGGGTGAAGAAGAGAGAAAGAAGTTGCAAGAAGTTCTGTTTCTTAAACCATTTTCAAAAGTGTGAAGAAAATTCTTGACTCTAACAATCCTATATAGCTGCTTGCACAATAAAAACAGATCATTCAAAGAACCATTCTTGTTTCTCCACAGCCTGACGTAAGGCAAAATGAACTCCCTGCATTCAAAACAAATTAAAATACTTGGAAATGTCTTTTAAAAGCCACAAAAGCAAAACAAAACTTAGTAACTCAAAGCAACAGTGTCTTGTGTATGTACTGCTTGTCCTTGCCCTGCTTACAGCTAGATAACTTTTACAACAAAATAAAAGCAAAAAAAACCCCAACACCGTCACTGACAGAGGAGCATCGTTTTTTAAAATATTCTCTTCCTCCCCCGTCCCCGTCCCCCGCCCCGCAGTGCTTATTATTAATCTATGTTACCTTCCTTATTCAAGCTGCTGAATTAGGGTGGCACAAACTTGCCCTACCTGACACGGGCAGATCAATTTTGAATTTGTGAAACACCAGAAAAACTCGGTTCAGGCCTGCCCTGAGGATAAACATTTTTTTCCTTTGAGACAGCTTCATTGTATGCCTGCTGCGGGAGAAACATCCTCTCTAATGACATATTTTGCAATATCCTTATTGGCATACAAGTGGGTGTTACCAGCACTCTTGCTTTTTCCAGCACTGCTACTGCTTTTGTTTTGCTATTTGACTGGGGCCTGAGCTTTACAGGGAAAAATCAAGCCTCCAAAGTGAACATGAGCCTTTCCACACTTGCATTTAACCGTGACACAAATATGACCCACCAACCTAATTTTTCCTGTCCTCCCGTGGCCTCATGACATTGCCTTCATGCGATTCCCCAGCCCATTTCTGTGATATCCTTAAGTAGGCCAAAGTTGTTCTTATGTGGAAGGACTATTCTTCTTATTCTACTGTACTTACTGCTGTGAATATAATCAAACATGTTTCACCTCATGCCACCTCTGTAACATAATATGTGGGCCCCTTCGGTTGAGATTAGCCCAACAAGGACAAATAGGCTGAAAAACAGCTTCTATCCATGGACAGTAACTCTACTGAATTCTACTGTATAGTGCAATATTAATGCAATATCAGGGGTTTTCAATTCAATGCATAGAATGTGAAGGATGTGTGTTCGTGTTTATTTTCATAGTCATAATGTTTTATTTATTTATTTTGTCAAGCAACTATAAGATAATAGGTATAAGTATAAACATAGTTATGGATACATGAAATGGATACATATAAGAAAAAACAACAACAATAAGACAGAGATGGTAGGCACATTGGTGCGCTTATGCACACCCCCTACAGACCTCTTAGGAAAGGGGTGAGGTCAATAGTAGACTGTCTAAGGTTAAAGTTTTGGGGGTTTGGGGAAGAAAGCACAGAGTCAAGTAGAGTATTCCAGACATTGACCACTCTGTTGCTGAAGTTGTATTTCCTGCAATCAAGTTTGGTGCGATTAACCTTGAGTTTGTATCTGTTGTTTGCTCTTGTGTTGTTATGGTTGAAACTGAAATATTCATTGACAGGTAGGACATTGCAATGTATAATTTTATATACCATACTTAGATCGGACCGAAAGTGGCGTAGTTCTAGGTTTTCTAGGTCTAGAATTTCAAGTCTGGTGGCATAAGGTATTCTGCAACGAGTAGAAGATGATTTAGTGATACCATCACTGAAGATGGTATTTAATTTCATTATACGAAGTGCAATGACAATAAAGTAAAGTAAACTAAACTTCTATGGGCTGCTTCTCGTCATTGGATAATGTGCTTGAGGCCACTGTGGCTTTGGGGGCAAGACAGTATGAATCTTCCAACCAGCTCTCTTCCTGCTCCCTCTAGATTAGAACAATGTTTCTCAACCTCAACAACTTTAAGATATGTGGACTTCAACTCCCAGAATTTCCCAGCCAGCACTGGCTGGAGAATTCAATGAGTTGATTGAAGTTCACACATGTTGTGGTTGCTGTTAAGTTCTGGGCGAGGAATGGAGACGGTGTCAGAGTGATTTCTAACAGCTCTTTATTCAATACTGCCTGTGAGGCTACTGAACTCCCTGGCTAACACAGCTCCTTTTATAGGAAACTGATCAGCCAAACAACCAATCAGGAGAAAGTATTTTCCCACTCCAATAAAGGACCAGAACGAGAACTTCAACTGACAACCATACACTATATACAATACATAACAGTTGCCAGAGTTGAGAAGCACTTCTGTAGAAAGCAATGGCAAGACATATTCGAGTGCTTCCCTGGAAAATCACAGGAATACTTCTGCATGGTCAGCAGGAGATTGGTTTGGGAGTATTTGCATAATCTTTTTCCTTGGATGAGGCAAAGGAATAAGTACTCTTTAAAAAGAAGCGGCAGGATGAAATGACTTCTGAGTTAGCAGCAAACTCTTGGTAGAATATGACCCTCTGCAGTTAACCAGAAATATTAAATACTGAATCTATATCGGTGTTTGTCAGCCTTGGCAATTTTAACACAGGTGGACTTCAACTCCCCAAATTCTAGGAGTTGAAGTCTTCCCTTCTTAAAGTTGCCAAGGCTGAGAAACATTGCACTAGACTAAATCTTGTTCTTTAAGGGTATGGTACTTTTGGTTTTCAGTGAAACTACCCACCATAATATACATTGGCTAAAGTGAGGATGAGCTAAGTTCAGGAAACACTGCTTTAGACCAGTGGTCCCTAACCTTTTTTGTGCCACGGCCCGGTACCGGCATCACAAAATGATCCGCGGCCCGGTACTGGCATCAGCACGTATGACAAGGCAAGGCGAGCCAAGCGACTGGCCAGCCAGCTGTTCCCCGCTTCTCCCTGCCACCTTCAACTCCTCCTTTGGACCTATGTCGATGGGCTTCGCTTCGGGATGGCTTCGGGACGGTTGCTCGGCTCGCCTTGCCTTGGGTGCTGAAAGGATCCTCGCACCTTAGTTTCATTCAAAGCTCCCCCCACTTCGATGAAACTAAGGTGCGAGGATTCCTTCAGGACCCAAACACTGCTTTCCAACCAGAAAAGCTCACCCGGAAGCACTTTCTCATCAAACAAGATGGCGGCGCCCAGCAAACCGGTGGCCCAGTAGGAAATGTTCCACGGACCGGGACCAGTCCGTGGCCCGGTGGTTGGGGACCCCTGCTTTAGACCATTGAACAGCAAGTAATCCTCAACTTAAATCCACAACTGAGCCCAAAATTTCCGCTGCTAAGCAAGACTGTTGTTAACTGAGTTTCACCCCATTTTGCGACCTTTCTTGCCACTGAAATTGTTAAGTAAATCTGGTTTCGCCATTGACTTTGCTTGTAGGAAGTCACAATAGATGATCACATGGCCCTGGGACATTGCAAGCATCATAAATGCATGCCACTTGCCAAGCACTCAAATTTTGATCACGTGACCATAGAGATGCTGCAACAGTCATAAGTGTGAAAAATGATCCTAGGTCAGTGTTGTAACTTCAAATAGTCACTAAACAATAAGTTGTTAAATTTTTATGCTTGCTGGGAAGCAAGGGCAATACTTGGGTTTTTTCTTGTTTTTTACTTTTACTTTTTTCTCTTTTGTAGTTTGTATTTGTTTTATCTCTATAATGTAATTTTTAATAAAAGGTGCACATTTTTTGCTGGACTATATCACATAAGAGCACCAAATATGTTTGATGAGCTTATCCTACAATGGTGGACACTAAATATTGCACATGACCAGTGCCCAGGAGTAATTATCAGCCAGTGAGACATATTCCTACAGGGTTTGTAGGATTTACCAGGATTTCTTTCTTTTTTTAAACAAATTTTATTCATTTTCAAAAACAGTACACAAACAAACAAAACACAAAACATAAAAACATAAAACATCTTTTCTGAAAGCAGCTTGATCCCGGGTTACATCTCTTCGTACAGACACAAATTCAAATTCATGCTCAGTTTATATACCATTCCATATCTTATTGCCATTTTACATTTTCTATATAGCTTCTCCCCTCTTTTAACTTTCTTAGTTTTATTTTATTTATCTCATCTCAGTTCAGATCATTATGCTTATATTCTTTGTCTGTCCAGTTTCCAGCTGTCTTTTCTCTTTAAACAAAATTTCTCCTGTAATCACTGATTGGAGTATGACGCCTTTATCTCTTTCCCCTAAATTTATAACACTTAGTACATAACTTCCATTTAGATTCTGCTTAGTACATTCTAAAGTTACACACTATATTTTATAAAGAGAAAAAATTATAAATATGTAATATAATTAAAACAACAATCCATATCAATTCAAATCTATCATTAATATTAATATTCATTTAAATCTTGAACATTTTACACATTACTTTTCAGTTATCATACTTCCATGGGAACACTTATAAACTTTCCATAATTATTTCCCCCCCCCACTTCACATATTTTAAAACATTGTGTCATTAAGATGTTCCCATTCCTTCCTAATTCAATTCTCTCATTTATTCCATTTCCTTCCTTTCGTTCACAAAAGTTTCACTGAATTACACTGAGTATTTTATCCCACTTTTTAATCACATGTTTCCAATTTTCTAACATTATTTCTAATACAAATATAACAATACAATCTTATGTACCTTTACAGAATCGCTTTTTCAATTAAGTTTTTACCCATTATCTCTAAATAAGTCCTGTTTCTTTACATCTTGCTCCACACCTTTAAAGCTTCTCATCCCTTCCTTCCTCCCTTGCTTCTTCTCCCTGTCCTTTTTACCCCCTTGTCTCTCCACCTCCATTTCCCTCTTCTGTATTCCCCCTTTCTGTTGCTTTCTAACATTATATCCACTTTTCACCTTATTTTTCCCTTCTTGGTTGTTTTTTTAGATCTTAAAGTGTCCATTTTCTTTTCCTCCTTTCCCCTTTCTTCCCCAAGTAAAGTTACTTGTTCGTTAAAGATGGCTTCTTTGTCCCAATCCTCTTGTTGCGCAGTCCTTTCTTGTAGTTTCTCATAGGTACAGATCGTCATTTCTAAGAATTGAAAAAGAGAGCCAAGAGAGCCCTTCCCTTCTTTGTATTTTTTTAAATTCCATTTTCAGTTCATCCACAAGTGATGCCATTGTAAAAAAAAAAAATTTTTCAAACAACCACCCAAGTGTTTTTAGTCATTCAAATATAATTTCCAAAAGTCCCAAAGTCACCAAACAATCCAAATACACACAAGCTGTTTCTTTTGACACTTTCTTCTTTTTTCATTTTCTCTTCCTGGGGTTACTGTTTAGTTACAAAATTCCAGTTAAAATGTATCTTTTAGAAGTCTTGTTAGTATTTAATCAGATTCTTTTAAGTTCTAGGCAGTCTCCTCCTTCCTTCCAATTCCTGTTCCTATTCTTTTCCTCTCCCTTCCCACTTACAGCAAAAAAAATATTTTTTTTTAGTGTTCAGAAATCCTTATTATCCCCTTGACATTTAATTATCCAGTTTAATTACCTATTGATGCCAAAGCGGGTTTTTCCGATTTCTCATTCATTTCTGTTCACTGTCAACATTAGGAAGGAGAGTGAAAAAAAAAAAACTTCCCCTTTTCACTTTCATTCACCGCTTCTAATTCTTCTTTGGGAGCGATGAATCTTTTGCAAAATTTAAATTCCAGGATACCTTAGTTGTTGCTTTTTGTCCCGGTCAGCCAAAAACTTTCACTTCTTACCTTCCTCCTGCACTTTCTTTTCCGGCTGAGTGCTTCTTTGAGGCGGCCATTTCTGACCACCGCTCTTACCGCCTTCGGAAAAGGCAGTTTAGCTGGCTGGGGAGGAGAGGTGCGATTCCCCCCAACCCGGCCAGGTCGCCCTGTCTTCACCACCTCTACGAGGTAGCTTAGCCCCGAAGCCGGCTAGCTCGGGGCACTCCAGTGGCGAGCGCAGGCAGAAACCGCGCACGATCATGGATTCCTGCCTGTCCCGAAGCGCTGCAAACCAGAACTCCCAGGATTTACCAGGATTTCTGAGGGTGCTTCACAACAATTGCAGGCGCTATCAGGATTTTTGAGGGGACCTTTGAGGCTTGATAAAATTCTTTCTCCCAATTTTAAAATAGGAACAGCAAAGAAAATGGAGGAGGAAGCCTGAAAAAAGTGAAGTCATCTTTGAAAAGCTTACAGGCTGTTCCTCCTACAGCTCTCTAGGAAATACTTTTGAAAAGCAGCTTCTTCTTTCAATCAGATGTGAGAATATTAAAATCACACAGATGTTTCCCTAGCTTTACAGATGCTTTGGTTTTATTCTAATTGCAGTATTTCATTAATTTTGCAACATAGAACAAAATAAGTTGAGGCAAAACATGCTGAAAGCTCTTCAGTCTCTTAAGTCAGGCTTGAAATTCACCATTAATAGTTAGCATCTGGATAGAAGGTCAGGCAAGCTCCTGAGATTGTAACTTTTTTTCTTCTCATTGCTTCTGGACCAACACTCAGGACATTTAAAAGAAAAAGATGTAGATGTATTTACTTATCAAAGGAAATCTTATTTGTTTACTTAAGGAAATATATAGATATTGCATACATTTATCTTCATTATTACTGTTAGTTCATATACATGGTAAAAATGATTAATTAAAATTCCAGTTGACATGTAAATACTGTATTTTTAATCACTTAAACCCACTTTGGCATTGATGTATTGTAATGGAGACTGAAACTGAAAATATTTTTAAAATGACCATTGCTTTCCAAATTGATTATTCAGATTATTCAGTTATTTTTTAATAAGTTTTACAATATTGATATTTTGGTTGCGTACAAACATGTACTGTACATTCCCTTAATAATAAACTCAAATCATGAATGACAAAGGATATGGAGTCAATATATAACCCCTAGGCAAACAAATAGAGAAGAGTTTAATGAAGTAGTTATTTTAAATGGTTAGGGCCAGCACACTATTTGAAGTATTTTATAATCTCAGAGAAGGTTTGACTGACCATAACACTGAACAGAAGTTCTCCTATTAAAAAAAGAAAAGAAAATGTAAACTACAAAACAACACTTGGTTGCAATTGCTTCATTATTAATTAAATTTATTATTGTAGTTCAAAATGAACTGATATAAGTATTAATATGTTCCCAGTTCTAATTCAGAGCAACATGACTGCTCTTGAGTTAGCCACCTTACTTTACATTACAAGAATAATGTGGTAAAAATAAATACAATGTGATTTTCAACCTTCTTAACAGCCTGGTTAAGATTGCAGCTGTTTTTTCACAAGTAATTAAGTAAACAACTGAAGCATATGCTGAAAGTATTAACGATTTCCTTTTACAGAGCATGCAGGAAAGCCAGTTTAATAATATCCCTCTCTCACATTGACTTTAAGTCTATTCACTGGAAGGTTAAAAACAAACTGAACTATTTATATTCTTTACTCTCTTTTTTAATTACTAAAACATTCAATCCAAAAAATTAAAAGTACATTTATAGAATACTATGCATGTCTTCTATGTTTCATTATTTTACAATAGAAGAAGAAAAAGAAAAAAATGACACATCAAAAAGCATATTCAGATAGATTGATAAATAGTACAGATATAGGTCTTAGTCAAACATTTTAAAAAATCATTAATGATTTTTACATATACTTATAAGTGGAGTAATTTTCATCAATGTTTGCAATGATGGAGTGTCAGTTTGTAACTAGAAAGTGAATATATATATATATTCGAACAACCAAAGATCCATATATATATGGATATATAGTCAGAACTATTCCAAACTTCAAAACCTTGGATTTTTTATATATATATATATATATATATAAATATATATATATATATAAAAATCCAAGGTTTTGAAGTTTGGAATAGTTCTGACTTTGCAATGTTGTATGATTGTCTTTATTCTTGCAAATAATTAAAAAATGTTCCTCACACAACTCACAGATATTTACGTGTTTCTTTGATGTATGGAATTCTTTACTGAGATATTCTTAAGTATATGTAACTTTTGATAATTCCAAATCATTTGCAGCAGCCAATGTCAGCTAATGTATATATAAGCAGGAAACATGCTTGCTTTTCTCTCAGAAAGTTCACACACTGTGCATCATTTTACAAATTAGATAACAACCAGTACCGATTTGTTACTGATGTTTCCTCAGGAAAGAGAACTGAGCCACAACCAATTCCTTGTTTACAGTAGTATATTTGCAGAACATGTTATCAAATATTTGCTAGGACTTACACTTTAGGGTGTTAGGCATACATTTTACATTTGAAGCAATCTATATATAAGGAGGTTGATGCTGTAATGTACATTGCTTTGGGGGGGGCTTTTTTAACACAAATCTGACACATCGTTAATCTCATCATGAAATTTCTTGACTTGTGCCTTTTGACCTTCATTAGTCATCTCCTTTTGTTATATCTTTATATTCCTCTGTCTCCCATATACTGTTTTCTCTTCACCATCTACTGTGTGCTTCTTACAATTTGGGTGTCCTGGGCAAATACTGTTGTGCATCTCCTGTAATTTACTACCCCGCCAAAAGCTCTATTCCTTTCCTGGGAATGTTCTTATACTCTTTCCCCCATCTTTATTTATTTATTTTATTTTATTTATTTGTCAATTGTTTACGAGATAAGTAAAAGTGTATACATAATTATGAATACATGAAATGAGTACATATAAGAAAAATAAAAGAAAAATAAAAGAAACAATAGGACAGGGACGGTAGGCACGTTGGTGCGCTTATGCACGCCCCCTACAGACCTCTTAGGAAAGGGGTGAGGTCAATAGTAGACAGTCTAAGGTTAAAGTTTTTGGGGTTTGGGGAAGAATCTTGTTACAACTTCCTGCTCTTCTCAGAAAATGAATAGTGAAAGTGAAAGTAGCAACTTCCTTTTACTTTATACACTCTCCTTTTGTCTACACAAACCCCCAGAGCCCTCCTGGAAGAGGAGTGTCCAAAATTATAGGAGCTTTTAAAAATAAAATTTCAAGCAACCACCTCATCTTTAGCACCCCTGAATCTGTCTACCACAAGGGGCTGTGACTGCACCTACTTTTGAAGTGGAGCATTCAAATGTGCGATTTTTGAGATAAAGGAAATTTCATACCCCTGCCTTATGTTGTCACTCTAAGTGGCTGCCTGGTTAGAGTCCAAAGGTGAAAACGAGCAATAAGAAAGCCAGAGAGGCAAATCTGTTTAACAAGGCTCCACTATCAGCATTTTAGACATGATTTTCTCAACACATTTCCTCTGTCTCTCATCTTCCAAGATCCTCATTATTAAATTTTTCAATCTACCTGCTTTTCCACTATAATTGATTTCCAAATAGGTGAGCCAAATGTTACGTTCCACACTCCTTTATTTGAAAGTGTCCTCTTTGAAGGAACGTTCAAAATCTGCCTTAAGAAGGGATTCTGAATTTATCAATCAGCATTCTTAATCTTGGCAGTGGAATGAATAAACTACCTGGCCACAGTGAGATATGTTATATTTTTATTTCCACTATAATCATCTCATCCATATCTGCAATCCATATATAAAACAACAAAGCATATTTTTATTTTTTAAGATAATGATTGTTTAGTTTTGGGGGGAGTTGTTTTTGCTCTCCTAATTTTGCCAATTCTTTTGGTATTCTCTGATTACTGGTCCAGATTTGTTCATATAAACAGTGAGGTAAATCTTCAAGAGAAGGATAAATTCAGGCTACTTTGATTTATTTATACTTCATCTGTAATTATGTATATTACTATTCACTGAATAGTACTTTAAAGCAACTCAAATGTATTTGTTGAATTCTAAAACATATGTATTTGAGTTCTCTCTTTTATTATTTAGATATTTTATTTCTTGAATTGAATTTGGAGAAGATTGCTCCCTCAAATACTGTTTCAATTACCACTGGCTGTCTCATTATTTGGATATCCTTTTTTTGGTTTAGGATTAGGACCAAGAGATAGACAAATATTTTTTTTTAAATTTATTTTATTTAAAACAGTTATAGGGATACCCATCTTAAGCACTTCTGGGGGGCTCACAATAACCATGTTATGATTATATAAATGTTACATTGTTGCAATTGTACAAATTATTGTATGTTTATTTGTTGCTATTTAGTAGGGAAACTCTGGAATTCCAAATATGTTGCTCCAAATAACAAAAGGACCAACATGGGTCATCTCATACAACCTTCTGCTCATCACAACAATTGACTAAATCATTAGAAATGGTGGAAAAAGCAGTCCCAGCATATGGCCATTTAGCTCACATCCAAAAACCTTCACTAAAGAAGAATCCATAACAGTCTCATGAAGATTATTCCATTGTTCAACAGCTCTTATCATCAGGAAACTACTCCTAATATCTAACCTTTTTCTTTAATTCAATGCCTTTGACTTGCCCTTAATTTTTAAGTCAGAACTCATACTTTCAAATGGATTGCCTATTACTAAAAATGGCAGACACCATCCTCCTTCCTTTCTTAAATCGCTGAAAACTGCTGAAAACAGGCCGTATATTTAAAATGTGCAACTTCAGAAGTACATGAAAACATGGAGTGGTTTCAGCAGTTTGTCTTCTCAAAGAAGGAGTACGCTGTCCATCATTTTTAGTAATAGCAATAGTTAGTCTGTTAGTAAGTACAAATTGTTCTTAAATTCTTAACTCAGAGACTGCCTGTAGCAATTAGTTAAGAATACAGTATAGGACTGTTCTTTCGTGCAATCTGGGCACAGTTCTTCTCTTAATTTATCCCAAACTAGCCTAGCATTGCCCAGGTATTTGTTTATCCCAATCCTCTATTAGACAGGAAAATCCTGTAGTCAGGACTCATGCTATTGTACTGTCTCTTGCGTAGCGTCACAAGTCTTCTATTCCTCTCAGGAGTTTTTTGTCTATGCTGGTGTTTCATTTTTTTTTATTGCACTTGGCCAATCGCCTGACGTTTCCTTGGAGAGCTGAGAGGGAGCCCCTTGTGGAGTACTGTTGTATTGTGAAGCCGTTACCATGGTAAGTCCACTGTGCCTTACAGCGGAAGCCATTTTAAGGCACATACCCCCAAGGGGTGTCAGGGGCGTCTTACCCCCACAGTATTTGTTTTCAGAGGGTAAGTCATCTGTGTACCAAGTTTGGTTGAAATTGCTCGATGTGTTCCAGAGTTATGCTGGAACATACACACACAGCTTTTTTATATATAAGTATAAATATAAATAAGATTTGCATTGGATTTTTAAGCAACTATATCATATCACTGTATAGTCCCCTAGAATGCCCACTTTCATCTCACATGCACTTTTGCAAGCCAAATCAATATTTACTTACACATTTTATTTTTCTTTCCAATGAAAAATTGGTGATTATTATACTTGTCACCCATTCATCCAATTGAATTTGGCCCTTTACTCAAGCTTTCACTGGAAAGAAACACTTCAAATAAGTTAAATCCAGGTTTTAATTATACAAAAGTGTTATGAATGATTTTTAACTGAATTAAATAGAATTTAGTTTGGCTTCTTCTGTTTAGACATTTAGGAATAAATTGACCAAAACTATAATTATGACTTCTTAAAGATTAGGCAATATGAGAAATCTAGAAAAAATATTGTACCATTTTCTGTTCTTTTTTTCATTGTGAATTTTCTCTGCTCAATTAGCAGCTGTCCTTTTTTGTAAAAGATGTGGCAGGAAATTCAATCATGACTAAGAGATTTTTTTTAAAGTACTTTAGTTGCATTAAACAGTGCAAGGTCATTCTGCTCTCTTGCTATTTCCTTCTGCATTTCCTGCAAGCTTCCTGCAGTTCTTCTATGTATTTGAAAACTTATTTTTAATGTGTGATACAGTAAATTATACAACAAATAGTAACCTCCCTTCTATAATCTCCATAAAATAAATGTGTTTTATCCATTAGCTATGGATTTACAGCTGTTAAAAGTTCTGGAATTTACTATTACAGAATTCTTATTTATTTATTATAATATACTGGTCACATTTCAAATGCAAAATACATTTACAAAAACAGGCCCTGTTACCAGGAGGCTGGTAGGTATGCGAGTGAATAGAAAGATAAATAACAAATTATAATGTAGATAAAATATATTGTGATACCCTGGAAAATTCATCCTGTTTTTTCCCTAATATTCTTTCATAAAAACTTGCTATAGAACTCTAAATTCAGCACTTTATGTAAGCAAATTCAGTATAAATGTTATATTTGCTCCAAGTTGGACTAAGCTATTCTAAATTCTATGAGTCAATCCATTTAATAGGCAGCTTCTGATACTCAGAAAAAATTGTTTTAAGAGACAAGGCAATATTTTCATATATTAGGGATTAGCAACATGTTGTCCAAAGTCATTTAGAAGTCGTGAAACCCTTAACTGTGCTTAAAATAAAACAACAACAACAACATTAATAATTAGAGGTCAAGAGAGCTAAATCTTGAAACCACCCATGAAATGTTATAAGACGAAGGTCCTTTCAATTAAAACAAATATATTTTATTTATTTGTATACACGCTGGTATCCCATCTTTATTAAATATATTTAATTGTAAAGTATAATTCATACAGTATATGGTTGTCTGCAGCAATGATGAAATTGCATATGACACTTCCCACATAAAAAGATTGCTGATCCTATCATAAATTTGGATATAAAATCTGAAATGATATAATTTGAAATCTGTGGATGAACATTTCATCTTAGACGTTAGTTCAATGTAGTGGTGGGAGATTCAACATTTTTTACTACCAGTTCTGTGGGTGTGGCTTGGTGGGCATGGCATTGCTTGGTGGGCATTACTTGGTGGGCTTGGCAGGGGAAGATTACTGCAAAATCCCATTCCCTTCCCACACCACTAACCTGCTTTCCAGCTCCATTCTCCTATGCAGGGCAACAAAAGAAGACCCAGCCGATCAGCTGGGACTCGTGAGGCAGAGAATAGATGGGGGTGGGGCCAGTCAGAGGTGGTATTTGCCGGTCTCCAAACTACTTAAAATTTCCACTAATGGTTCTCCAGGACTGGTTAGAACCTGCTGAATACCACCTCTGGTTTAATGCATAACTTATTGGCTTTTATTTTGAAAGTCTTTAACGTTTATCAGAGCAATAAACACAGCAGAGAAGACTTTGACACTTAGAAAAACACAGATTATTGTTATATGCCAGTGACTCTGGTTCTAATGATCAAACCATGGGTTGCAATACATACTACTGATTCCTTATGACATAAGCTCTTACTTTTTATACACGGTATATTACTCAGGCTAATTTGTCACTACAATCATAAATGGATTTGTAGGCTTTTGATGACTGAAATCTACAGAGAAGATTGTTTAGGGTGCTGTATTCCCCCCCCAAGATTTTTATTCGGAAAGATTAAACCGCTACTTTTCTGCAAATTGCTTGGCACTTTGCCTATTTTATACACAAAGCAGAAAGAAATGGCTTGAGGTGAGCTAGACAAGACCAGACCACTTCAGACAGCCATTTCTAAATTCTTCCATACATGAAAAATTTTATACAAATAGAAAAGTAAGACAGCCAAGGTTAGAATCTTTCTCTTTGCTTCTCAATCTTTATTTGTGGAGAAATAGCCACTTCAAGATTTCTCTCGATGCCTAAACAAAAATACTTCTGATCAACAGAGAGTGAACCCCTGAGTATATATGAGCAAGCTGAGATGGTATAAATTGAAAGTGTAAATTCAGATACAGATGTGGGATTTCATTTTTGAATGCTGCATGTGAACAACCAGAACTAACTAGAGCATACAAAATATTGGCTAGACCAATAATTGAATACAGCTCATCAGTCTGGAACCCACATTATTTATCTGATATTAACACAGTTGAAAAAGTCCAGAAATATTTCTCCACTCTTCTACTTGTTGCAGAATACCTTATACCACCTGACTTGAAATTCTAGACCTAGAAAACCTAGAAATGCAATGTCCTACTTGCCAATGAATACTTCACCTTCAACCATAACAACACAAGAGTAAACAATAGATACAAACTCAAGGTTAATCGCACCAAACTTGATTGCAGGACATAAGACTTCAGCAACAGAGTGGTCAATGTCTGGAATACTCTACCTGATTCTGTGGTTTATTCCCCAAACCCCAAAAATGTTAACCTTAGACTTTCTACTATTCACCTCACCCCTTTCCTAAGAGGTCTGTAGGGGGTGTGCATAAGCACACCAATGTGCCTACCGTCCCTGTCCTATTGTTTCTTTTATTTTTCTTATATATATTCATTTCACATATCCATAACTATGTTTTTACTTATACCTATTATCTTGTAAGCAATTGACAAACTAAATAAATAAATAAATAACCAGCACAGTCAACAAAGAAACTGTAAGAATTTTTACTGAGATTTTGTTGCATCCTATAAGTATAACATTTCTATAGAAAACTGGAGTCTATCACATATATTATGCAGCAATTTTATTCTGTTGGCATGCTATTTTTCAGCCATTCTTTTGAATAGGCAGCCAAATGCTTACATCTATCAACCTTTTAAACTTTACACATCTCTTGTAAGTCAACTAGTTCCTATAGGTCCGTGGTGGGGAACCTATGGCACGTGTGCTGAAAGTGGCACGCAGAGCCATTACTGCTGGCACACAAGCACTTGTCCAGAAAAGGTGCACTGCACATACGCGCACACCACCCGCCCATCAGCTGATTGTCGGCTATCTGGTGTGCATGTGTGGGGGGTGGCAGTGCACAGGACACACTCGCGCATGCACAGAAGCCCGCAGCAAGCCTTGGGGGGATCATGTGCACATGCGCAGAAGCGCTGGTCATGCGGGTCATGTGTGCATGCGCTGGAGGCATGGGGGGCCCTGCGCACATTACCTTCTGGGTGATAGCACGTGAGCACAAGCAGGCAAGTGCACATGCAATTATCAGCACTGGAGCCCAAAAAGGTTAGCCACCACTGCTATAGGTTTCCCTGTCCAGCTGGGTCCGAAGACATTTTACATGGTGCTCATCTCCATTTCTTGGCTAAAGGAGCCAGCATTGTCCGAAAACATTTTACATGGCCATGTGGCCAGAATGTCTGCATGCATAGTTCCTGTGCATATTTTTTATAATGGACATTTTCAAAGGATGGTTCATTTTATTGAAGTTGGGCAAAATCAAATCAAAAGGAATGAATGAATGAGTGAGTGAGTGAATGAATGATTCTAGATTTAACATTTAACTAGGGGACAAATCTTTATATTGTGAAAGTAAATATATGACAACTGCCTCTTCTGTAAGTAACTTATCATGTTTCCTCAAAAATAAGCCACTGTCTTATTTATTTCTTTTTTGCCACAAAAAAAAAAAGGCACCAGGTCTTATTTTGGGGGGATGTCATCCAATGACTAACTTCACTTGCACGCATCATCCCCGGCCTCCTTTTTGCTTTCAGAGGCATTCAGGAGCTTCTTCTGAGGATGGCAAGACTTTCCTGAAGGCCTCTGCAGCCAATAACAGAGCTCCAGATCGATCCGGAGCTCTGTTATCAGCTACAGAGGCCTTTAGGAAAGCCTTGTTGGCTGCAAAAGAAATGGGCCGGCAAGGCAGGTGTTGGGGTGTGCAAGGCCTGGCTACAGCTGTCCAAAAGTAAGTAGTAGGGCGGCTTCACCCCCACCATTCTCACCCTTGCTTAATTTTTACCCATGCACTCTGGAGTGGGCAGGATTTTAATTAGGGCTTATATTGGGTGCATGTGTAAAAATCAAGCTAGGACTTACTTTCAGGGTAGGTTGTATTTTTGGGGAAACAGGGTATATATGCATAGACATATTAAGTTTACAAAGAAATCAATATTACCTACTTTTAACCACCAACTTTTCCTGCAAGCAGGCTCAGTTAAAAAGCATGCCCTATTTTATAGAAATTATTTAGAATGCCTTAATGTTGTAATGCAATTTTTCCAGACAGAGAACCACGAGAAGCAGACAAAAACAAATCATAGCTTTATTTTATTGCTTTATTAAATATGGCACATGAATACAAGGTGGAAATCTTTATTTGGAAGAATGTGTTATATTTCTCTCGCTTTGTGTTTCCTAAGAATTTTCTGAACTAAGCCTCAACTTGAATTGGCACCTGCACTCAGAATGTGTTACAGTTCACATGTGTGCATTAAACAAAGACAAAAAGAACACTGTTGCCACGATATCAAGAGTAAAGGTTAGGAGTGGAGCTTTTAACTTACCACCTTTGGGTGATATGCAGCCCTCTGAATAGGTTGCTACTACTCACAACAATACTTAGGAAACAATATTTAGGAAACTTTGCAAAATTCAATCTCTTTAATGGTAAGGAGTACACGAAAGGAGAGCAGCAGTATTCCTGTCTATTGCCATGAGGGTAACCAATGAGGTGAGAGCAAGCCAGACTGACTGAGTCAAGAAGGAGCAGCTTAGAAGTAATCAGGCACTATAGATCCGTCTTTAGACTGAGAAGATGATCTCCACATCTGCAGAGGGCAAACCAAGGAATTTTTAAGGCCGGGGCCTAATCATCCCCACATGACTACTACTCCTTCCATCATCATGGGTTTTCCTTGCTCTAACTTTAGACTTCAGAGAAGTATGAAGCCTGCATCCCAATGGGTCAGGCCGAAAAGTGTTTGCCCTTAGCCCTGTATCAAGACACTCAGTTAAGACTGTAGGAGTGACTAAAGTGACTAAATTAGAAGACCAGCAAAATACTGTGGACATAATATATTTAGATTTCAGCAAGGCATTCGACAAAGTAGACCGCAACCTACTTCTTAGTAAGCAAGAAAAAAGTGGGATAGCACCACCATCAGATGGACTCATAACTGGCTGACAAACTGTACTCAACAAGTAGTCCTTAATGGGTCTAAGTCTACATGGAGGGAAGTAAGCAGTAGGATGTCACAAGGTTCTGTCTTAGGCCCAGTACTCTTCAATATCTTCATGAACAACTTAGGTGAGAGAATAGAAGGGGAACTTACCAAATTGCAGATGATACAAAGCTGACAGGAATAGCTAACACTCAAGAAGATAGGCTTAAGATCCAGATGGATCTTGACATACTAGAACACTGGGCCATATATTAATAAAATGAAATTCAGTGTAGAGAAAAGTAAAGTCCTACACTTAGGCAAGAAAAACCAAAAGTACACATACAGACTGGGTGAAACCAAGCTCAATAGCAGTAACTGTGAGAGGGATCTTGGAGTCTTAGTGGACAACCAGCTAAATATGAGCCAGCAGTGTGCAGCAGCAGCCAAAAAAAGCTAATGCAATCCTAAGTTGTATTAACAGAGGGATACAATCAAGATCAAGGGAGGTACTAATACCACTCTATAAAGCCTCAGTAAGACCACACTTAGAGTACTGCACCCAGTTTTGGTCACCACGTTATAAAAAAAATGTTGAGACTCTAGAAAAAGTGCAGAGAAGAGCAACCAGGATGATTAGGGGACTGAAGACTAAAACATATGAACGGTTACAGGATGGCTACTCTAGTGAAGGACCAGGGGAGACATGACAGCAGTCTTCCAATATTTGGGGGGCTGCCAGAGAGAGGAAGGGGTCAAGCTATTTTCTAAAGCGCCTGAAGGCCAGACAAGGAATAATGAATGGAAACTGAACAAGGAGAGATTTAACCTGGAAATAAGGAAAAACTTTGTACAATGAGAAAAATCAACCAATGGAACAGCTTTCCCTCGGAAGTTGTGGGAGTGCCATCACTTGAGCCTTTCAAGAAGAGATTGGACTGCCATTTGTCAGAAATGGTGTAGGGTCTCCTGCTTGGGCAGGGGGTTGGACTAGATGACCTACAAGGTCCCTTCCAACTGATTATTTGTTATCTGAGTTCTTGATCTGGTTTATGGACAAAGAACTCCATTTTCTTCAGTCTAAATCCCTAAGTTATGGGGGAGCATGCAAATAGGAAAAGGCGCCTTAGCTCTTGCCCAGTCTGGGATGGTCTTTCATGCCCCTGGTACCTCAGGTAAAGAAATATACTGCATGTTGGAATCTATATGCCCAGGGTGCATCAGTGAGCCCAGTGCAAAGTGGCTGTCCAGGGCCAGTTATTAATGTATCAAAGGTGTTACGTCTCTTGGGCTAATAAACTGATTCTCGTGCACTGTTTGTGACCAATTGAGACATCTGGTCTTGGAGATTAAACAGAAATGCTGTAACACAAGGGGGTGTTCCGGTTTGCAGCACTTCGGGGCAGGCAGGAATCCGCGACTGTGCACAGTTTCTGCCTGCGCTCACTGCCTGAGTGCTCCGAGCAATCCGGCTGCGGGGCTAGCCACCTCCGTAGAAGGTGGCAAAGATAGCGGGGACCTGGCAGGGTCGAGAGATATCGCACCTCTCTTCCCTAGCCGGCTAAACCCCCTTTTCTGAAGGCAGCTGAGCGGCGGTCAGTAATGGCCGCCACATAGAAGAGCTCAGCCGGAAAAAGAAAGTGCAGGAGGAGCTGTGAAGAAGTGAAAGTGATTTTTGCTGACCGGGATAAAGTAACATCGTTTCCAGAGCTTTACAAGCGGCGAATGGAAATTGAAAGTTTTTTCTTTTCTTTTCACTCTCCTTCCTAAAGTGACAGCGAATGGAACTGCAAGAGAAATCGGAAAACCCGCATTGGAGGTAATTAAATGCTAAAGGGACAAGGATTTCTGAATACTTAAAAAAAACTTTTTTGCTGTAAGTGGGGAGAGGAAAAAAAATTGGAGAATTTGAAAATAAGGAGGAGATTGCCTAGAATTCTAAAGAGCTATTAAATATTAATTAGACTTCTAAAAGATATACCTTAATTGGAACTTTGTGACTAAATAGTAACCCCAGAAAGAGAAACGGAAGAAAGACAAAAGTACTAAAAGAAACAGCTTATTTGGATTGTCCGGTGACTTTGGAACTTTTGGGAATTATTTTTGATTAAAAGCACTTGGGTGGTTGTCTTGGAAAAACTTTTTCTCTCTACAATGGCATCACTTGTGGATGAATTGAAAATTGAATACCAAAAATACAAAAAAGAACAAGGGAAAGATTCTTTGGACACTCTTTCAATTTCTAGAAATGGCGGTTTGTACTTATGAAAAACTAATTGCGCAGCAGGATGACTGGGATAAAGAAGAAGCCATCTTTGATGAACAAGTGACTCTATTTGGGGAAGGAAAGGAGAAAGAAGAAAAGAAAAGGGTGAACTTTAAGATTTGAAAAAACCAAAAAAGAGAAAAATAAGGTGAAAAGTGGATACAATGTTAGAAAACAACAGAAAGGGGGAAAGCAGAAGAAGAAGAAAAGGGAGGTGGAGAGACAAGGGGGTAAAAAGGGCAAGGAGAAGAAGCAAGGGAGGAAGGAAGGGATGAGAAGCTTTAAAGGTGTGGAGCAAGATGTAAAGAAACAGGACTTATTTAGAGATAATGGGTAAAAACTTGATTGAAAGGTACATAAGATTGTATTGTTATATTTGTATTAGAAATAATGTTAGAAAATTGGAAACAACATGTAACCAAAAATGGGATAGAACATTTAGTGTAATTCAGTGAAATCTTTGTGAAGAAAAAGAAGGTAATGAAATAAATGAGGGAATTGAAGTAGGAGAAATGGGAACATTTTAATGAAATAATGATTTAAAATATGTGATGTGGGGGGGAAATAACTATGGAAAGTATGTGTTCCCATAAAAGTATGATATTTAATTGAAAAGTACCATGTAAAATGTTTAAGATATAAATGAATATTAATATTTATGATTAGATTTGTATTGGCATTGATAGTTGTTTTAATTATATCATATACCTATAAAAAATTTTTTTGTTTGTTTTTCTTATAAAATACATTGTATAATTTTAGAATGTACTAAACAGAATCCCAATGCAAGTTATGTATTATATTAAGTATTATAAATTTAGGGGAAAGAGTTAAAGGCATCATACTCCAATCAGTGTACAGGAGAAGTTTTGTTTAAAGAGAAAAGATAAATGGATAGCTGGAAACAGAACAAAGAATAATAAGTATTATGATTTGAACCAAGATGAGATAAATAAAATAAAATTAAGAAAGTTAAGAGGGGAGAAGATACATAGAAAATTGAAAATGGTAATAAGATATGGAATGGTATGTAAAATGAATATGGATTTGAATTTGTGTCTGTACAGAGTTGTAACCCGGGACCAAGCAGCTTTCAGAAAAGATGTTTTATGTTTTTGTTTTGTTTGTGTATTGTCTTTGAAAATCAATAAAATTGTTTAAAAAAAAAAGAAATGCTGTAACACAAGAAGCTACCTCTTGAAACAAGCAAATTGATTCAAAATATGCAGAAAATATTCAAAAATCCACTGGATTCCCTCATCTCCTTTTTTAAAATTCTCTCTTCTCTAGTTTCCTCAGTTTAAAGATTTTTTCACTAAAAAGTATATTTTAATTTTAACAGAACTAAAGTATTCAGGTTTATAAAATCACAAGAGCTCTAGAAGTATCACTGTGATAATAAGTACGAAAGTCAAGTGCAGTTCTGCATCAGTGCCAAGGGAGACACCCTGGAATACAAACTCAAGCCCTGCCGGTGTCCAGTATGTGATTAAAGTCAAGATGGTGCAGATCAAAGCTCCACCTGGTTACTTTGTATGTGCATGTGTGCGTTTCAAGACATGAACATTTTAAAGTTATCAGGTCACTTTGTAGAACTGAGGAAAAATGGCAGAAAATGGTAACTAGAGATAATTAATATTTGGAACTATTCACACCGAAAAGGAACTTTTTTAGACCAAAGAGAAAACATTTTTTTCCCCAGTGAATACTACAATTTATGATCATGTAATGAATTCAGATTCAGGATAGAAAAATAATTGTGTACTTATTAAGTCTAAATTACAGCCTCACAACAAAATTATGTAAGATAATGGCATTACTATCATAATGGCAAAACTTTTCATGTTGGGAGACAAGATGTCTCTCAAAACTTTTCCAAGGATATACAGGCAGGTGCTTTTGTCACAAGTATTCAGCTGCTGCCTGAGAAAGGTGCTTAGTTTTTACCGCTTACATGATTAAAGATGGCTAAAATATTACTGTAAATTTGAAATCTTTACAAAAATCTTTTGAAACTTTAATTTGAAAATCAATTTTAGATTTTTGAAATTGAAGCCTTGACATTTGTTCATTAAGACACTAAGAGCATACATTTCCAAAAACCTAATCTGACCAAAGGTATTTTACAAACGCCTGGTGCTACTTTTTGTGTCAGAAGATAGCACTTTGAAAAGACTGGATTCTCATCCTAGAGGTATTTGCAAGGTACACCTAGAATAATGGTTTATTCTGTATCATTTTGGAACAGTAAAATCCAGGTAGGATTCTCACTTTAGACTATTATGCAAATACAGCTCATTCTATCAACTTATTACATGAAGCGCCTTACCTCCAACATTTTATAACTAAAAACTTGTTATAGGCCTCTTAATCCTTTAAACAATTTATCCTTTCACTTCAGTATGAAAGTTTTCTATACTTTGTCTGCATAATTGGGATAATTACATTACAAAATCTTGGAAATAAAAATGGTGCTTCATTTCACAATATTCTTAAGTGGGTTATTTACATTACTTGATTAGCAAGTACCACTATTATTACTTATGCCAGTATTTATAAGAGCTGGTGGCTCTCCTAAATGTGCAATGAACAAACTGCTAAGGCAAAGAGAAATTACGTAGAATCAAGCTTGGTTTTAAAAGTTAACAGGGAATGAAATTTGTAACTATCTGGAGAAATGTTGACTTGAGTTTTATTTCTTATCTGATATTCATAGGCTTACATTGTCTACAAATTACATAAAAAAAATTTTTTTGTCCCTTCCACAACAGACTTAGTATAAACTGCAGATCCACTGAAACAATTTTATGGAGTCATGAAACGCCTTCCTTGAACATTTTTTTGTATTTCTGAAGGTTAATAATACTATTGCATGTTAAGTGACAGATATTGCTGCTTATGGAATTTCAATAGTGTAGGTATATATATACTGGAGTGGTTTAAATCAGTGAAAATTATTTTAAGTAAAATAACTTAACTAAATATATAAAACCTCTGTAATTATTATTTTATTAGTATCAACCAGGAAATCAGATGTTCAATATTCTCCTGAGGTTATACATAAACAAATGCAAAATTGAAGTAAGAATTTTAAGTCAAAATTGTATAACAAAACAATACTCCATCAAAAAAGTGTGTAAAATTACAAGAATGCTATTTTTTAAACACTGGCACCATTATTTCATAACTACAGAATTCTCAATCAATCCCCAGATTATTCCGCCGAGTTTATAACTGCCAGCATTTTTATTGAAAATGCAAAAAATTTAACTTTGGTTTTCAAAGCAATCTATATTTTATCAAATCAGAGCTTGGAATACCATGTTATATTTCACAGCTAAATGGAAAAAAAAAAGTACTTTCCCCCTACTGCTATTTTAACTTACAAAATGGGCAGACATCAAAAATGTTATAAAAGGTAACAGAAAAAGATACATCTCATTTTAATCTGAGACAATACAAAATTTTGAAAATGGGCTAAAACTAGTAGTGGATTGAAAACATGAATTTATACAAATCAATCAATGGTATCACTTATAAAAAACATTAGCAAAGTAAAGTATTTTATTGTGGGATGTTTACTACCAGGAGTATCCATGGCATAAAGCCCACAATCACTTGACATGGTATCCTAAAAGGATTACAGTAATTTAGTATTTAACTTTACCTGCTTAGATAAGAGTACTCTCCTCTGTATTAAAGCATTTGCAAATTCAACTTACTACCAGCCAATGAAGTCATACATGTAAATTCCTTGCAGATCAACGTGAGTATACTTAGTGGTCTCAGAAGCATCCTAAATTATTTTTCACCTAGACGTACTTCATGCCACAGAAATGGTATTTTAATTCTCATCCTTCCAAAACTGGCAAATTTATACAACTCAGTAGAATATTGTACATAGCAAAAGCTGAGCAAATACAAATTGGTTAAGAACATTTTTTATTGTGACCAGTTACATGGGGAAAAGCATGTTTTGCATATTCCGGTATATATTTATTTCTTACCCTATCATGATTATATAGGGCATGTTGCTCAAAGCTCTTGTTATCATTCTATCAACTTATTACATGAAGAGACAAAATTCTGACGTGATCCCAAAAGGGCAAAAACGTAACAAGTTAAGGTTTCCAGAGGGAAAAAAGGGAAATGTTGACTTTACAAGGACAACAATACTAAATTTTTTAAAAATGTATTTACTTAGAAGCAATCAGAATGTCAACAGCTACAACTTTTTTTTCTTTTTCAATTACAGAGTGGTATTTAGTTAACAGAACAACTATTATTTTATGAGGCAGCCAACTCAAGATGAATAATAAACTACATCTGCATGTATAACTAATTTGTGCTGTGCACCAACAAGAACCTGCTTTAAACTTCCATGCCAATTTACAATTCTGTACTAGGCAACATTAGTGGCCACTGAGATACCACTAAAGGACAAGTCTACCAAAAGACATATTTGGTAGTTTGGAACTATACAAAAAAAGAAAAAGGAAAAAAGACACTGTACAGTTTAAAAACAAATCTTACACAGCCTTATGCTTAATTTTTTTTTCCTTTCTTTAAAAGGAGTGAGTTGTGTACAGGGGGGTTAAATGCTTTTATAGACAAGAAAATCTGATCGAAAAGACTTATTCATCATCTTCTTCTTCTTCCTCCTCCTCCTCTTCTTCCTCCTCGTCCTCGTCCTCGTCTTCATCATCCTCATCCTCATCTTCCTCTTCTTTCTTTTTCTTGCTTTTCTCAGGCTTAGGAGCTACCTTTTTGGCTGCATCAGGCTTTCCCTTAGCTCGGTATGCAGCAATATCCTTGGTTTGAAAAGAAAAAAGAACTTTGTTTACACAACAAAAACTCTTGTTTATAATGGGATCAATAGTTATTCAGTTTAAATGCAGATCAGTCAAAATTGTAATTCTGAATGTAAAATACGTTTGGATCTTACAGAAGGCTGGTTGTGATTACACTTAATAGTTTAAATGAAAGAATTCAACTTTTCACACTTCACTTAGAGTAGATGGTGCCACCTTCAGCATGTATAAACTATATTCCTTTGAACTGCGTAGTAAAACCCAGTAAGCCAATCCTCCAGTAATTAATTTTCACTTCATCTGTTTTTAAAAACTTTTTTCCACTGCCAAGTCTGTGTTTTCATATTCTAAATTGTCTTTTATATTGAGAAATATTCAGAGTGCTCTAAAGTGTTGATGTTCAACTCAAATTCATCATGCTAATTCAAAGCCATCATTCATGTTATTCAGTCCTTCCCTAGTCCCTATCCCCAGTTGAAACAAGGGGATAAACCATGTGTTACAAGCCCACAACTTAAAGTGGTCTTATATAGTATATTTTGACAGTACCACAATTTACGTTCCAAATTTATAAAATTCCTATTATGGTTGTGACAATTCCATAAACACTTTTCACATTTTCTAATATAGGATCCTAATATTTTATATTAATCCACATGCAGTAAAGCCATAATTATGAATTTATTAAAGTTGTTTACAAGATGCAATTATTAATCCAAATTACTTTTAAAAATTACCACTAGAGTCTTCCTAATATTCCAGCTTCCACATTTAAAAATATATTTTTATTTAAATTCTGCCTTCATATATTGTTACAAATAACTCAAGATGGCAAGCATCCTTCCTCATATTTTCGGCACAACAACCCTGAGGTGAGTTAGGTTGAGAGAGAAGAACTGGCCCAAGGTTACCCAGCCGGCTTTCATGACGTAAGGTGGGATTTGAACTCACATGCCACTAAAAGCATACAAGAGTACATGCACTGATTTCATTTTTTATCCAAATTGGAATTTTAATATGAAGAGAGAAAATAAGTATTTAATACTCTGGGGAAAAATGCATAAACATATGGCCATACTGCTAATGAATGTCTGGAATTTATTATTCCGATCTTATGTTAAAATGGATTTGTAATTTACCTTTTCATATTTCTCCTTCAGTTTAGCAGCCTTCTTTTCGAAGGGCAGTTTATCCTCTCCAGATGTATTATTCCACATCTCTCCAAGTTTCTTTGCAACATCCCCAATGGAAAGACCAGGATGTTCTCCTTTGATTTTTGGACGATACTCAGAACAAAATAAGAAAAATGCTGAACTGAAAATAGATTTACAGAACAAATAAGGTTTAACAAATGGATTTTGCATAGCAGCTTTAAAATAATTAGTATTATTCACAAATAGTACATTATAACAGGACACAAAATAAGCATAGCATTATTTTCCAATTGTTAAATCTTCTGTGTGTGCATAAGTGTAATATCTACTACATATATACAAACTATAAAAATCTACTTACGGAGGCCTCTTTGGTGCATTTGGATCCTTGAATTTCTTTTTTGACTCTCCTTTTGGGGGTACATAACTTTTCATTTCTCTTTCATAACGAACCTTGTCAGCTCGTGCCATATCTTCAAATTTCCCCTTTTCCTTAGCGGACATTGTCTATGTATAAAAAACATGACCAGAAAGCATCCTTAATGAAAGTTTATCCCCTTCTAGTTTGGATAAAAATATTTTTAAATGACATTTAAATAATCAAAAATGATATATGTGTGCTTTGTATTATTATTTTAGCAAACAGTACCTTCCACCTTTCTGAACATTTCTTTGAGAACTCTGAGAAATTCACTGAGGCTTCTGGGTGTTTCTTCTTGTGCTCTTCCCGGCAGGTTTGCACAAAATAGGCATATGAGGACATTTTACCTCTTGGCTTTTTAGGATCACCTTTGCCCATTTTTGAAGATTTCTAAAAGACAAATTGAAATTCCTGACAAACTATTTTGGATTTCATAGTAAGCAATTTAATTAAGAATGCTAAAATTTACATTCTGAGATAAAGCTGCATCTAACTTTGGGGACAACTATTTTAAAAGTTATAATCAAACCTTATCTGATTATGTAGTCTAGAAATGCATTAACTCCTTAAGTATGTGCAAAACTCCAAAACCCTTCCTTCCCTTCCAATAATACAAGACCAGAGAATGTATATGTGTGTATGTGCACGCGTACATATATATATATATATATATATATATATATATATATATATATATATATACACATACATATATATATCTTTGCTACCCACTCTTTTGAAAAGTGGCCCTTAGCCTAGGAAACGTTTTAGAATAGAATACTTTATTGGCCAAATGTGATTGGACAAACAAGGAATCCAAGTTATAGCAATATATGCAAATCTGTAACAAATATTGGGAAATCCTCTGGAGACATAAGGACAGCAGAATCTCAGAAGTCTGCATATGCTGTATAGTGCAGTTGAACCTCTGGTCACCACCATAATTCGTTCCATAATTTTGGTTGCAACCAGATTTGGTCATGACCCAAACCTAATTTTGGCACTTACAAAAAAATAATAATAATAATGGTGCGAATGGGGAAATGGGCTGTGAAAAAAAAGTGAATTTTTTTGGTTGGAACTTGATTTGGTCATGGTCAGAGATGTTCGTGACCAGAGGTTCTGCTGTATTAGGTTCCTGGTACTGTAGTTGCCAGCACATTTGGAGATGAATAGCGACAAATGCTCCATTTACAAAAAATGTTACAGGTGAATGTTTTAGTGATAAGAATTCAAAAACAGTCTGGGCTTATACGAATTACCACAAAATGTTACACTAGTTTCAAAGTGTATTTTCCTTAACTGCAAGGAATATGTATACATAACATATATCTATAAATTTTATGACACATAACATAAATTGATACTAAATCCTAGAGAAAAAACATTTTCTACTTATTTGGCCAGAAGTCAGTCTGTAACTTTTGAATCTTTTGTTTCTTTCAAATTAAATTCAAACACACCTTGTTTATTGTATAACCCAAAACTACCCTCCATGCACAGGTATGTATATACATTTACCTGAAATCTGCCCAGCTATTTTCTGTATTTCATATCAAGTACATTTTTCATTTTCTTCTTCCATATATAAAATTAAATCCAAGATTTTCTTTGCCATGTTACTTTGCAATTTTTCATGAGACCTCTCCAGATGATATTCATGCAGCATTGTCCTTTACTCAACCTTCTTATGGTGTAGTATTTAATCACAAATACTAAATTGGTACTAAATTATCCAATTTTCATGTGCAACAACCAATTTCACCAACAGATGGAAACAGGTCACAGCCTGTGAAGGGGCATGCCACATTTTAGAATGCCAGAACATTTTTGGCAGATTAAGGCCAGACACAACATTTCTGGAGATGTTTTCAAACCAGACTGACATGCTAATACTTCAATTCACTGGATTATGCGAATATAATTTTTCTGAGTTCTACAATATTGTGACAGAGGAATGCATGCATCATGGACTTTTCCAGGCACATAAGCACACAGTGAGCATATTCATAGACAGAATTTCCATACTTCAAAACAAGTTTATAAGGAATATTAAATCTGGTTAAGAAAACTGTGGATTTTAAATAAAGGTTTGTGAAGAGTTCTGTCATTTTTACATAATAGGCAATAAAATAAAGCTGTAGTTCTGCAGGCTTTTATAACTGAATCAAAAAGAGAAGTCCTGCCTCTTAAAAGCAATTGAGTTCTGAGCTGCCACTGACAGAAAAAGATGTTGGTAAAGCAATAAAAAACTGTCCCAGTGTGAATTAGACAAGCACTTAAAATATAACTACAGTAGTTTCCTACTACTTAAATTTGATCCAGCAATATTCAAGTTAATGTCTATAACTTAAATATTTTGTTTTTTTCAAGTGTTTAAATGGTTTTCCTTATTTGTATTAAACTTGCTTTTTAAGAAACAAAAATACTGTTTCTGACTTTTCTTAGGTATTCAGGAAGTATTTCTGCGTTAATTGGCACAATTTAAATATGGAAATATGTTACAGTTCTGGCCAGTGTTGCCATAAAAGCAATTTTCTACCAGTTGGCCTGTGGACACAAAAATATTTTTCCCCCTCACTAAACATGTCCAGTTTGAAGTTTCTGTCAGGTAAATAAGACTCAAAAATCAAGTACTCATATCTATATGGAAACAGGGGTCAGAAAAACTCCCAGGAATAAAAAAGGATATATGAGTAATTGGACTCAATAATAATAAAAAACATAAGGAAAAAGATAAACCTATAAAGAATATGTTACTATATTTAATTTGCCTTACCCTAAGAAAATGTTATTTTAAATAAATTTAATTTCCAAAGGTACAATATGAAAAATGTAATACATCTTAAACTTTGTTAATTTACAGAGCATTTTTAAAAGTACAACAGAAAAATAATCACACCATAGTAAACATTTTTAACGTCCTTTATTGTTTCCAACGTAGGCAGGTAGGTAATTTTAGAAAAGCTGTGGGATAAAGTAACGCGAAGTCCTCATTATGGGTAAGTGAAGTTATCACGTGCGAGTTTTTTTTTTTTTTAAAGGTTGAAAAATTTACCTAATAACTAACAGACATTCTTTTACAAGGACGCAGACGCCATAACTAAAACCGTCCAACTGAGGGAATCCTTCTAATTCCATGTGCTTCAGTATTATATGAAGCGGGTCGGATTTTTTTTTTTTTTTTACAATGGCGCAGGCTGCTGCTTAAGAAGGTCACCACCGGCAGCAGCGATTCTCCTTCCATTTTGTGCGAACGCCTTGTTGATGAGAGAAAGTCCCCTTGAAATGCGATTCGCGGAAGCTCCGCTACGGCGGAAAGGCTCGGCTGGCAGCCGGTGCGCGGGACCCGAGCCCTGCCCGCTGCGTGGCGGCGCCTCTATAGCGAGAGCGCTGCTGCCCGTCCATTGCCTTTGCAGCAAGCCGTTCAGCAGGAAGAGAGGCCGCTTCTCGGAATGGCCGCTGCTTCAGAGAGAATATGGCTCCTTCCTTCCGCGCGTGTGTGTGTGTGTGTGTGCGCGCTCTGTTAGTCTGGCGCACACACTCAGCCATTTGTGTGTGTGTGTGTGTGTGTGTGTGTCGGTGCGCTCTGTACTCTGGCGCACACACTCAGCCATTGCAAGCAATGCGAACGCGGGGGGGGGGGAAGTGTCTCATTTCTCCTAAAGCCCGCCAGAACATTTCCTTTCAGTTTTTTTTTTTTAAAGCCCCGATTAAGTCCTTGGCGGGGGAAGGGGGAGCGGTTGCCGAGAGGAAGAAAAAAAAAAAAGGCAAAAATTCACCTGCGGCCGATCTGGACTTTTAAACGGTCGCCGGCGCTCTTTCTCGCCCAGGGAGAAAAGGCGCCTTGAAAAAGTTCTCCTGAACTGCGCCCCCGCCCGCCCGCCCGCCCGCGCCTCCCCCTTCTGCCTTGCGCGCAAGCCAGCCCTCCTCTCGCCTTGTTTTCTCTTGCTCTACACACGGCTCTCGTCAGCCATGTTACAGCAGGCGCAGTTCCCGAGGTGATTTATCGCCCCGAGGCCAGCAACGCCCAGAAACGCTCCTGCAATTCAGCATCGCGGGGCTTCCTGCGGGCGAGGCGACCCCCCCCCACACACAAACACCGCGCCCACTCCCCATTTTTCCTCGTTTTCCCCTCTCCTCGTTCGACCGACCACGGCGTCCGTGTGGAGAGTCCGCCGCTTTCTCCTCCTCTTCACTCCCCCCCCCCAACCCTTCACAGACGCTGCAGCAATGGCTAGATGGCTCTGTATCGCCGTGCTATGTAAGCAGCTTATTCACACTTGGACCGCTTTCCGCCGCCCCGCTTGCCGGGCTAAAACGGATTCGAGTCCTCGTCCTCCTCCATTTACACGGATCGTGACTGTGGGGATCTTGGGGCACGACGGGGAGGGGGGGGTCCCAGGATTTATGGTCTCTTTTCCCCCACTTCTCGAAACTCCCCAGGCGGCTTTATTATTTTTTTTAACGACTTAACCGCCTTCCCGCCACCCTCCTCCGCCTCCGAGGTGACGAGGGAAAGTGTTTACTCGGTCCCAGCCCGATTTCCCCCCTTTGTGTGTGGCTGTGAGGAACGAATCCTGCCCCTCGCACCCCACAGCCTCACCGTTGCCAGGCTGGGAGCGTCGGCCTCCACAACTCCGCCTGGCTTCTTAGCCGAGGACCCCGCAATATACTTACCCTGTGCCACACTCTCGTACACTCAAGAACCGCAGTTCAAACAAGTCGCAAACACGCTCACACTGGCCACCAAGGCTGCCTGAATCTAGTATGTAGTCCAATTCACTGCAATGGCTGTGAGCTGGATCGATACGCAGCCTCCTCACTCTTCTCGGCACTGGTAACATTACTCTCAACACAGGCTTCTTGTTATTGGCTGCCGCCGAGGCAGGAGCTAAGCGGGTTGGAGGAACACCTTCCATTGTCCTGACCAGAAGAGACTGCTGATTGGTCGCGGCGGGAGATACGTCACTTGGGATTGAAAGGGCGCGCAAATGCAAAAATGAGTGGAAGAGAGATGGCTGAGGCGGGATGTACAGCTCTGAGGCTGAAACTGCTGCTCTAGTACACTGTATGAAGTGAGCGGTTCATAGGCAATGGCATAACTTTCAGTGCAGGCAAAAGGAGCCTTACTGCTTTAGCCGCACCGTTATCCGCACTGTCAAATAAACCTTTTTGCAGCCTGAGTAAAGGGTTCTAAAAACACTCCTAACACCAATCCAGTCCTTGTTATTAAATACAGAAAACAACAATCAGGGAATCTTTAGTGTGATGCCCTTGTACTAACTTTAACCAAGCGGCTCATGGATCTTAAGTATACATAATTTGCCAGCTAAATACATTTGGTAATTTACCTCATTAGATCCAAAAGAATTGATCCAATCTTACAAAATAATCCCATTTTCTATATGAATAAACTGAGGTCTAGTTATAAACTCTGGTGTAACACATCTACACACTAAATGCATATTGTTACTATAAAACCCTGGTCTTAATACTTTTTGAAAACTATTTTTTATACAAATATCCTCTGATTTACATAAGCTTTATTTAGGTAGGCAGCACATAATATGACCTAAATAGGAAATTTCTGAAATCCTTATATTTTACAGTCATTCAAATTCTCTGTGGACCTGCAGCTCAGCTGTGGATTTAAAGAACTCTTATTCACAGAGGGCACACTGAGATTCCACTGCAAGTCTTATTTTAAAGTGATTAAAACTTGCTATATGGGTACTTGCTTTTTTCATAAACTATGAAAACAAAGTTATATCCTAATTTTATACTATAAAGACTTCCAGTTTTCAAAATTTGGGCTCAAAATGCAAAATGCAGTAGTTCTAGCATGACTTTTTGATGGATTTGGCTTTCCACATTTCCCACTTGCTTATAATAGCTAACATGTTTCCATATGCAGAACCCAAGATCCTTGTAGTAGTTTGGATAGGTAATCCAAAGCACTACATATTATTTTAATCATTTATTCTAATCTCACTTCATCCAGGTCCATGGCATTATGGCTGAATAGATCCAATAATTTAAATATGGGAGATGGGGGAGTTTTCAATGCTCCAAGCAAGACAGTCCCAAGTTCAAATGGAGATAACACAGAAATGTGCTTCAAGTATCTTGCATTTCTTCCAGGTAAAAAGGGAAAGCTTTGTACTTGTGA
Source organism: Pseudonaja textilis (assembly GCF_049901715.1). Classification (NCBI taxonomy): domain Eukaryota; kingdom Metazoa; phylum Chordata; class Lepidosauria; order Squamata; family Elapidae; genus Pseudonaja; species Pseudonaja textilis. Next base: position 22,600,560 of record NC_141996.1, read on the forward strand.
CTATCTAATTATTTGAAGCTAAATCCTACAGTATATGAAAAAATGTTAGATCTAAATCCTTAATATTATCCTTGGAAAGGTTCAATGTAAATTCGTGAAGACAGCGCTCCAAATCTCCAAGTATGTCCCAAATGCCATCCTCTAGGTGAAGGCTGGTTTATTTAAAGAACCTAGTGATTGTTGGCAATTTTAATTTTTTTAAGGGAAGTTAAACTTTATCTGGATAATTCCTATTAATCTGGAACCAGAACCTGTTGGATAAACTGTCTCCCAACACCATAAAGCTAAAGATTTTCCTGTCCATGGGTTCTGGTCAAACTACAATACCTCTTAAACTAGAAATCCTGGAAATGAAAAGGCAAAATAAGCTTAATTTAGCTCCTAACAGTACTAGGCCTTGGAGTTAGAATCTGAAGCAAAGTCTGTAGCCATTCATATATTTTATCATTTTGGAATTTGAAACCTAACCTAGGAAGAACAGGCCTAAATTAACATCTTTTCATCTGCATCCTTGCCCAGGAAGCTCAGGGATAGTCAAAATGGTTGAGCAAAATGGATAAATACAGTATAGTACAGTATATAGAGATCTATATAGTAAACTGTTATACTCCAGTTGGTAAACTTACCTGGCTACCAAGATGAATTCTTCCTTATTTGTGGACAGGCAACCTACTAAGAACTACTGAATTCAAGCACAACAGTCACAGCTAAGAGAAGAAAGACTGGGGAGACAGACATATGTGAGGCTGCTACAGGGAAGAAAGATGAGAAGGACAAATGGACTGGGCAGGCATATGGCAACTAAAGGAAAGGATCAGTAGTGGTATGCTGCACTTGAATTCAGGTACAATGGCAACAAATGGGAAGGGAAAGCAGGCTGACACACTGGAAATTTGAAAGGAGGAGGAGCTAGGAGCAGTACTACTTGCATCAGCCTTATCCTCATCATCTTGCACTACTCTTCCAGATTCTTTCTCTGACAAAACCTGGAATCAAAATGATCCAGGTTTTGTTTTGGCTGAACAGCAACTATTCCAGAAATGTTTTCAGAATTCGAAGATAAATCATACTATTTAATGTACCAATTTATTAAAAAATTTCATAGACACCTATATCTAAATGCTAACAATATTGGGGTCATATGCAGCAATAATAAGTCACCAGCAAAACTGCTGTGCTCTCTTCATTTGTGGAGTTTTTATGTTACTATTGGGTATAGTAATTCATTAATATGTTTTATTTACTATAATTTCTATGACACATCAATCAAACCAAGTTACAAGATAGAGGAAATTTCAGCAAAACAATAATATTGTATATAATAATAAAAATTTTCCAAAAATCTTGCATTATTTCATATTTTATTATATATTTTTTATTATTATTATATCATTATTATATCATCTGGTATTATTATACCAGAAGGCTCTCTGAAATAGCCAACTGTTTACAAGTGTCTTATCAGGGAAGGAGTTTAAATTATTATTGGGCAAATTATTTCACATGAGGAAGTGGGGCTTCAAAAAAAATGCTTATTTTTGAGCTTCCTTCCCACCAGAATTCCTAGTGATTGGGATTACCAAACATATCTGATTAGTGCAGATTGTTCAGGTAGTCTTTGACATATCGTTGGTCACTTAGTCATCCTATAAAGTTATGACAGACTCCAAAAGGGATTTATGAGCCAAATTTGAAGTTCTAACATCTACCCTCTAGTCAGGGTATTTAGGGCATTTGGCAACCAGCCTGCATTACAGCCATTTGCAGTGTTCCATGATCATATCACCACAATTTACAATGTTTTGCTGGAAATTGGTGGTTTCATCAAAACCCACTACATGGTGAATAATGTGTTCACTTAATGACTGTGGCTTTCGCTTAATGACAAGTGCAAAAAAAGATAATAAAATTAGATGTGGTCATGTGTGATCAACTATATGATCATAACTAATGCAAAAATTGTGGGCTCAAGTGTGATCATAATTTGAGGGCTACCTGTATTTGAAGTGTACAGCATCAAAGATACCCAAGTTCCAAGCCATACAGAACTATATAGACAATAACCAGCACCTTTAATTGTATCCAGAAATAAACTGGTAGACAAGTACAGCTTACATTAAATAGGGATTAAAAGGTTGTACATGGTTTAATCCATTAGTTACAGGCAATCATATTCTGTACTATCTGAAATTTCTAGGTGGGCCTCATATGCAATATGCTGCAATAGGCCAATTAAGAAATGTCAAAAGTATGAGTGACTGTCACCAGAATCCCCACTCCAGGAAAGTCTCTTTTGCACAATCATTGACTGGCATTCCTAGGAAAGAAGAAATGGAACCATAACTGAACAGAATCACAGCAATTTGGAAGGTTGATAATACTGAAAACTGAAGGATTCAATAATATGAAGATAATCATGCTCCCACCACCCAATTCTATAAGAGGGCACCCATGAGACTAAACAATATGATTTTTATCACACGCCTAGGCTTCCTGGCTCAAAAGTCTTTATGTAAACCATTTCCTTCAGAATTGTTTGTAGCTACAATAATACAACTTTCTCTAGAAAAGAAAATTTGCAGACTGGGCAACAATAATCTAATATAGCTAGGTGCAAAGATATCCTCTTAAAGATGGACAATAAATTCTTCTTTTAAAATTAATACTTGGTTTCCTTCCCACATCCATGAGGAAAAGTGGAGAACAGTACAAGCAGTGATAGAGGGTAAAACCAATGTGATATCTAATTATCTGCATATTGAGTTGAGATTAGGAAGCTAGAAGTGGGAAATGATCATACATGACAATCTCTTTTTTCCTGTAACAGCTCATCCTTCCATACCACCTCAGTTATAATCTATTACTGCTTTTCCTACTTTCCTACATTCATCTAATACAATTCCTTCAACTTTACTTTTTTATAGCACACAACTCTAACCCTTCTTTTCCAATGAATTTTAATCTCATTCCAAAATTGGGAGCCCTCCCTGTTCTCTCCCTTTGAGTGGGAGCCTTTCTTCTCTATTCCCCATCTTCCACCAAAGAAATGAAACTGTACTTTTCATCACTTTCTTTGCCATTCCTCCAATGTTCCCTTTACTAAGTCCTCACACCAAGCTATAATCCTTGAATAAAATGAAGCTGAATGGAGTCCATTCAATTACCTCCACATTTAGTACCCAGTTAATTCCCAGTCACAATTTTTCACTCCTTGTTCCTTCTATCTATCTTTGATCCTTTGTCAGCACTTTATTTATTAAATTTATATGCCACCCATCTCGTTGTCAAGATGTGCTGCTTGTCATTTCCTCTACTGTTCATGCTGGCTTCCACTTTCCCTCATGATGGATGCCAACTAACCTCCACCCACAAATACACTTATCTTTGGACACAGCAGTCACTGCCACTGAAAGCCCAATTTCTGGCCTCTCCAATCAGTGCTACCAGCCCACAGTTTGCAAAACTGATAAAATTTCCAGGGCATGTACCTGCTTTCTTCCTGTCAGCTAGACAGAACAGGTATACATGTTATTGATTATTCACTCTCTGGACTTTTAAATACTACTCTTATGTCTGCAGAAATTCCTAATGCTAATAGAAACACCTTATATCCAAACATTAAAGACCTGAAAATATTTAACATAAAATATGTTATATTGGACAGCAAAAAAAATACAATAAATATCCATTGCTGGCATTCACAAAAAGCAGGCTTGAATGAAACAATAGATTTTCATGAACACATCTAGAATGTCAGAGGAAAACCAGAAGAGAACACAAAACTTAAACCATGAAATATTTGATAACCCATCCAAATCTCAAATTCAGTAATGTTTTAGAAATATACCTAAAACCTATCCTGTGTATACATTGTTTTTCAAAACAGGATGTCCACATTGTGGCCATCTGTTGCCTGAGGATGTAAAGCTGTTTTGATCTTAAATTATTTCTCTAAACATGCATATCAAAAAACATGTCCCATTGTAGCCAGTGGTACACATATCACTAAGTCACCGTATCAGTGTCTGAGATTACTATATACTGTAAAAATTCACAAGAATTTTGTGTTGCATTAATCCTAAAAGTCTTGGGCAATTTGTTTATAACTTTTAACCTATTACCAAAGACAAAGTAGTTTGTTTTATAACTTTCGGGCTATAAAACAAGCTCTTTCAAATTATACTTAAAAGAGGACTTTCTGGGAATCTTAGATAAGTTTTCAAAAATAGTCTGTCAAACTGAACAGATTTATTACAATAGATTAATAAATTATAAACACCGCCATACTGTTTCCATATATTGTGTTTCAAGTTGTGTTTTGTCATTAAATGAAAACCCAGGCTATCATAATTTTGTTACTTTTAAAATATTTAGTTTTATTAGATTTTTATCTCTTTATTACTTTATAAGGAACTCACATTGATGTACATACATAAGAATAGTTCTTCCACTTCCTCTTTTTTCCAGTAACAACAACCCTGTGAGGAGGGCTGGTCTGAGAGAGAGTGACTGGCCCAAAGTCATCCAGCTGCTTTTTCATGCGTAAAGTGGGACTACAACTCCAGCGTCTTGTTGCTTCTAGGCCAGCACATTAACCACCACCCCAAACTGGCACGTGTGCATTCAGTTAATTTGATTTTGTTAAAATCCATATGCAAAAGCAAACATTAATGTCAGAATAATAACAGGGAAATGTATTTTGTCAACATGTTTGCTGAAAAATCTTTATACTGGCAAATTGTTTTTGATTTTAAATTCTTCAGTAGTTTAAAGCTTGGCTATCTGAGGGACAAAAAATAGAGAGATTTATCACAGATCTGTTACAGATGCTTATTTTGGGGGCACACAGGATGAAGTCTCTGGCAGAATTTCTCCCGGATGGAAATGAATTCCTTTTAGAGTTACTGTAACTCTCCATTCAGCCTTCACTCAAGAAGAATATCAAGATACATTTTAAATTTACTTTTTGAACAATTTTAATGTGCTACTATAGGTACTGTTTTATGTTTGTGTTGTTACTTTGATTAAGTGCAGTTAAACATAGTTGTTTTGTTATGTTTCCTGAGTTTGGGTTCTAAGGTAAAAAGATAGAATACAAATTGAACTAATAATAGTTTAGACCTACAAACATGTATGTCTGAAGGAACCTATTCTCTGCTTTCTAACAAACACAGCACTGAGATTTATATACAGTACTCAGATTTAGTGTTTTTCAGCCCTGTGAAAAGTGGTTTACAGAGTCAGCATATTGCTCCCAACAATCTGGTTCCTCAGTTTCTCAACCTTGGAAGGGTAAGAATTGGGGCTAGAATTTCCATTGCTAATAGATGTCATTTATGAGTTCTTGCCAGCTGTCTCGCTGACTGCTTATAGGGAATCAGCAAAGAAGGTTGCAAAAGGTGCTCACATAACCTCAGGAAACTGTGAAGAGCAGAAGCGGTTGTAGGTACCACTCATTCAGCACTGTTGCAAATTTGAATACACACTGAAAAAGTGGTCATTAAAGCAAAGACCACCTGTACTGACATTTATAAAAATATTCAAAGGCAGCCTTCTAAACACAGGAATGGATATAATGAGTCTACACTGTGCATCAATTTATGTTTCTTTTACATGGATTATTGTAAAAGCTATGGGCACTAGATTCATAAATTACATTAAGTCTACAGATCAGATTTTATAAATGATAGTATCTGGATTCATACAATACACTTGGATAAATCCAAACAAGCTACATTATGATTTAACACAATTTCTGAAACTGCAGTTTCTTATTACAACATATTGTGGCAAGTAGTATTACAACAAAGGAGACAAAAACATTTCACATTACGTACATATCAATAAGCAAAAGTGGCTTTAGAAGTACAACCACCTTTCAAATAGATTTATTTATTTTATATGTATTTATTTTGGGGGCTCTTAAGCTGCTTTAACCATAGTACACTGTGACTGCATACATACCTGATACAGCAATCAAATTAAAATAACGCATATAATAAACAACCAAAATATTTCTGTACTATTAACAAATATCTCACATATAGATATCCCTTTGGAGAGAAGAGTAAGTTAACATATCAAGCTCCAAGTGCCAAGCATATACAACTTCTCAAAAACTCTGAACCATGGGTACATCAAATTTCATATCCAGCACAAATCAAGTATTACATGCACAATCCCATAAGCTTCTTATTCCTAGATCTTCTGTTTTACCTACGTTATTGTTTAGCTTATTAGCTTTATCCAGTCCATTATTACCTTTCTAAAGACTTTGTTACTATTCTTACCATCAACTACATAATATTATGAAACATTGTGTTAAATATTAATGAATTTTATGTAATTCATGTGGCTATTTAATAATTTATTTTATGCAATACCTGTAGTGAAAATCTCACAAAACTCAAGAAGACTAATAGCAGTAATTGAAGAAAAAATTCTCAAATTAGGAAGAGAAAACGCTCCAAATTATATGAGAAGTCTGAACTGCTTTTGGTGACCTAAACTTCTGTTAGAGCAGGGGTCTTCCAACTTGACAGCTTTAAGACTTCTGGACTTCAACTCCCAGAATTCCTCCTCCAGTCATGTTAGCTCAGGAATTCTGGGAGTTGAAGTCCACAAGTCTTAAACTTGCCAAGTTTGAAGACCCTTGTGTTAAAGAGTTTTATTCTGTTCAACTTTCAAGTTTTCAGTCAAATGTATGTTTAAATTTTCCGTTTTCTGATGACATAAAATCCACAAATACAATAGACCACTATAGTTATTTATTTATCCAATTTATTGGCCACCCATCTTACCACAAGGTAACTCTGGGGGGCTTTTATTATTGTAATATTATTGTATTATTGTACGGTAATGTTAACAGTAAGAAAAGTTGATGTTTCAAATAGTTCTTTTTGCAAAATTTCTTAAAACCATCTTTCCATGTAGGAATAATTCCATATTATGTCACCATGAAAAGTGAGCAGTTTTAGGTATTTTTTGTCCCTAATCAAACTTTAATTTAATAAAATATTATTTTTAAGTGACTAATGCCACACCTTTATAGCCAGTGATCTTAATTGTTCCTGCTCCTAAATTATTTTGGTCATTCTTTTTGGCATTTTCTCCAGTTCTATAATACTGTGTTTCCTTGAAAATAAGACCCTGTCTTATCTTTTCTTTGCCACTAAAAAAGGCACCAGGTCTTATTTTTTGAGGTGTGTGTGTGTGTGTGTATGTATGTATGTTTGTGTGTGTGTGAGGATGTCGTCCACTGACTCACTTCACTTGTGTGCGTCGCCCCCAGCCTCCTTTTTGCTGTCAGAAGCCTTACAGAACTTCTTTAGCTTTGGATAATTGCAGCCAGGCCTCACACCTTGGCCCATTCCTTTTGCAGCCAGCAAGGCTTTATTGAAGGCTTCTGTAGCCGATAACAGAGCTCTAGATCAATCCAGGAAATCAAGCTAGGATTTACTTTCGGAGTAGGCCATATTTTCAGGGAAACACAGTATTATTTCTGAGGTTAGTGAACTGATCTGTACATATTATTCCAAGGACAGCTGCATAATAAATTTGTACACAGGCTCTAGCAGCTTCTTTTTTTACCTTTTTCTTAACAAGCCAAATATTAAATGTACTGTTGAACAGCAGTTATAGTTTTTAATCAAACTATGTACCAGAACTTCATTGCTTCTTTTCTAGTCAGTCATTGACAAATCAGATCCTATCTGTATATATTTAAATTAGGGAAAGTTGTGTGTGTGCTTAAAATACGCATTCCCTAAATTTTGAAAGAGCCTTTTGAGACTGCTTGAACTATCTTTCATTTTTAGTTATTTTAAATAATGTATCATATGACCAGGAAACCCAGAAAAAAAAAACATTAATTCATGAATTTGAAAAGGACTGCTTCCAAAACAGTTCCTTGGAGAGATACGTGGGAAGGGGTTACTTTTTTTGTCAACTGGCAGAACCTTCCATTATTACTATTTGTTGCTTTCTATTATTAATCAGGTATTAATCTGCATGTATTTTATTTATTATAACCCAATTCTATCACCACTATGTATTTGTACTGCATATCTTCTTTTTCATGTAAAAATAACTACAGTAAAATTGCAAAAAACTTTTACTTCAAACTTAAATCTTTCTATCTATAAATAAACATTTATAATACAAATTGAAAACTATAAAAAATGTACGGGAGATAAACCTGATTCAATGATATTGTACTGTATAACTTAAATTTGATTAGGTTTTCTAGACACTGAAATAACACACACCTTTTAACCTCTCATGAAGGAATAGATTCCAGAATGTAAAAATTATAATTATATATGTTTACTACTGCTGTTTGTTTCAGCCAGCCATTGTGTGATTTTGGTTAAAAAACATTGATGACTAGCTTCTGTTAATCCTTATTCAAGAGTCAATACTATCCATCCAAAGATGGAAAACAGAAATTGGCAACCTACAATTCATATTTGGTCCTTGACATAAAAATAATTCAACTATTTACCATGGTTTCTGTAGCCATGCACCTCAACAAGTGACTCTAAGCATCCTACATCATAGATATATATCTCACTGCTTTGGTTTTCTATTTTACTTTAAAAAAACATTGAAGACAACTGTATAATCAGTTTGCACAGCAGAATTATTGAAGAAGAAAGCAAGAAGTAACTCAAGAGAATTTAGAAGATATTACCACCCAAGCTCTACCTATGGCTCCTAATCCTCCCCGATGCATTTATTTAATGCATTAGATGCATTACTGATTTCAGAATAATTGTTAAGGATTACAAAAGAAAGGAAGTATACACAATTTTGTTTGAAAGATTAAGTTTTTTAAAGCAACATTTGTAAATTTGAAAGTTATAAATAATCGTCATCAAATAATCATGAAATAAGAGGATTACTTTTAAAGTTATCTTCCTAGATCCATTTAGATTCCCTATTGATAAATCTGCAAAACTATTAATAAATTCTTATCAATCCTTTTTGTCTTCTTAGTAAGTATGGCATAAATCCCTCAGGAGGAATGGAATGTGTCATCCAACTTTTTCAGGACAAATTGACCTATTTGATTCTATTTTGGAATAAGAAGTAGTTAATAAATGAATACATATAACATTGAAGACCCGAAATACCAAAATACAATATCTGTCTGTCTGTCTGTCTATCTAGAATTTTTTCCCCCAAAACAGTGAATTTGGAGGGGAGGGAATGTCATGTTAAATTTACTAAGAATAACAGAGGGCAATGTTGAAAACAAGGGAGTGGCCTGAGGTATAAATGGCTACCTGCTAAAAAGCATGGATACCTTTGAAAGTGAACTAGAAGATCAGCTGTTCCTTGAAACAGGTATTTATCTGGTGAATGTAACCTTTTTGTTATACTTTTGTTTTTGTTATTATCTCTATTTCTTTCTTTTACCTTTAAAAAATTACCTCTTTACCTTAAAAGAATTACCTTTTTTCTTACCTCCCATTCATCTGGTTTTACTCCTAATTGCCTTTTTCCATTTGTGTTCTATATAGAAATCTATAGAGGAAAGAATGAGCAATTTATTTGTATATATCCCAATGGAAACAAAGACATTTCAAGATATTATTTTCAAGTACAGAGTCTTGTGACATCTTATTGACTGATACTTGTATTACAGCAAACACCTTCATGGATTACAGTCCACCTCATCAGACATTTGTTATGATAAAGTTATCAACTTATTAAAGAAATATGAATCTTTAAAATAAAACAACTGATTTACATATTATCAATTTATAATATATTTGTTTACTGCACTTTGTTGCAGCACTTTGTATCTGTATAAATTAGTTATACAATGCAATAATTAGCTTATTGTAATTTAAAATCTTATGGTCTTCTGGTTTCTAACCTGATACCTTAGCCACTATATCATACTGGGTTTTACATACAACTATTCATTTAGTGACCATTCAACATTACAACAGTACTAGAAAAAATGGCTTACAACTGGTCCTTATACTTACAACAATCACAGCATGCCTATGGCTGTGATCAAAATTTGGACACTAGACAACTGGCATATATTTACAATGGTTACAGCATCCTAGGGTCACAACCTGCATTTGTAACCTTCCCAGAAGCTTCTAGCAAGCATCCAATGGGGAACTGGATGCATTTTACAACTGCATGATTTGTTTAACAACCCAGTGGTTTGCTTAACAACTATGACAAAAAAGTTGTAAAATTGCTTAAGACTCACCTAACTGCCTTAGGAATGGAAATTCTGGTCCCAAATATGGTTGTAAGTCAAGGACTAACTGTAATAATAAAACAATTGCAGAAAAATAACAACATTACTACTCTGTCCTATTTTAGTTGGACAGATCCAGACTAAGATTATAACTGTATATTTGTGCTAAACTCAGTGGCACTTCTAAATAAAAAGGTGTCAGCAAATCTGGGAAGATCAGAATCCACTAAATTAGAGATTGATTACTTAATGTCTTTTCTAGATGAACTAGTGAATTACTATTGAAATAGATGAATAAAGGTATAAATTATCAAGCACAAAAAGGGAATTTTCCTGATAAGCAATATGATTTTTGTATACATACAGATAGCCCTCAACTTACAGCCACAATCGGACCAGAATGTCTATTGCTAAATAGTTGTTGAGTGAGTCAGATCCAATTTTACAACTGTTTGCTGCAGTTGTTAAATAAATCATTGTAGTTAAGTGAATCATGTCATTATTAAATTAATCAGGTTCCCCTATTGACTTTGCTCTTCAGAAGCACCGAGGAAGGTTAGAATGGCGATCACGTGCCTCCTGGAGGATGCAATTGTTGTAAATACATGTCAAGTTTCCATACATGTCCAAATTTTGATCACATGACCACTGTGATCATTGTAAATGCAAAGACTAGTTGTAAAATGTCATTTTTTCGTTGTAATCTTAAGCAGTTGTTAAACAAATGGATGGAAATTGAGGGCAAATAGAAATCCTTTTACAATTCACAACTTTAAAAATTCCTTTATTATATATTTATTTACTGAAAAAGTATAAATTGGCTGATTTCATACATCCTACTGGATCAATGTTATCAAACCACTGTGGCCAGATACAAAGATACACAAAGCCATGTCTCATATGAATACTGGAGTTGGGTAGCCAGTAAATTTAAATAAATGACTTATTGAATAAAACACAATGAATGGAATTCATATGATACTCTTAAGACATTGACCATGGTTTATAAATCATAATCTCTGTAGTTACCCAATAAACAAAACTAAAAACCAAACAAATTACATTTTGTCTTAGCACAACACTTGAATTGGGATACAGAAATAAGCAATAAGAGATGACTAAGTATGCAGACAACATCAGCTTATAAAGAATGAGAATTAGTGAAAGAATAAGCAAACATAAAATGAGTGTATTAGAGCAAAATTCTGACTTCACATACATACATACTGAAATAAGAATAACTGACCACAAAAGGGATTTTGAGTTTATGGCAGATAGATCAACAAAAAAAATGTTGCTTCACTTGTGCTCCTGATGTGAAAAAGACACAATACAAGAGCTTGGAGGTCATTGTGAATTAAAACCGAATCTGTCAATATCGTAATGCTTTTTTACAAATCTATGATACATCCACACTTGGACAATATCTACAAGTTTGCTATAAGTAGCACAAAAAGGATACTCTATAACTGGAGAAGTTGCAAGTTGTCCAAGAAACTGGAACAACTACTCTGTGACAATATGACAATTAAGCATCCTCACAATTCTTTAAATATTTTCTTCTCACAATTCAAACTCTAAATCTTAAAGTTGAATGCCCCAATAGCTTAGACACTGTAAGCTTCATAAACAGTCTATCTTGATATGAACAATAGCAGGAGAGTTCCTCTTGAAAATGCCTTCACTTTCTAAAGTCCATTTCTTGTACAAATAAGCCTTCTCTATGCCTGTCCCAATGTAAAGTAACTCTTTTTCAGTCTGTTTTTCTAATTTCAGAAAAAGCACCTGGACAATTTTCATCAGTCAGAGCCTTAGAGTTTCAATTCAGTTTGATAATGACAATTTTGTAGTTTATATTTTAAGTGCTAGTGTCTTCACTTTTGAGCATCTAAAAAAAAGGGATATGTATATCGTAAAAATAAGTAACAGAATCAAAGATGATTTAGTGAAGCTGAATGTAGAAGTTTCAGCAATAAAAACGGGAAATGTTTCATGCAGATCTTAACTATAATGTGAAATTTTGTGTTTTCATGAGGGATGGGCAAACAACTTTAAAGAAAGTACAGAGAAATTCAAGAAGGATAAAGATTCCCAGTTGCAAAACAGTACTCATGCTATGCAGTCTTGTGTGCAGCATGCCCATTTCCCCAAACAACTAATTTTAACAGTTTACTGTTCTTAAGAATGACTGACTACTAGATCTAATATATTTAAAGTCCTCAAACTCTTGTCTTTTCCAAATAGCCTTTTATCTGAACAGCCAACTTTTTAATGAACAATTCCTGCACACAAGTCTTAAACACAGGGTATGCATAAAGCCTAGCACAAAGGGGGTCAGTCTTAAATCGTTATTTAAAATTCATTTGTTTACAATTAGTTTGCTTATCCAGTTCTTAACAAAACTAACATAAAACACCGAGCAGATAAACTATATTTAGGAATGCAGAATACCTCCGTTTCCTCTCGGCAAACATATGGAATGAACCAGTTTTGATACCATAGAATGGCAATGAGAGAAACCCAACCAACCAAGCAAAAGTTTAGAGGAAAAATACCTCGGGAGTTACTTTGCAGAAGATTATCCCCTCGGAGGCTCAACAGGATTTATTTTTAAAGGACTGCATCTAGGACTCATGCATGCCTCAAAGAAGCATACAGTATTTAGTAAGGAAAACCCTCCTGTGGAGGAATGAATCTGGAACCACGGCTTAAATCGGGAGTCTTAAATTCCTCACGCCCCAAAACTAAGAGGAGGGGGGATCCTTTTTTAAAATCCCGCAGAATATCTTTCGCATTAGCGGACTCAACTTCCCCGCACCCTCAGTGGGCGTTTCTCAAGGAAAAAGAAAATTCAAACCGCCGTTATCTTCCAGAGGGCCTTTTTTTCCTCCCCTTCGCTACCACCCAGCACCCGCCCCGCGCATATGCTCGGAAGAGAAGGCGGGGCAGTTCGGGGCGAGGACTCTTTTTTCGCAGGGGACGGTTTCAAGAGGACTCGCCGGAAGTTGCACCAGGCCCCAGTCGGCCTAAACGCGCTGCAAACGTCGTCAGGGAAGCGCAGCGGAGGCTTGACCCGGCGTGGCTTTCGCGGGCTGAACGCGTGGAGACCCAAGAAGGTGAGCTGAGGCCTTAAATCGTGCCCGGGTTACAGGTTTCCTTGGGGGAGAGTCCATGCTCCGGTTTTGCTTGCGTGGTCTGGCGTCACCACGAATAATAGCGTGTTATATGTGGTGTAAGTAATTCCTTTGCCTGCGGTCCTCCGCAGGTAGAGAAACCAGGCTTGGGGCATGTTTGAACACGAGTCTCACTGTTTTCTTGCACTCTCGTGTATGCACGTATGCATAAGGGGCTAGGACGGGGAAGACGTTTTCACGAGCATCAGTGTTCAAGGTAATGCCCTTCAGAACTGTCCGACTGCAACTTCCAGATGTTTCTAAGATCAGGTCTCGGAGTTGTAATTCGGTGCACCTGGAGTTCATCAGATGGGTGAAAACTCACCTGTCTTCTTTTCCTCATGGAAACCAGGTATTGAGTTGAATCTTAAGGGAGAGCCTGGAATTCCCTCAAAGAAAACTCGATTGAACTCCATAGGATTTACTTCTGCACACCTGGTTTATACATGAGACAGAATTCCACTGTTTTGCCAATTCCACCGTTGATATGCAGTATATATTTAAAACCAACACTATCCCAGTTAAATGTTTAAGGAGATTTTCAATCTTCCAGGTCACGGTTGTCTTAAAGGTGCTTTTTCAAAAGGCATCTGGACTTTCTTTGTTTTTCCTTGAAGACCTTTTGCTTCTCATACAAGAAGCTTCATCAGTTCTAACTGGATGGCGGGGTGGGATGGGGGAATGGGAAGGATTAATTCTGTTGACAGATCTGACAGCATCTATTAGAACTAATCCATCCTCCCACCACCATCCAGTTAGAACTGATGAAGTTTCTTGGATGAGTAGCAAAACATCTTAAAAGGAAAAATATAGTCCATTTGCCTTTAAAAAAAAACATTTGAGACTATCCTGGTTAAATTATTTGTAATTTTTAAGCAGCTATTTCTATCCCAGGTTGCAGATTTTACTAAACATATTGGGTTTAAAAAATTTTCTTTTTTCAATGTTAAGGATTGTAGGGACACTAGTAAGATAACTAAAATTCCCTTTTAAAAGTGTTTCATCGAGTTATAGTAAAATACCATTTTTATGTGGGGAGCATTCCAGTCATCTAGATTATATAAACTTATTATATTCACTTATATGGGGGACTTCAATAAAAAATGATTATAATAGACTTCCACTATATGGCGCATAGACATGTTGAAGAATACCTTTCCCCCCTTGCTTTGTTTTTAGCATATGACTGGTATGCATTGTTTTTACTAAATCATGATACTAGTACTTACTGCTATTTTTATTCAATACTATATCCTTTAGTTTGGAACACTTTATTAAGGGTATAAAATCTCTCTATATCAAAGCAAAATACCACTCATGCATTCTCACAAAATCTCCAGAACCATGAAGTCTACAAACTTGAATTTTGGTACGTATGTTCCTCTTGGCTTCTAGGTGCTCGCTAAGAAAGGATTTTTTTGAAATGACCATCGGAGTATTAATATTTCATATATATTATTATTAACATGCTCTGATGCTAAGGAGTTCTATTCCCCCTCCCCACCTGAAAAGAAATCTGTTTCAAATACAAAACACAAGCAGAGGAGAGGAGTTTCAGGTTTAATTTCACAGCAGCAACCAGCTTTGGTACAGAACAGTTGAGCTAAGCCACTCTCAGGCTCCTTGCTGTCTCCTTGCTTACACAGCAAATACTGTTTCAGTTTCCAAACAGCCCTCAACTCTCACACACTGACAGGATGCTAGCTAGATGAATACCAATGGATGCTAGTAGGCAGAGGCAGAATTTTTCCCCCTTATTTTCCTCCCCAAAAACTAAAACTGACCATATAGTTTCGTAGCAAAGCACGGGTATCGAGCTAGTATTTTCTAAAGGCAATTTCAACATTGTGTATTTACTGCATGTTTCTTGGTTATCATTGTGCTAATATAACAGTAACGAGGACAGACATCATATTGCTTCAGTGATGGTTAGACAATGCTTTTAAGGGATTAAGTGGTAAATGCTGTAGCACAAAGGAGGCTGGAAACAGGTACAAATAGTGTTTTGTGTTATACAATTTTAATGGTATAAAATTGAATTCTTTGAATGCTGATTTATTCAATATGCAGGATATCTTCAACTTACAACCACAGTTGAATCTAAAATTTCTGTTGCTAAGCAAGATAGTTTGTCCCATTTTGCAACCTTTCTTGCAACATTTAGTGAATCACTGCAGTTGCTAAGTTAGTAGCATGATTGTTAAATTAATCTGGCTTTCCCATTGATTGCTTGTCAAGTTTGCAAAAGGGGATCACATGACCCTGGGACATAAATATGAACCAGTTGCCAAGTGTCCAAATTTTGATCATGTGATCATGAGGATGCTACAACAGTTGTAAGTATAAAAAATGTTCATAAGTACTATTGTAACTTTGGTCACTAAACAAATGGTTATAAGTCGAAGAATACCTGAAATTGCTATTTATGTGTTTATGGACTACATTCCTTTTCAGTTGCATAGTACTAATTAATCTGAATTGCAGGAAGCTTTCAAGGAAATGTAATACCTTTCAGTATGTCTTCTATCAACGTACATACAGAATAATTGTACTTAATCTATGAAAAATTATAGCACCATGTAGCCATATTCATTAATCCATAATACTTTCATATTGTTTAGCACTGAATAGAATTAATATTACAGTTGTGATTCTTTGTCATCAGGGACATAGATAGGCAAACATATTTGCTGTTTTGTGTCATGTAAATGTTCTCATGGTATTTATTTGTATAAGCGCTTTATGTGGTAATAAAGTACATTATTATTTTAAATTGAGTGGAACCATTTCAGATAACAACTGTAATACTGAAATTGATTAAACATCTGAAAATGGCATTTCTTAACATGCATCCCAAACATCATTACAC
This sequence comes from Pseudonaja textilis, assembly GCF_049901715.1. Taxonomy (NCBI): domain Eukaryota; kingdom Metazoa; phylum Chordata; class Lepidosauria; order Squamata; family Elapidae; genus Pseudonaja; species Pseudonaja textilis. Next base: position 22,616,827 of record NC_141996.1, read on the forward strand.
TGGAGCAGTGACATTCTAACTCATATTTGTGTATAGCTAATACTAAATTCTGTTATCCTTCCCATGCCAGAAAGTGTATGAAAAGTAATTAGACTTTTAATATTTCGTAGCATTCTTCATGAAACTATTGTGCAAAAAATTGCTTTTGCTTTTCATATCCAACATCACTGTTTTTCACTTCCTTTAATTGTTCATTGTGTTCCACTGTGATAGGCTGCCAACGTAGTATTAAGAAGCTCCAGTATAGCCATGTTGTCTAACTTATTGTCACCCCCCCTCCCCACACACAATATACCATGATATAAAATAAATCGCTATGGTTCAATATGTACAAGATAGATATTTGTCATTGTGTTTCAGATAGGTGTTTTGTTTAATCTACAGTGATGATGATATTAGTAGTATTTTCCGTCAGAAGTTCACAAAGAAAGAATTGTAGCCCATGAGTTGGAGATAAATAGTGCTAATTGTAATCAAAATGTTTTTCCCCAAACTGTAGCTTTATATCTCAACCTTCCAGCTTCCACGGCTAGCACTGATGATGTTACCTAGTTAAAATGAAACCACTGCAATAAAACAAGCAAGCTCAGAGAGCACCAAGGACCCCTCATTTCAACCCTGAGCTACACATATTCTCCTTTATCTTTCAGCTTTACCCAGTTTCTATAATAATAAAGTGTAGAGACAATACTCTTATACATACTTTTTTAACATAGTGATAGAGTTGTAACATTGGAACATAAAAAGTATAGCTCCTCTTATTTGAATTCTTAAGTCAATATGGCACAGAATAATCTTTGATAAAGATCAAAAGAATCAGAATCTTCTCAATAGACTTATAGTTTAAAGAGTCTTACCTTGTCCATTAGTTTGGATTTCTTGGAACTGTAACCATTCCTCAGGAGAAATGAACATTGATCTCCCACAGACATAATTCAAGGTCATGCTTGCCATTAAACATTGTGTTATGAATTATGGTATCCTTGCATGGAGCACCTTACTGTTACGTTTTTATTTGCTCTGCATTGTGTGTACTTTTTGCACTATGTAAACATCTTGCAACAAAGTTATTGCAAATGCACCAGTAGATGAAAGAATCATTGTGATATTAATTTACTTATGTAGCTATGTAGGAACGATTGATAGTTTTATGTATTTGTTCAATTTACATTTTTTATTTCATTGAACACCAATCCCCAGTTTCTTGAATAACTTTCATTTTTATCCAGTTGATTATATCAAGTGATGTCATTTGTTTTGATCATGATAATTTTATATTTATACGCTTGTCACTTCTTGTGGGATTTTTTTTTTTTTTTGCAAAATATATACATGTGAGGGGTTTTTTAGGACAATTGTTTCTTCCCATATTCCTGATTTATGGTGAACCTTTCATAAGTTCCATGAATATGGAACCAATTGAAATAAGAAATAACGCACATAGATTTAGTATCCTGATAGAGAATAGGGCAACATTGCACCTATATATAAGACAGTTAAGTGTTTCATATTTTTCACATAGCAAAAATGAGTACTGTATAATAAAGTAATGATAATAAAGCAGCAGTAGACAGGATTTCTATTTATGGTCAGCCAATCTATATTAGGGCGATTGTTGGAGTTCTCTATCTCAAAGATAAAGTTATAAATTTCCATATTATAATGCCTAGCATTGTGTATACATATACTGCATTTCTGAGTGCCATAGCACCAAGAACTTCAAAACCTCAACCACATATTTCAAGTTCATCTAGATCTGATGCTTACGTGAGTGTATATATTAATACACATCTTATCCTCTGTCTTTATCTTTTCAAATGTGCACAGAATTTGGGAGTTAATTCAGATAAGGCAAATTATGCAAATATGAATGTTCCTATTTGCATTTTTCTCCTATATAATTATTTTTAAGTTTAATGTTTTCTTTACAAATAGTGTATTGAAATCTGTAAGATTTCCTTGGAAATAAAAATAAAAAGTGCGTGTGTATGCTTGTGTATCACCATATAAAGACAGGCATTAGTTCACCCTCAACCATGGAAACTCATTCGATAAAGCCAAGCTGTTTGAGGAAACATTAGAGGAAGGAATGCTATGCATGCCATTTTGAACTTCTGAAAGAAAGCTTGCTGTTTCAGGGATAGCCTATTAGATATTTTGTTTTAGAACTTCAGCGTTTGTCATTGACCATGTTCATTGGAATAGAGTCCAAAATAGGTGGAGGAATCCTGTTAATTATCTCTAGACTACCTGAACTAAATAGTTCTTAGTTCGTTATTATTTGTTTCTTAAACACATAATTTATACACTGCTCAAAAAAATAAAGGGAACACTTAAACAACACAATGTAACTCCAAGTCAATCACACTTCTGTAAAATCAAACTGTCCACTTATGTAGCAACACTGATTGACAATCAATTTCACATGCTGTTGTGCAAATGGAATAGATAACAGGTGGAAAGCATAGGCAGTGAGCAAGACATCCCCAATTAAGGTTCTGGTTCTGCAGGTGGTGACCAGAGGCCACTTCTCAGTTCCTATGCTTTGTGGCTGATGGTTTGGTCACTTTTGAATGCTGGTGGTGCTTTCACTCTAGTGGTAGCATGAGACAGAGTCTACAACCCACACAAGTGGCTCAGGTAATGCAGCTCATCCAGGATGGCACATCAATGTGAGCTGTGGAAAAAAGGTTTGCTGTGTCTGTCTGCGTAGTGTCCAGAGCATGGAGGTGCTACCAGGAAACAGGCCAGTACTTCAGGAGATGTGGAGGAGGCTGGAGGAGGGCAACAACCCAGCATCAGGACCGCTACCTCCGCCTTTGTGTAAGGAGGGACAGGAAGAGCACTGCCAGAGCCCTGCAAAATGACCTCCAGCGGGCCACAAATGTGCATGTGGCTGCTCAAACGTCAGAAACAGACTCCGTGAGGGTGGTATGAGGGCCCGACGTCCACAGGTGGGGGTTGTGCTTACAGCCCAACACCGTGCAGGACGCTTGGCATTTGCCAGAGAACAACAGGATTGGCAAATTCGCCAGTGGCACCCTGTGCTCTTCACAGATGAAAGCAGGTTCACACCGAGCACATGTGACAGACGTGACAGGGTCTGGAGATGCCGTGGAGAACATTCTGCTGCCCGCAACATCCTCCAGCATGACCGGTTTGGCAGTGGATCAGTAATGGCGTGGGGTGGCATTTCTTTAGGGGGCCGCACAGCCCTCCATGTGCTCGCCAGAGGTAGCCTGACTGCCATTAGGTACCAAGATGAGATCCTCAGACCCCTTGTGAGACCATATGCTGGTGTGGTTGGCCCTGGGTTCCTCCAAATGCAAGACAATGCTAGACCTCATGTGGCTGGAGTGTGTCAGCAGTTCCTGCAAGTCGAAGGCATTGATGCTATGGACTGGCCCGCCCGTTCCCCGGACCTGAATCCAATTGAGCACATCTGGGACATGTCTCGCTCCATCCACCAACACCACATTGCACCACAGACTGTCCAGGAGTTGGGGGTTGCTTTAGTCCAGGTGTGGGAGGAGATCCCTCAGGAGACCATCCGCCACCTCATCAGGAGCATGCCCAGGTGTTGTAGGGAGGTCATATAGGCACGTGGAGGCCACACACACTACTGAGCCTCATTTTGACTTGTTTGAAGGACATTACATCAAAGTTGGATCAGCCTGTAGTGTTGTTTTCCACTTAAATTTTGAGTGTAACTCCAAATCCAGACCTCCATGGGTTGCTAAATTTGATTTCCATTGATCATTCTTGTGTGATTTTGTTGTCAGCACATTCAACAATGTAATGAACAAAATATTTAATAAGAATATTTCATTCATTCAAATCTAGGATATCTTTGTGTTCCCTTTATTTTTTTTGAGAGGTGTATATGAAATAGATAAAGCTGGTCAAGGATTCTGTGTACATTCTTTCATGTTTACATGCACAACCTAAGTATAAATTTTATTTGAAATTGTTGAATACAACAAATGTGGCAGTGGCATTTAGACAGTGGCATTTAGACAGTGGCATTTAAAGTGGCATTAATTGCAGTATATGATAGTTCTGCATGCAGTTAGTGTGTTGTACCAAAGACAGGTTGATTTATATAAGTAAACATGTCTCATGAGAAGAACACTTACAGAATAGAGTTTTAGTAGTAATAATAAAATAATGGGCTCTAAAGCTTCCAAATTAATTTGGATATTTTAAGTAGTTTTCTCAGTTTTACATGACTGAGGGAAATATTACCTCGATGTGAATGTACTGTCTTGGGTTCCTAGTCCCTCTTACGTTTAATTTTCGAGATACATTTGCTGTTTTCTTGATTATTTTATAGTCCTCCATTATTCTACAGCCCCCCTATCTGTGTCCCTCTCTCTTTCTCATTTCTTGTAGTTGTACAGCATTATATAATTCCTAAAGTTACCTTCTAAATCAGATGTTGTAATCATAATCATATTGGAGCTCTTGTAATGCTACACCATAATTAACATTCATTAAAGCTAACAAAAAAAGGATATGAAGCTAAAAATGTGGCCACAAACATAGTTCTAAAAAGCAGGTAGTATTGTGTGCCATCATGCATAATTAGATCACATATTCCTAGGATAAGCAGCTGGAACTGGATCAGGATCAGCTGTCACTTATTAGGAGTCTTAAGGAATGAAAATGTCATCCTGGTGTAATTAAGTTTCTTATAGAGAGAAAAACATCACCCTCCTAGATGAGACAAGAGCTCTGCACTGAACAAAGAACTGAGGCCAGTTCTTCCTGTGATGCCCTGTCTGATGTTTTCTGATTTACACAGAAAGATTTATGCCATCTCCACCTTTCCTAGTTGGTGGAAGTGCAGGACAGCAGGTTCTCCCTACACCCTTCTTGATCATCAGGGATCTTTTTCTCAAATAGCAGAATGCTCTGCCTGCTTGTATTTAGCTGGAGTTTGCTGGGGTTCTTAAAACAAACAGGATTGATTATAGGAGGGATGGGTCTCAAAAAAAGGAGTGGGGTATTACTCAAATGCCTGTGAGTTAGAGGAACAGGACTATTGGGTCACATGAAGTCTAGCATACAATGTAGGTTATCCTTTCTGCCTAAACTTATTGGCATTGCATTAGTAAAACAAAATGTGAAGTTGTAATCTGTCATGCATTGGATCTGATAAAAAGCATAAGGAGTGATTGAAATATTTGCTTGTAAACACAGACCAAATGCAGCGATATTTTAAAGAGTGTTGAGGTGATTAATTCACCTGTTTTGTAAGAGATGTACGTTTCTAAATTTAGTTAAGTGGCATAATATCTCCATTGTAGTGTATTTCCTACCTTATTCGTTGTTTTTATTTTGATATACAATAATTAAACACTGTCCTCTTATCCCATTTCTACACATTTCTTCTAAACTATACTTTCTAAGAAATGAGAAAAATGCTTACATAACTTTTTTTCTGTCCACTTTTTATTTTTCAGGATATGTGGAAAAAAAATCCTTAGGACTTGAAAATGTTACAAGTGACATGGTAATTTAGCCATTGCCTGAGAATGATGGATTCCCAGAAGATTGGAAATGGTTTGCAAGTGACTGGTGTAGGGACATCTGCACTCCACATGGTGGGGTATTTGGGAAAAGTCAGTTCAGTTCCTTTTCACATTGTGCAAAATTCCTTTTTATTCCTTCTCAATTTTGAGAATTTAAAAGAAAAAAGATTTTACAGGTCTAATTTTAATATATGACCTCTTAATTTCTTATAAAATTATTTTTTCCACGGAAATCTTACTGAAATGGCGAAAGATTTACTATTTTCAGATCTTAGTACAAATATGTACATGAAAATATTTGTTCTAGTTCATGAAATATACATGGAGTTCAGAACTATAGTAATGTGTTATGCTTTATATAAATACAAGTGAATATTCTGTAAAGGTCAAATGATCAATGATATAACTTGTTCTAATTATTTGTTTTAATGTTATTTTGTTGATGTCAAATTCAGCTTTGTATTTTATAAAAATTATTTTACAGTGTTTTGATCTTTCAGCTCAATACATTTGTTGTCTGGTATTAATCTTTTTAGAATTGTAATTCTGCTGAAGAAACTCCAGATGGATGCTGCCCAGTCTGTAAAAGGATGGGTTTGATGCGACACCTAAGAAAATACCACATCAATTTTGAAGAATCTCTTTTTCTGTGTGAAAATCCACAGGTATTTCAATAGTTTGGGAGGTTATTAACTTAAAGTTTGTCTAACATTTCTGTATTCTGTCCTCCTTAATCTGGATACCTTTTGTGATATGCCAGTTATTATTCTACTTCATCACTTAGTAGTTCTTTAACACAGAAAATAATATCAACTATCTAGGGCCGTGATGGCGAACCTATGCCACGCGTGCCGGAAGTGGCACGCAGAGCCATTTCCCCCAGCACGTGAGAGCTCGCCTGGAAGAGCCCCACTGCACATTTGTGCACGCTACCGCCGCCCGACAGCTGATTGTCGGGTATCTGGTGGGGGTGCGGGGGAGACATGTGAGCATGCGCAGAGACATGTAGTGTGCTGGGGGGGTCACATGCGCAGAGACACGCGGAGGGGTCACAGGTGCAAATAGATGGCGTGCAGGAGTGATCGTGTGCGCATGCACAGATGTGCAGCACTGCAAGGGGGTCATGTGCGCAGGCACGGGATGGGGGGGCAGCACGCATTGCCTTCTTGGTGCTGGCACGCGAGCACACAAGCACACACTCAATTATCAGCACAGGAGCTGAAAAAGGTTTGCCACCACTGAAATTGGGTCTATTAAGGTCAAGCACAATATCTTTCAGCAAAATGGTTTTCAAGAAAATCTACATATTTGAGTTATATGGTGTACAATATGAAAGGAAACCGATTAGAAAGCAAAGTACCCATTCCACTCCCGTTATCTGTAGCATTCTTAGACTTCATAGATAATTTATAGAGCAGTCTGCTTTAGGATACCTAAAGTTATAACATCCCTATTGATTTTTAAATGTAAAATAGTGTAGCTAATTTCTAGACATATTTTTATATTATAATTAGCATTGGTAAATCTCTGGATTTGTGCAGTTCCCCAACACATTTTGTAAGTCCCAGAATCACTTTCCCCAATTTACATAGATGGTATATAAAACTAAAACTAAAACTGATGTATAAACTTAAGATAAATTTAATGTGCTTATGTTGAGTTTAATTTCCCTAGACCACTCATAATACGAAAAAAGTTGGCCCTTTTCCTTAAGTGAAGGAATCCCCAGCTTCCTTCCCTCCACAGATTTAAACCCCTCGTGTAGTTAAACATCGCTTCAGTTATGGATATTAAGTGTCTGTTTCAGTCCCTGCTTACCTCAGGTATATCTGTGAACATGAATCCTGCCTTTTAGTACTCACACCCTAATGTTTTATAGATTAAAAAAAGTTTACCAGAGAAAGAAGAATCCTTTATGGAGCCTTCACAGTGTTCTGAATTGTAGAGACAAAAAATAAATTGCAGGAAGAAGAAGGAAGAACCTGTAAAGAAGGAAGTGTTGGCTCTTCTAATATTAAACCCATTCTCATCTTTTACTTGTCAGAGTAGGCTGGAACACTCAGTGAGAAAGAAGCAACAGGTACTACTTTGGCTGTGAATAAAGCCATGAAAAAAGATTGCAGCAATGAAAGGGAAGGCTGGTTAATCAGTAGAAAATAAAAATAAAAAAGAGAGCAGCTAGAGCCTACAGTCAGTAAAGTGTAACCTTGATTCAAGGAAACTAGAAATACCCTTCATTTATGTGGAGCACAGGAAGGAACCAGTAGCAGAATTGTATTTCTAAGGACAGAAATGTCTAGAAAAGTATCGCTTAAAAATAACCTTCAAAAACATGCTACCCCCCCATCTCATAAATAATTTTAAACAGACACTCCATGCAAAGGAAATACTTTTATAGATTTGTTGCTGTGCAGTATGAGGGATACTTTTTTTGAAAAAAATATTGTATCAGAGAACAGTACTGTTTAAAATAGACTGGGATTTTAATAGTTTTTAATTGGACGCCTAATTTTTGTACAGGAAGTTCTCTACTTTTAGTAACTCTTCAAAGTTACACAGCACTGAAAAAAGTGACTTATGACTGGTCCGCACACTTACAACCATTGCAGAATCCCTCTGATCACATGATTAAAATTTGGGCACTTGGCAACCATATTTTTATGATAGTTGCAGTGCCCCAGGGTCAGTGTGATCGCCATTTGTAGCCTTCTCACCTTCTGACAAGCAAATCAATGGGGGGAACCTGGATTCATTTACTGACCATGTGATTCACTTAACAACTTCAGCAATTTGCTTTAAAAGTGTGGCAGAAAAGGTCATAAAATTAGATGTGACTCACTTAACTATCTTGCTTAACAAAAGAAATTCTAGTCCAAATTGTGGTAGCAAGTTGATGACTATGGCTATAGTTAATATTTCTGTGACTGTTTCTCCATTTCATTTGTGAAATGTGCTTATGTTGTTAATTACTCAGACTAAATGTAAGCGTAATGTCTTTGTTTTGTTTTTTATTTCAGTGCATTTATCCTCTAGGGTCTGCACCACTAAGCACTATTATAATTCCCAGTGATGCAAAAGGTTATTCATCTCAGAGCACTTGTGGAAAAAGAAAGTTATCTGGCACAAACCTATTGACCTCTTCTATTGAACCATGCTTAAAATTGATTAGGACTGATGACTTGATGGACACTGAGGAGACATTCAGATCTGATCTTATTCCCAACTGCAATGCAAATAATCTAATTAGGACTCAGTCAGGGCAGTCTGATTTTTCAGAAGCCAAGCAGCCAGCTTTTTCTGATGAAGCTGAATCCATCAACCAGAAAATGGGCTTGGGAGCTCAAGAAAACTCAGCAGAAGTGCTCAGTGTGAAAACCCAGCTGTTATCAGCCCCTGAGATGGTTCCATCAGTGTCTCAAGATCTGCAACAAAGCAAATCGTCTCTGCAAGAGCCTTTGTGGCCTCAGTGGAGGAATGCACATGCTCTCTGCTGGTTAGATTGCATTCTGTCAATACTGGTACATTTGGAAACATTAAGAATTCTGACTGGACTCTCCAAAAACACGTCAGTAATCCAGAATCTGCTCACAAAATATAACGAAGCTGCTGTACTTGTGAACACTTGCCAAAGGGGTAAGCCCAATCTGGTGTGTGTGTTTATTTTGAAAACATGTTATTTATATATTGTGGTATATGTAAAAAGTACATATAAAAAGTAAAAATCATTGTAGTAGGGCTTAGGGTATCCTTGTTTCTCTCTGGAATCAGATTTGTTTCTAGAATGTACAGCAACCTTTAACACTGGAAATGAAAACTTAGGGTTCTTAAAAACCTTAGAATAATCAAATCAGCTCTAATGAAAGCTAGTCAATTAAAAAGCTGTCAAGCTTTACTTTTTTGTGGGTCTCATTTCCACTTTCCCATGCTATTCATACCATCTCTATCCTGCTCCCTATATAAACATTTGTTCCTAAAGCTACATGTTTGCTGATAACTTCCCATCCAGTATTAGCATTCAGATGTGACCAGATAAAATACAAATATAATGGTAGTTTGATATCGAAGATAATTTTCATTGAATATTGTCATGACCTTGAATTAGTCCAATGTAGCACATATGATGGTTGGCATATAATTTTCAGATTGATCTTTTGGAAATCCTTCCTACATCTATTTATCTGCTAAAGAGCCCCTAAATATTTGATAAAGAAATCCAGGCACATTAGAATGGATTCTGGGATATGTTTCAGGTATCTTTGAACAAGAGTGAGGACAAAACATTGCAACTCTGCCTGGCTTCCTCATCTTATAGAGCCGTGGTGAACCTACGGCATGCATGCCACAGGTGGCACACACAGCCATTTGTGTCAGCGTGCGAGCTGCAGGCAAACTTACCTCACTGGGCATGCGCACGCCTCACAGCTGATTTTCAGCTGATTTGAGGCCTTTTTTGGCCTCCCAAAGGCTTGAGGAAGGCTTCTGCAGGCTTTGCAGGCCAAAAATTAGTCCCGTTTCATCATTTCCTGTTTTTCTGAAAATATTGGAAATGACAAAACGGGGCTAGTTTTCGGCCTGCAGAAACCTTCCTGAAGCCTTTGGGAGGCTGAAAAAGGCCTCAAACTGGCCGAAAGTCAGCTGTGAGGCTCAGTGCAGGTAAGGGTGGGGTGGGGGGTGGGAATTACATGCACATGCTAGGTGGTGTGGGGGCACATTGCCGCCTTGGTGCTGGCATGCGAGTGCAAGCATGCAAGTGCACGCACAATTTTTGGCATAGGAGCCCAAAAAGGTTAGCCACCACTGTTATAGAGAGTGATTATTAGTATTTGTAAACATTTTTCAAGAACGTTAATATATCAGTAATTCTGTTTTTCTAGTGGGTAACTAGGGAAATATTGGATCAATTTTTGAAGGATCCTAAGTTTCCTCAGCGTGCTGTTTAAAAAGCATTTCACGGGGGCAGAATACAAATTTGGCTTTGGCAAGCACTATTAACTAATAGTTCTTATGCAGCTTCCAGTCAGCATATTTTCTGATGGCTGTGGGAACCGAATTAAATAACACACTATTTTCCTTACGTATATATATATCTGGCATGCTGAACTGTACCTAGTTCATTGCTGAAATGAGGTGTTTTTTGGGGAAAAAAGGTTATTGATTAGCAAACTGTTTTGTACAGATGAACTTGCTTCAGAACTTCCTTTGGATGTTTTGTCAAGAGCTGAATCCCATTTAAATGAAATCAGGAATACTATATTTCTCCAACTTCAGCCATTGCTTGGGTGTAAATTTGGTAAGTAATTACTCAAATGTATGTCTGTGTGGGGTTTTAATTTGTTTTTGCAAATTTGGGACAACAATTAAACAATGAACTGCATTTTTAACCACTGCAGTTTGCTTTCTTACATGTTCCTTCCCCCCCCCCCCCAATTCTTTTGAAAGAGCAGCAGAAAAAACATATATGTGTACATGTATATATATCAGAATCTTTCTTCTTATTCTTATACACACACACACACACACACACACATTATAACATGCTAAACTTGATCTTTTTGTTAGCTGGAAACTTGATTATATTTGTCATTAATTTCTAAGGTTGGTGTTTATATTCTTGCTACTTTTTGAGCCATGCGTTACTTATCTAATCTAAATCAGTCCACACAGCCTGTTTTCTTCATCTCATGGAAGTCAACCATTTGGTTCTGGGAAACATTCAAACTCAGCATGAAAACACGAGCTAATATTTTAGTAGCTAGTGTCTAGTATCTGAATATTTAGTGGTATACTTCCTTTGAATATAAAGAATTTCTGGAGTTTTCAGATAAGTCTTTTTTCCTGGCTCTATATAAAAATGGTAGGGATTAATTCTGAAACCTTTTTGAAAACAAACCTTGTGTTTTTACAAGACTGAATGGGGGGAAAATCCTGGATAATGAAAAGAAAGTAATGAACTATGGTATTTGCCACCAGTCATCACACTGCCATCTTAGACTAGATGACTATTGACAGGTTTATGAAAAATAAAGGTGCTAGTCATGCTAACTGTATACTACCTCCACTTTCAGAAGCACTGTTCCTCTGGATATCAGTTGATAGGGAACCTGAAGAGAAAGGTGCAGAAGCACTAACGTTTCTGGGCTTCTTGAAGGGAATAGACTGTTTTTTTTCACTCAATGCAGCATAGGTGTTTTAAGCATTGATAAAAAGGAGGAGAAATCATTTGAATGTTGAAATAGTAAACAGGAACTGATAGTACTATCCTGCCTGGCTACATAGTTTTGCACTTTAAGAGCTCAAGACACTATTCTTCCCAGACCCTAGGCAGACTGTAAGCAGCGTTGTTTGAGATAGCAAAGTATGGTTGCTGCTACTTCTACAAAACAATGTCAAACGTCACAGAGATTAGTTTGCTACTATGTTCAACCTGACAAAGAAAGAAAAGGAAGAATGAACTGTTCAAGGCAAGGAAAGAAAGAAAAATTATCGAACATGAGCCCCAAGAGCCCTTTATATTTAATTCTTGTAGCGCCATATAACTTTGGCATTAGTTGTACCAGCATTGTATTAATATAAAATAAAGTATGTAGTTCATGAATTCCCAGAATTCATTGGTTAACATTAGTAAGTAATTTTCTGTTTAGTAAGCTAGTCAGTTTCGTACTTTTTATTCTGCATTAACAATAGTGTGTATGTGAACAGTAGAATTAGATCTTTTAAGTATCTGGTTGTTGTTTTTTGTTGTTCTCTTTTTATCAGAATTTCCTGCACCCTTCTATAAAGCAAGACTCACATTTCTTACATATGGAGGTCTCCAATTCATACTTAAATCAGTATTCCTAGATAATTAAGGATAGGATTGGAGCCTTAAATACATACATACACACACACACACACACATACACACACACTATACTATTACTATGGTATTACTATTACTATACATCTGTAAAGCAGTGTGAAGCTACAACTTTATAAGAATTTGGCAGGATTTCTCCAACTCAAGAGGTTTGTTTAATTTATTTGCCACCCATCTTGCCATGGGGCTACTCTGGGCAGCTTACAACAATAAAACGGGAGAGGGGGAGAGATGATAACAAAATGTAAACATTTTGACAATAGCAAAGGAATAAATGAAAATATTGGAAGTACAATAATATGAAATTAAAAAGATGGACTGAGGGAGAGCAGGAAGCACGGGGGAGGTGGGGTCACTTAATTCGTCCAGTAGCCACCACCCTCACGATGTACTCCCCTATTTACATAATTTAAAGTTTATAGTGTTAGTTTCTGAAAAATATTAAATGTATTAGTTTTTCAACACTAGGAAACGATGTATAATCTGTAGTGTGAAAGTATACTTGCAGATCTTCCTAACTAGAGAGATTTATATTAAGTATAGATGTATCAATGCCTTTGATCCTTTCATCTCTTATCCTTTCATTATATGAACGATCAGCAATATATTCTATGCATGTTACAGTAATACAAACTGGTACACAAATACTTGTTAAAAAAAGAATTGGCTTTTACAATTTCTTAAAATTTAAAATACATTTTTAGAGAATAGAGTATAAGTATATTTAGAATTATATACTTCACATCTCATTTCTTTGAAATAATCAACATTACATGTATTACAGCCACATTTTTGTCGTGTTTTTCTTCAAAGGGGAGGAAGAAAGTCCAGTTTTTGCTTTTCCTTTACTTCTGCGGAAAGATCGTCCAATAGAGAATCTCTTTCTCCATTCATTCTCCTGGAAGTTTGAATGTTTGCAGTGTGGCTACCACATCAACAATAGGTTAGTTTCTTTAAGTTCTGAGCTTCCTTCCTCCTTGGTATAACCACGCATTTTAATCAGTGTTTAGCAAATAATAAATTATACAGGCAGGAGGGGGCAGCTGTGAGCATATGATTTCCTTACTGGGTATCTTGAGTCACAGCTCTGAAACAGCACAACCCTCTGCTGTAATATTTGAGAGGTTGAGGTTTTTATTCTTGCCAGTCAGGATTTATCCTACCTGTTGTAATAGCATGCATTGAGACATAAACATAATTTTTTAAATGTCACAGTATATGTTTTCTTTGAGCATAAAATAGGAAGCCAATTACAGGCTTCCCTTCAATATTAGCCTAAATTTACATCTTGGTTCAATCATTTTATTTACGATGTCAAATCAATTCTTACTACCCCAAATTAACGTTCATAGTTAGTTCTGCTGGATTTGTATTTGTTCTGCTCTTTAAACTAAAGCACAACATGAAGGATGGAGAAAAAGTAAGGAATAAAATAGCAGGGGAGGAAACAAAATAAGACAAATAAGTTGAGACTACATATACATAAAAATACAGTAATTTTCAGAAAAATCAAATGTCTTAACCCTCCATATTCAATATTTTGATTCAGAAAAGCCCATTTGAATGAGGGCATCTATTAAAAACGTAAATTTTCAAAGAGATAGTTAGTACCAATTTGATTATAACCCATCTAAAATCTAAAGTAGTCCTAACTGATATGAGATTTATACAGTATTGTATCTTGATGGTTAAATTTTTATGTGTTTCTGAAATAGAAGTAAAATACCTTTATTTTACAAAAATTTTCAGGTGCATTTATTGAGTTCAGTCTCAAATTATTCCTCCAGAGTTTAAATTTTCCAGAAGACACAACTTTTGTAACATTCAATACTATCTTATAATTTAAGTGAAGTAAATGGACACTATTCTTTAAATATTAATTGTCCCAACTGATGACGTCCCGTAAATATGGGAATAAATTATTAAACTTGTTTCACCTGAATATATATTCATTTTATTTTTAGTTGTCAGCGGACAATGACAACGTTTACAAATATAATCCCAGAGTGGCACCCACTGAATGCTGTTCATGTTGCTCCATGTAATAAGTGTAATCACACATCTCAAAGAAGAAAAATGGTTTTAGAAAAGTAAGTGAGAATTTTATTATAATCCCCAAATGAGGTAAAACTACATCAGTAATTGGTAAGCAATAATAAGTGACAGCTAATGTAAATTTTAAAGATCTGTATTCATCGTTGGCAGCATTATTTTTCACAGAGCACGCTATATTACGTGAACTGTAGTTTATTTGGTAAATCATAGTTAATTAGCTTAACATAATGTGTGAATTCAGTCTTTGAATGACATTACATAAATACGAAGAAGTCAGTTAGGAAATATATCTTCTTAAGGGACTGCTCTTTAACAATTCCGAGTTACAATAATATCCCAAATAAGATTATATAAATTGTATTCATTTATATAATCTCACTTGGGATGTGATTGCCAAATGTTTTGCATTCCTTGAGGTCTTTGTGAAAACTCACAAATTGGTTACTCGTATTTAGCTTTCTATCCCATGCATGTTTTCAGTTTTGGTGAGGTAATTAACACTAGTATCAGGGATGTGTTTTACTTCTAAAATCACAAATTTTTAATCTTTATTTGGTAGGATCTCCTCAGTTCTGATGGTGCATTTTGTTGAAGGCTTGCCGCATAACAATTTGTTAGCCTACTCATTCCAATTTCAAGAATATTCATATCGAGTAACAGCTGTGGTTCAATATCAGAAGGCAAAGCACTTCATAACCTGGATCTTGGCATCAGATGGTAAGTACACTGTTCCCTGTATCAGCTTTATCCTTTTCAAATATTCATCTATCTGTATCTGCTAGTAATACTAACAGTCCCAGTATAAATAATAATATAGTGGTTGGTATCTGAGCCACATTTGGAGGAGACCAAGGAATACAGAGGAGAGGAGGAAGAAATCAAAAGTGATAAAAGAGGAGGGGTGTGAATTAGCCAGAGAACATCACCCAAAAATAGTGTGTGTGATGATGAAGAAAGGAAAGAGCATCCTTGAAAGAGGCTGGTTTGAAATGAAAATATTCTGGAAGTTTCTCTTGCTAGCCTCCCCGCTACACACACAGAGAGACAGAGAGAGTCCTTGGCTTACAACAATTCATTTAGTGGCCATTCGAAGTGATTTATGACCATTTTTCACATTTACAACTGTTGCAGCATCCCAGGGTCATGTGGTCACTTTTTGCAACCTTATCCCAAGCAAAGTTAATGGAGATGCCAGATTCACTTAACAACCTTGTTACTAACTTAACGATTGCAGTGATTCACACCTGTGGCAAGAAAGGTCATAAAATGGGGCAAAGCTCAATTAACAAATGCCTTGCTTAGCAATGGAAATTTTGAGCTCAGTTGTGGTCATAAGTCGAGAACTACCTGTCATGTCTCTTTAGATGTCAGTTCACAATTTCCTTACTGGCATTTTGGGCACAATTGTGGTCATAAATTGAGGACTACCTGTATGTTATCTCTCTCATGTGGTAATACTACCTGTATGTAATAACGGGACTACCTGTATATATCGGTTTATCCCTTTCATATGGTAATACAATGCTTCAAGGTATATGGGAAAGAACCTTCCAAATAATTCCTGCATCAACATGTCTTTACATGGTTTCTAGTCGGAGCCAACCTTGTGGAACTTCAAGTCCAAAGAAGAGTTGGTGGGTGTCTAGGGACTAGTTTACTATTTGCTTCTTGGTTTAATTGTATACAATACATAAAGACCCTTAGGGTAAATCTTCAGAGCAAGCCAAATCTAATTAGATTTTAGCTTGCTTTTTCTGATTTTTGCATTCACAGAAATAGCTACCTATCTCAAAGAAGCAGAAAGTTCACCCTTACGTGAAGAAAATTAAAAGTAATAAAAAAAGTTAAAGGCACATCTTTTTGTGTGAATTACCTGATAGCCATCTGTGCTTATTGGAGACTTACAGGAGACTTTAAATAAATTATAAGCAACAATTTTCTTGATCTCCCTTGGTGAGCACACAAGCCTCCAAGCAGTCAAGCAGAGATGGCCTTGCAAAATATCAAATAATGATGTTTTTCTTTTGAGACTCTCCATGGAATATTTGTGACTCATGTAGATGTTTGGGGAAGGGGAAAAACATTTGAAAGTGACTCAAAACTTTTATAGATTAAAAATGCTGATTTATATGAGATACATATATTGCATTAGGTATAATGCAATGTCAATGAATGAGCCACAGGCTTTTATTGTGAGGATCCAATAAACAAACTTGAAATCTTGAGCGTATTATGGTTGGCTAACTGATTTTCAGTTAAATCATGGAAACATGGTTAGTGGTTGACTGGCTATTCCTAGTTCTCTATCGAATTCCTAAAGCTGTAAGGCAATAGGTATAGAGGAAGAATGAAAAAACAAACCAGATATATTTCAGTACACGCATTTCAAAATTATCTGTTTTCAACAAATCATACATAAATTATAGTTGGATATACACATATTCAGTGAGGATTAAAGGTTAGTTTATCTGAAATGTATGTAAGAACTGTAAGAACTATACCCTAATGTTCTGAATTGTTCATATTTTATTTTTAGGAATATGGCTTGAGTGTGATGACTTAAAAGGGTCATTCTCCAGAAGGCATGACACCTTTGGGGTTCCTTCTGCAGAAATACATATTGTCATTTGGGAAAGAAAGCCGCCACAAATGAACAATTATTTGGATTTACAAATTGAAGAAACAATGACATCCCAATCAAAAACTCCAGTTAAATACGCTAATGATGAAACTGCAGAGGGAGTACCTTTAACTTGTCACAAGACAGTTGGCATGCTGAACAGACACATAGAGGAAATAGAAAACACAGCAAGCAATCAGAAAAACAATTTGCTTCATGGCTTGGACAACCTGTCTGATGATGATGTTGTAACCCTGAATCTTGACTCAGGTGGACAGCTGCCAGAAGATAGACATATAGAAAATAAGCAGATAATCAAAACAGGTCCATTGCTGTTGCAAGAGTTGGATCAGAAAGATGTGTGCCCACTTACCCCAGAAGGAGATATTAAAAAAAAAAGTATAGTGTCAGGAAATACCAGTGCTCCCATGCATGAAGGACAGCCATCTAATGCAAGTAATCTAGTTACCATACCATCAGTTACTTTAAGTAATGGCAAAATAAATTTCTCATCCGAAATACTATTACCACAGGGGACAGAAACTGCAGTCACCTTAGTTGCAGTAGAAGAGAGCAGCAATTGCCATCCAAAGAATGCTCAGGAAAAAACCAGCAAAACAACATTGGGAAACACTATGTTGGGAACGTCTAATGTTGTAGAGTTCAGTCAAGAAAAAAAAATAAATTCCCACATTTCTGCTCCATCTCCCCAAAGTCCTACCTTTCACTCATCCAGTACAAATGGAATTAAGCCATCTGTAGCCAGTTGGGTAAATGGCTTACTTGGAAAATATTCTTCCTTTATGCCTAAAAGTGTGGTGATTCCTAATAAATCAAAAAACTGTAAAAAATCAATGCAAAAAGAAACAAATTCCAGTTCACTTGTTAAACAAGCAGTCCACTTCTGTGGTTTCCAAACTAAATCTTCACAGAAAAATAAAGTGGCAACATTGCATTCTTCAGGTAGAACTCTTCCAACATCACCTCTGACTGCTTTTTCTGCTGCAAGCATTCCTGTCAAAAATCTTGCCCCAGTTAGAAAAAGTGAAGCTGTAACTAAAAGATCAGGTTCATTGGATGCTTCTACTAAGCAAGATTTGCTGAAAAATACCCACCACGAAAACCAGAATTTTATATCTGTTGAAAATACTGGGTCATTTATTGATAAAACTCATCAACTACGCTTAACACTTTTACAACAACTTAAGGCTAAAAAAGAGAAATTAGCTTCATTAGATAAACTGGTAAAAGCTAAAACAAGGCACAAAAACACTTGCAAAAAAACTATCAAGAACCAGACGCAGAAACAGATGGAACCCTTGCAGACAAGCGTGTTACATACCCAAGAAATGCAGACTGAAGTTTGGGATAGTAAATCTGTTAATTCTCAAAGCACTGACATGTCCCAGTGCAGCAGTTCAAATTATGATGACATTTTATCTGAGCTGCTGCTGTCTCCAACTACAACTGTTGGTTCTTTAGAATTTCCACAGGAAGAGGAATGTAGATACTTGGAAATGGGAGATGGCAATTCAGACATGCCGATATCTACTGACCACAATACCAGTTTACAGACCATTGATAATGACCTTAATTACTTCAGTCCTCTAAAGGAAAATGGACTTGAAGACCACAGAAACCCATCAATCAAATCACCTCTGAAGAAATTTGATTTTGAAAGTTCTGCGAAACAGGATTTTCTGGATGATCTGTTTCAGTGTTCACTGAATTCAGTAATAACTAACACTGAAGACTTGCATCACTTTGATGAATCGTTGTTAGCTTGGTGAATTGTGTTCTAACAATTTCAGTATTTTCCTTTGGTTGTCTTTAAAGGAGAGTATTATTTAAAATTCAACCTAATTTGCACATGACTTTATTTAAAATTGTTTTTTTATATTTTTATTCTAAATAAATTGGGTTTGTTTTTCTGCCTCAAAACCACTGTTTGCTGGAAGAGATGAGACTGATTCTTGTACAAAGTGGCAGTGATAAAGTTTTGACACTTAAAAAGCCATTGTAATAAAGTAATATTCACCTAAGATCTCACATCTATGGATGAGCTAAAAAATGCTCTTGCAGGCATCTCAAAACATAGAATACCATGGTGATCTTGGTATGGTAATTTCATTTCTGATAAACCTCCCTTTTCAAAAGTAGGCCTGCAGGCTAAACTAAATTTTCTAAAGAAGCCATTTTATTTTAATCATTTTCTGTTCCAGTGAAATGCCTATCTAAATTATGGCCTACATAACAGTGTGAATGAATGTTAAAATACTATCTGTCCTGCCTGGTGGTTTGTGTGTGTGTGTGTGTGTGTGTGTGTGAGTGGTTTGTTTTGCTAAACATTAGGCCATAATGCAGATGAATTAGGTTAAGATTCATCTCTGAGAGATTTCTGCTTAAAACCCAGGGATCTGTGAATCCTGTTAATCCCCAATCCTTTGAAATGAGGTTTTGAAGTATTAAAGCATCTTTTGAAGTTAAAACCATATTTCTTTTTCTTCTGCATCACTTTGGGTCTAGTGTGTTAAATATTCTACCCCATCACCTGGAATACAAGATGGCAATTCACTGCAGTTTACACAGACCTGATATAGATAAATACAGACTATTTTTTTAAAATGGCTAAGTTTACATATTAATTACAAATCGTATTGCTTAGTAGATTGTATGCAATAGGATAGTCATTGTTACTCCAGGTCAGAAAAGTCCACTTTTAAATGTGCCAGGCTATTTGCAGGTTACTAGCTTTAGTTTTTATTATTTAGATTGCTCCAAGTGACGGCAACATCTAGCAATTTGGTTAATTCTGAAAAGTAAATAAACACAAACACACCCCTAGAAGTCAGTCAGTTAGCCAATCTATTTTCTTCAAAAGATAGGAATTTTGTTGCTAAATAAATGCATTTAGTTATGAGCAATCAAGCTTGACCCAACGGAGACTTTGCCTTACTTTCATTATAGTCTAACTTGATGTTTTAAAAGTACTGTTACCTAATTTTAGAATTTTCTTGTGAAAATACTATACTGGATTTTTTCACTGGCCTCTTGGGCAATTGTGTTTTAGTTTGATTTAATGATTAAGGCAACAGGCTATAAACCAGGAATATTAATCCTACAATTTCTGAAGGCAAGGCATTTCATTGGTTAATTGTTCTGTCAGAAAATTTCTCTTTAATTCTCAGTTGGTTCTTGCCTTGATTAGTTTCCATCCATTGTTTTTTGTCTTGCCGCCTTGTGCTCTGGAAAATAGTTTGACTCCCTCTGCTATCATGTCACCCCAGTCCTTTTCACTAGACTAGACATACCCAATATCTGCCACTGTTCTTCATAAGTTTTAGCCTCCAGCCCTGTAATCTTGTTTGTGACTCTTCTCTGCACTCTTTCTCAAGTCTCAACATCTTTATGTTGTGACAACCAAAACTGGATGTGGTATGCCACGTGTGGTCTTACCAAGGTACTATAAAGCAGTATTAACACTTCATATGACCTATCCCTCTGTTAATGCAGCCTAGGATTGCATTGGATTTTTGGGCAGCTATACACAGTGCTGACATACTTAAGTGATTGTCTACTACAGAAGAACTCCTAAATCCCTCTCACAGTTGTTGCTATTGAGCGAGGGTCCACTTATTCTATATCTGCACACATTTAGTTTTTCTTGCCTAAAAGTAACCATTTCTCACCGTTGAATTTCATTTTGTTAGATAGGGCCCAGTGTTCAAGTCTGTTGAGATCTTTCTGGGTCTTGAGCCTACCTTCTGGGGTGTTGCCTATTTCTGCCAGTTTGGTGTGTGGAAATTTGATGAGTTCCCCTTCTATTTCCTCATCTAAATCGTTTATGAAGATATTGAAAAGAACTGGACTAAGACGGAACGTTGGGGTATCCAAGACAAAAGACAGAATCTTGAGGTATTCAAGACTGCAACTTACAATGGAAACTCTGGCATGTGGTATGTGTGGTATAAATTGTATGTGGTACTATAATTTCCACCATAAATTGTAGTTACGAGTTGAGTTACCATGGTCAGAATTGTAATCCAGATTAACCATTAGCATTTAATGGTAAAAAAAATATGTAAATCACAGTTGCATGATCATGAGATGCTGCAAGCTGATTGCAAAGTACCTGAATTGCAATTCCACAAACGTTTTTTTTCCAGAAGCCGTTATGCATTCCTATTGTCAATAAGCAAACAGTTGTAAGTTCAGAACTAGTATTAAACTAGCTATTCTGAAATTGGGTTGAAGAAAAAGTGCATTTATAGAGCTCAAATTACTACAATGAAGATTACAAGTTGGGCAATGGAGGTAATAGTTCAAAAATAAAGATGCAGCACTAAAAGTCACTGCTGCACCTTAAAACAGTGGTATCCCTAGAATAATGGTTTCAGTGAGGCAAATGCACAGTTATTGGAAAAGATGGATCAAGAAGAATTTGGATTCTAAGACAACAAAGAAATCACAATTCCAGCAGCTTAATGGGGCTGCTTCAAACACTACATTGTATAACAATTCTAGTTGCAAATACTTTTCTTTTGACCAATTGGCTACGTATAAATTATCAGAATGTGAGAGTCACAAGAAACTGAAGATTGTGTAGTCTAAATTACCAATGCAGGAATCCATTACAGATGACAAGTGGCCATCAATCTGTTTAAACATTGCCAGTTTAAACAGACAGTGCATCAGCTTCTGACTCACAATTCTTTTCTTTCTTGACCAGGTCTTACAGTTAAGGCTTCTTTTTTTTTTACACCACTGTTTCTTGTCCTGTCTTCTGGAACAACTGAACAATTCTGCTCCATCTCCCTCTGAAATTTAGAATTAAATTTGTTTAAGCTTTACAAAAAGGAATATAGCAAATAAGGGAAAGAGTAACAACAACAACAATAATCCTAGCAAGAGAAGACCATACCTGGTATTTGTCAAATATCAAACAACTCTGAAATGTTTCTAAGTTAAAATAATCTCTAATGTTCAAAAAGTCATAAAATCTATATATCATAGGGGAACATACAGGTGAAACTTAAAAAATTAGAATATCGTGCAAAAGTTCACTTATTTCAGTAATGCAACTTAAAAGGTGAACCTAATATATGAGATAGACTCATTACATGCAAAGCAAGATAGTTCAAGCCACGATTTGTCATAATTTAAATGATTATGGCTTACAGCTCATGAAACCCCCAAATCCACAATCTCAGAAAATTAGAATATTGTGAAAAGTTTCAATATTCTAGGCTCAAAGTGTCCCACTCTAATCAGCTAATTAAGCCATAACACCCGCAAAGGGTTCCTGAGCCTTTAAATGGTCTCTCAGTCTGGTTCAGTAGGACTCAAAATCATGGGAAAGACTGCTGACCTAACAGTTGTGCAGAAAACCATCATTGGTGCCCTCCATAAGGAGGGAAAGCCTCAAAAGGTAATTGCAAAAGAAGTTGGATGTTCCCAAAGTGCTGTATCAAAGCACATTAATAGAAAGTTACGTGGAAGGGAAAAGTGTGGAAGAAAAAGCTGCACAAGCAGCAGGGATGACCGCAGCCTGGAGAGGATTGTCAGGAAAAGGCCATTCAAAAGTGTTGGGGACTTTCAGAAGGAGTGGACTGAGGCTGGAGTCAGTGCATCAAGAGCCACCACACACAGACGGATCCTGGATATGGGCTTCAAATGTCGTATTCCTCTTGTCAAGCCGCTCCTGAACAACAAACGTCAGAAGCGTCTTACTTGGGCTAAAGAAAAACAGAACTGATCTGTTGTTCAGTGGTCCAAAGTCCTCTTTTCTGATGAGAGCAACTTTTGCATCTCATTTGGAAACCAAGGACCCAGAGTCTGGAGGAAGAATGAAGAGGCACACACTGCAAGATGCTTGAAGTCCAGTGTGAAGTTTCCACAGTCTGTGTTGATTTGAGGAGCCATGTCATCTGCTGGTGTTGGTCCACTGTGCTTCATTATGTCCAAGGTCAACCAGGAGATTTTGGAGCACTTCTACAAGGAGATTTTGGAGTACTTCATGCTTCCTTCCGCAGACGAGCTTTATGGGGATGCTGACTTCATTTTCCAACAGGACTTGGCACCTGCCCACACTGCCAAAAGCACCAAAACCTGGTTCAATAACGGGATTACTGTGCCTGATTGGCCAGCAAACTCGCCTGACCTGAACCCCATAGAGAATCTATGGGGCACTGCCAAGAGAAAGATTAGAGACATGAGACCAAACAAGGCAGAAGAGCTGAAGGCCGCTATTGAAGCATCCTGGTCTTCCATAACACCTCAGCAGTGCCACAGGCTGATAGCTTCCATGGCACGCCACATTGAGACAGTAATTGCTGCAAAACGGGCCCAAACCAAGTACGGAGTACATATGCATGCTTATACTTTTCAGAGGTCCGATATTGTTCTATGTACAATCCTTGTTTTATTGATTGCATGGAATATTCTAATTTTCTGAGATTGTGGATTTGGAGTTTTCATGAGCTGTGAGCCATAATCATCACAGTTATGACAAATCACAGCTTGAACTATCTTGCTTTGCATGTAATGAGTCTATCTCATATATTAGTTTCACCTTTTAAGTTGCATTACTGAAATAAACTTTTGCACGATATTCTAATTTTTCAAGTTTCACCTGTAATTGCTTCATTTTTTTATTGCTCCAGCTACATAACCTTTCAGATACCGAAGACAGGCCTGGGTTTCTTCCCCACCATGTTCTCCAAAGTTAGTACACCATTTCTCAGATTTTTTTTCCCCTTTTAATCTTGGTAGATTTTGGGACTTCTTTCAAAAATCATAGGAGAGAGCTGTAACTGAACAGTAAGAGGGAAGGAAGATTGAAGAAACCATACAATGAAATAATGCCCATGTCAGTCAGGCTGTCTCTGACTTCATGACTACTGTGTGATTTCTAAAGCAACTTCCTTTTCATCAACTTGAATGAGAAATGGTTGGGGAAACACCCAGGAGAATTTAAATTAGCCTAGTTTAGTTTTAAAAGTTTAATTTGAAAGGTCCTTCATGGGCCATAGGGATGATGGTAACAATGCAACATGTTTATGGCAATAAGTAGGAATGGCGTCACTAAGAGCATTTTAGCAATCTCAGATTTATTTAAACAAAATGGGAGCTCAGGTCTTATTATGGAATATAAGAAGAGAATCAGTACAGGATGTAATTTTAGCAACTAAAATGTGAAGCATCAGCACTGTTACTTCGGCAACTACAAAATGTGAAGTGTTGATGTTGTTATAATCTAGCTAGGATTAGTTTGTTTAGTTAGGCTAGTTTGACGTACTTGGGTATAGGATGATGGGAGTTGCTCTCCACCCTGTAAAGTTGGAGAAGTCCCGTTTTCACCACTGACTAAGTATCTGTTTCATTCAGTCTGTGCAAGGCTTATGGGGAAACACGGGCAATTATTAAGCAATGAAGGATTTCATTTGCAGGGAAGGCGCAGGAGTCTTACTTGGCTTCCGATGTACTAGTTTCCTGTAATGTAAGATTTCAAAGTGAGAGGAGACGAAAAGAAATGTTTCCGCCCGGTTTCGAACCGGGGACCTTTCGCGTGTTAGGCGAACGTGATAACCACTACACTACGGAAACTTCTATGTCGCAGTTCTTTCTTAAAATAGTATTTAGAAAACATACTCAAAACAACTTACTGAATATTTTCTCAGTAATATTTTTCTTTCACGTTTTAAAAATATCCTATTTGTTTTCGCAAATACACCACAGAGGAGTCCCAGCTATCTACCCATCCAGCCTACAAATCTTCAAATAAATTTTGCCTGGCATTTTGTTTGTTCTTCTGGATGCTTTTATTGGAGCAAAACAAGAGCATTTTGTTTGTTCTTCTGGATGCTTTTATTGGAGCAAAACAAGAGCATTTTCAGCAATACAGTATCAAGCCTAAGTAAAGTACTAGAAACCGAAGACCAGGATATAATCCTCAATGGCTTCTCTCCTAATCACGTGCTTTTTAGGCTCAAAGCAGTTAAAAGAAACCCGTCCCTGGGTGGGCTCGAACCACCAACCTTTCGGTTAACAGCCGAACGCGCTAACCGATTGCGCCACAGAGACTGGCTTGCCGTTTGGTGTTTGCCGCAGACATACTAATACTTTCAATCCTTTAGAATTACGCTGCATTTCTTCAGAGAGATTGAACAATCTATTTCCAAAATCAGTGCCACGTTAGGATTGCAACGTATGTGTATTTCTTCCCGAACAACTAAAGGAAGACTGATGCATTCCCTGCACGAAAGCCTTTAAAGTTGTGAACAAAGAGAACTGACTGAGAACAGATTTGAGACTGAGTCCAACATTTCTAAGGCCTCCTTTGTGATCACAAATTAAATCCGGGCTGCATAGATTTTGCTGCCATCCAGTGGTAATCCGGATTTTTGCAGCCTTGAATTAATTGTCCCTCCACTCCACCCCACCTATGAGAGGGAGAAATAAAATTAAGCCAGGATTATAGGTCTTTCTGCAGAGGCAACAGTACCAGGGGCATCCTGGACACAGCAAAACAAAAACAGGGCTTGAATTGCAGGGTCACAGATGGAGGGGTTCGGTTTTTTTAACCCTCCTTCCTCCCAATTCCATCAGGCGGAAGTAGCACAAACTAGGATGAATTGGGAATCTTCTAGGTGCCCAACTCCCAGTCCGTGGACCGGCACTAGGCCATTGCAGCATGGTAGAGGTCTCCAACCTTGGCAACTTTAAGACTTGTGAACTTCAACTCCCAGAATTCCTCAGAAAGCAGCAAAGCAAAGCAAAGCAAGGAATTCTGGGAGCTGAAGTCCACAAGTCTTAAAGTTGCCAAGGTTGGAGACCCCTGTAAATAGAAACCAAACTGAAGCCCCATCTTCAGGATGCAGGAAGTACACGAAACCACGTGCCCTTTCTCTCACGTGCCCAGTCCATGGCACCCCAAAGGTTGGGGGCTGTTGGCATGGATGACTTCTGTCTCCCAATCTTGCCTTAATGGAACCCCCGGTTCTTTTGGAGAATGTTTTTTTTTTCTTTTGAAAAGCATGTCTAAGGAATCGTATTCAAAGCAACCAACCCTTGTAGGGCCAGAGGGAATGACCTTGAAGAGCAAGAAGGAACACCTGCTGCCAAGACAACAGAGCTGAGTTTTAGTCTCAGCTCTGAAAGCCAGTTGGGTGACTTTAAACCAGTCATCTCTCTTAGCTCCACACACCTCACAGGGCTGTTATGGTGCAAATAGGAGTAGAAAGGGATATTAGATATGTTCACAACCTTGGCTGAGTAGAGCCCAAGGAAATGATGATATGAGTACCTTTCTGCACCAGAGATTCATTTCAGCCTGTGGGGTCTACTCAGTGGTGGGATTCAAAAAAATTTACTACTAGTTCTTGGTGCGGCTTGGTGAGCGTGGCATGGCTTGGTGGGAGTGGCAGGGGAAGGATACTGTAAATCTCCATTTCTATCCCACTCCAGGGGAAGGATACTACAAAATCCCCATTCTCTTCCCCACCCCACTAACCTGCTTTCCAGCTCTGTTCTCCTGTGCAGGGCAACAAAAGAAGACCAAGCCGAACAGGTGGGACTCGTGAGGTGGAGAATAGATGGGGGCAGGACCAGTCAGTTGTGGTATTCCAAACTACTCCAAATTTCTGCTATTGGTTCTCCAGAACTGGTCAGAACCTGCTGAATCCCACCTCTGGTTCTACTCAGTGGTGGGATTCAAAATTTTTACTACCAATTCTGTGGATGTGGCTTGGTGGGCATGGCAAAGGAAGGATACTGTAAAATCTCCAGTCAGAGATGGTATTTGCCGGTTCTCCAAACTACTCAAAATTTCCACTACCAGTTCTCCAGAACTGGTCAGAACCTGCTGAATGCCACCTCTGGTTCTACTGATCTCAGTGAGGTACTCTGTGAGATGAGAGCCACCTGGATCCTTACCTCTCCTACCTTATTTGTTTGGCCAGAGAGAGGCAAGAAGGACCAGATTCATGAATGTGGATGACTCTTTGAAAACAGAAGTGGTAGCAATTGCCTTGTGAGGGGCAAGGGTAGTCTCCCTTCACAAGAGGCTGCCCTTGATTTGCCATTATGGACAAATTCCATTTAGAGAAAATAGCAACGCTTAGAGAGCGAGTGCCCTCACTAAGCTTTCAGTAAATCGTGTGCCTTTCCTTGGGCTCATGTGGTCAATGCCTCTTGAACCCCTCCTTAAATCAAGCATGAGACAGAACAGAAGAGAATAACAGTGTTGGAAGGGACCTTGGAAGTCTTCTAGTCCAACCCCCTTCTCAGGCAGGAAACCGTATACCATTTCAGACAAACATCAGACAAAGATCATAGGGCCAAGACAGCAAAAACCATGTACGCACAATATTTTAAAAGGAGAGCAAATGAAGAGGATTTTTTGTAATGAATATAAATAGTCAGAATGAAGTAAGGATTCTCATGGGTTTTAGTTTTTCACCTCTAACTAGACGACTTCTTGGAACATTACAGGCTTGTTGGTATTCCAGGCTTCAGTCCAATTGGACAGTAGATGTAGATTCAACCTGCTCTCACTAGCGGGTTAAGGAGGAGTCCCAATCAGAGTATGAGCTGCAAGTACACTGATGTAAGAACCGGTGCTTTCCCATTTGTCCTGGCCCCTTGCTGCCCTCAGTCTCAAAGGTGGTTTCCTGCTTCCTCTTTGGGTCCTCTGTAGAGACCCTAGAACTGGTCAGAACCTGCTGAATGCCACCTCTGTTGCATTCAGATGAGGATCCAGGTGGCTCTCATCTGTTGCTGTTGCAAGCTTTTGACAACTGCCAGCCACTCTCCCTGGGAATTAGACTTCACTTCCCCAAACTGGCATCACCAGCTTTGGGAAATGTGCTGGCAGTGGTGAGGACAAAATGGGGGAAACGCAAGTCACAGCTATTTTGAGATTGAGCCACTTGATAGACAGCTAGGTGGGTAAATAGAGTAAATGATTAGAGGAAAGATGATAGATAGATGATGATAGATTAAATGATAGATACCTAGACAGACCTACACAAGTTTATGAGGGAAAACTGAAGTGTTAAGCCCTCTTTCTCCAACAAAGCCTGCTAAATTTAGGTTCCAAAAAACAAGTGGGATGTATTTCTTCCAATGGACTAACCACAACTTCTAAAGAACTACAGAATTTTAAGTGAAGTTGCAAAAAGCAGTACTAACCATAAGAAACTTTGCTCATGGCCTGACCTTTAAATACTACAACTTGCCCACACTCACGAGCTCCACTCAGAGCTTAAAAGATGCCAGGACCAAAGTGAGACAGACCTATACATCAACTACCGCACTGACTGTATCAAACGCAAGACCTACTTCATACGTCCCAACAACCACCACCCCTAAAAACCAAAACTAGGCACAAACACCCCCAACTTCCTCCAGGTCCACCACAACAGACTGTAAATGCAAGCTACTGAACGCAAGAAGCCTCGCAAATAAAATGCCTGAATTCCTCCTCCTCCTAAATGCAGCCCTTTTTGATCTAATCTTTGTCTGCAAGATGTAGTTGAATGTATCCTTTCCAGACTCCATTACCACAGTACATGACTATCATGTTTTCCAATCTGACCATGAAAACCGTAGAGGGGGTGGGTGTTGCCATTTTCCATAAAAAGTCCCGAGATCTGAAAAAGATTCAAGTTACACAGGAAATCGATCTTCCTAAGACCATCATCTGCAATCTGTCCATAAACTTTGCTTCTTACTATATTACAGTGCCCCTGATTACGACTTTGATCATATTAAAAGCAACTGCGTTCTCTTCGCTGATGACGTAAAACTATTTAACACCACTGACAATACTTCTGCCCTACAAAGCAACGTTGACTACGTGTCGTGCATAAGCGCACCAGTGTGCCTACTGTTCCTATCCTACTGTTCCCATTTATTTGTACTCATTTATTATATATATACTTATACCTGTTTGTGGATCTTTGGTTGTTCGGGTTTTCTCCCGCGTAAGATTCGAAGTATCTAGGCAACGTTTCGATGAAGTCTCATTCATCATCTTCAGGCTTCTGTCTTCGGCTCTTGCTTCTCAGAGTGATTATACCTGTTTATATTTACACGTTTATATGTTATGTTCATACTTATACTTGTTTTCTTATACATGCTTGACAAACTAAATAAAAATAAAATAATGTCTTGCAACTGAAGGTTGCAACTGAACGAGAAATAATTAGTTCAAATTTCAAATGCATTTGAAAGCAAAGAATTTCAGAAATCCAGATATATTTTCAAATTTGTACAGAGTTTTCAAAAAGACTCACCCTGATATTTAAAAATGTTAAGTGAATACAGTATACATGTTTTCTGAATTGGGAACCCCGCGTTACCATTCAATAGTTTTGTGGAAAGGGAATTTTACAAAGGCAGTAGTGTCACAAAAAACAGGAAAAGCCCAAGGGAAACATCAGGTCAGCCAGAAAACAAACTTACATAGGAAAAGGAATCAAATAAAAAGTATTAAAGAATCCCTATAGAGAAAAGCCTAAGTAATTAAGAAAACTAGACAAATAGGAAAAGGAAACAAAAGATAATTTAGAAAACCCTTTCAAACACAGGACATACCAAATAAGCAAAACAAACAGACAAAAGACACAAAATATAAATTACAAAAGGGACAGACAGGAGATTGCCACAGAACAAATATGAAAAACTATCTTAAAGCTAAAAGAGATTACAGAAAACCAATAATACAATGTGGCCACCCCGCGGAGTTTGCCCTCCGGCGGAAATAAAGACAAACTCAAACAGGATTTGAAACATTAGGCACAGATACAAACACTCACACAAAATCAATTTACAAAGGGAGAAAAGGGTATAAAAAACGAGGGACTTACCATAAGAAGCTAGCTAGCCCAGGAACGCAGACTTCTCGCTGTTCTCTGCCTTCCTGAAAAATAAAAAGATCCAGCTTTCAAGCAGTTGTCCATATCCTTGCGCCGGAGCTCTCCCAGTGAGAAAATCAAATCCTCGAAAGAAAGGCATTTTGACACCTTTCAACAATTTTTTGCTAATTACACCCTCATAAATCATCTTAAATAATTATTTAAGATCCCAGACGCCTATTTGTGATTTGCTACTTTGAAAAATTAACATATCCAATGCTCCAACTTAATTTTTCACGGATGACATAAAAAGGTTGCTCCCTACTAGACTATGTTAGTTGCCATCTTTTATTCCTAGAAACTCCATTGATGTTAGAGATAGGATTCTGCTACAATGCAAAAAGCTTTTTGAACCAACACATAGTGAAAACTCAGTTATCCTTTTTGCACCTCTGAATCTTTCTAAGCACTTCATCATTCAAGCAGTAATAATGCATACTCTATTAGTAAAAACCTTCACAAAATTCATACATTTAGGAAAACTATATAAAATTATTCCTATTTAACCAAAATATGCCATATTACAGACAATTGCACATGTTTTGAAAAGGTATGTATTAAAGTTAGTATACACCAACCAGAGATAAATTGAAATGGACAAATTGAAAAAAAGCTACAAAGAATGACAGGTTTTGAACATGGCAAGATTGATTCAAATTTATTTTAATTGTACATGTTAGGATATATTATGATTAGTATATTCTTAATAATGGTAACAATGGACTATCAGATGAAAAATGCCAAATAAAATGAGAGCTCTTTAACATGTAGCTGATCAATGTATTGTATTCATAAATGAAGACGGTTGAACTGAATATATTACACACTATCAAATTGCAGACTGTGAAGCCATAAAAAACTTCCATTATGCAAGATAAGGGAGACAATAACTTCCTCTTTGTGTGGTTTGTATAGCTGAGTTGCCAAAGAGAACTACACAGAAAACCTTCACAAGACAAGCTGTCAGCATGGACCAAGACATGGTTGGTTACATTGTTCTTCTGGTGATTGTCACCCTCCTAAGTGTCATCCAAAATGGTAAGGCTGAAGATTGCATACGAAACCAAGAATTGTATGCAAACCCAAGAAAGAAAGATATATTTTGCCTTGGGTGGGTGGAATGATGTGTTTTCATGGACTTGTTTGTGAATGCCTTCATGCCTGTTGAAGTCATTTGAAAATTTCCAGCTATTTGCTTTTCGTTTCCTTCGGGGTTGGGGGTTTCCTGGATCAGACAGATTTAATTAACAGATAATCAGAGTTGGAAGGGACCTTATAGATCATCTACTCCGACCCCCCACCCAAGCGGGAGACCCTACACCATTTCTGACAAATGGTAGTCCAGTCTCTTCTTGAAAGTCTCAAGAGATGGCGCTCCCACAACTTCTGAGGGCAAGGTGTTCCATTGGTTGATTTTTCTCACTGTCAGAAAGTTTCTCCTTATTTCCAGGTTAAATCTATCCTTGTTCAGTTTCCATCCATTATTCCTTGTCTGGCCTACAGCCGCTTTAGAAAATAGCTTGACCCCTTCCTCCCTGTGGCAGCCCCTCAAATATTGGAAGACCGCTATCATGTCTCCCCTGGTCCTTCTCTTTACTAGACTAGCCAAGCCCAGTTCCTGCAACCATTCATTGTATGTTTTAGCCTCCAGTCCCCTAATCATCTTGGTTGCTCTTCTCTGTACTTCTTCTAGAGTCTCAACATCTTTTTTGTAATGTGGTGAACAAAACTGCATGCAGTACTCTAGGTGTGGTCTTACTAAGGCTTTATAGAGTGGTATTAGTAATTTGCATTAAGAAAGATTAATATGGATTAAATACAGAGAGTTATTTTAGTAGGATATCTCAGCAAAGCTCTGTAACAACCAATCCATACTCTGAATTAGAAATAATTAATGGAATTTATTTTGTCTGGCTCTTCAGACAAGAGTGTAAGACCTTCTTTCCATTTTTCTCAAGAAAAAATAATCCTTCAGAATTTCCTTGATAGAGTCAGTGGAGACAAAATATCGCAAAGGCCTTCCTCATCAAAAATCCAATAAGATGCGTCTGATACTTTTCAGTAAAAAATTCATCAATTTTGAAGGGTGGCTGTTTCAAAATTCAATATCTTAATAGTAAACCATTTGAATACTATATTTACTTTTCTTATACTGAGAGTTTCTTTAGAAAAAGACTGCAGTGGCACTACTAATTTCCTAGCACTGACAATCTAATATGAATTGAAGCAGTTTTCAGTTATTATTATCTAAGATGTGGTATGCTTGATGTATTGCGGATCAAATTTCTTAGTCCATTCCAGTTGCACTGGAGATTTATTTTCATCCTGCTTATCAGATTACTTTAATTAATTATATTAATTACATACCTTTGTTTGACTTGTTTCAATTTTGAGAAATATGTAAAGATTTTATTCATGTACACACAAACACACACAAAACATTTATTTTTGATTAAATGTATTGATATAATGATCAGACATTTGGGACTCCTTATAGATTTAATAAATACATGAGTTTTAGTTGATAAATTGCTGCTTCTTTTTTTTCTTGGCAACCTGATGGCTTCCAATTTTGTTAAAGTTGCACCTCCTAGGACCTAGAACACTGCAAAGAATGAGTTAAGCCGTTCTGCTTTCTCTCTGTTGCCTATTACTTCCTTGCCATCTTCTCACTTTAGTGGACCGACTGTTTCCTTGATTTTTTTCTTGTTATTTATATGTTGGAGGAAACTTTTTTTTATTGTTTTTGACTTTTGATGCAAGTCTTTGTTCGTTCTGAGCTTTTGCTATCCTGACTTCGTCTTTGCAGATTCTGGCTATCTGCTGATATTCTGCCATGGTCATTCTCACCCAAGGTTCCCACAGTTTCAATTCCCTCTACCACTTCTTCTCTGTTTGTAAAAATTAAGTCCAGTATGGCTGTCCCTCTAGTTTCACCCTCTACCTTTTGGACAACAAAGTTGTCAGCTAGGTTGGTTAGGAAATTATTTGATTTCTCACTTGGTGCAGAATTAATTTTCCAGTTGATATCAGGATAATTGAAGTCTCCCACTACTATTGTTGTGTGTTTCCTGCATATGTTTTTTAATTGGTTGGCAAAAAGGATCAAATTCAGCAGTTTTAATATTATGCTTTTAAGTATTCAATATGGATTAATAGTATGCATCGTCAACTAAAATTTACTTGACAAAAATTGTAAGAGAAAAAGTTGGATGTGGCAAATTACAAACTGGACTAGAAATTTATTATCCAGCACTATATTTGCATTACTTGAAGCATTGACTTGGCCTTAATCCCTCAGCTCTCAAATATACGATTACCATCAGAGGAGTTTCTTAAAGATAACAGTTCTGGCCCTTCCTTCCTTCTGGAGGTTAAATTCCCTTCCTTTTTAATGATCCACCATTTTCTTTCAATAAGCCCATTCCTTTGATAACTAACAACAACCCCTATGAGTGTTTTCTCTTTACAGCTATTTTATTTTCTTGTGAGCTATAATAGTTTTTATCCATTTCTTGACGTTTGCTGCTTATTTTGAACAACATTTTTTTCAGAGGGAAAAGGGTATTTCTTTTTAATAACAGTTATAACAACCATCTGCCTTGTACTGATTCAGGTTTGTTGATTCATAGAGTTGAATATCAGTTAAAGTGATGGAAAAGGTTCTATAGATGCTTAGAGTGGAAATGCCAGGAATTAAGTGTGGAATTTTTGCATGTAAAACATGGAATCTACCACTCAGTTGCAAATCTTCCATTTCCTTGTTCCCTGCTGAGCTGGATGAAATGTCTGGGGAAGGTAAGGGGAATGAAGAGGAAGAAGGGTTGGGCCATATTCCCACTAGTCATTTACAGCATCTTTTTGGATCATCCAACCATCCTTATACTAAAATAATTAGACATTTATACTGCTTAGCTATAGGATAATGGCCTTAATAATGCTCTTTTTAAGACTTTAATTTCAGTACACAGATGTTCATGCAAGCTTCATGTTCAACTCAAATGGTAGTGAAAATTCCAGATGAAAAGCTGAACACCAAAAAATAAAAAAGGGTTGTTGTTGTTTTTAAAAAAAGAACCCCACTGCAGATGAATTGAAACAATGTATGTGTATTTATGCATACAGGAATAAAACCATACTGTACATTCCATTTTGTTTAAAATGAATTGGAAGTAACTTTACTGGCAGTCTTCTATATTCTCTCCTTAGGTTCAACTCCTTGAAATAGTAGCATGAAGTCAGTGCAAAAGTAACTGGACACAATAATTGGCACCTAACCATGAGTCCTGGCATCATTTCTGTTAAGTTCCATGGCATTGCTTTCATCAAGTCCTTGGCCCATGAGTGGGCACTTAGCTAGTTTTGGGGTAATGCTTTCCCCCTTATTCCAAATACATCCAAAGCCAGCCTTGGTTGTACAAAATCTCATAGGCTTTATCAACCAATGCCAGTAAACAAAGGCAATAGAATCAGAATAAGATCACCACATTACATACTGGTAGAATTTCCAACTGATTCAAGAACCAGTGGAGGAGACACCAGCTCAGCCATGGGAAAAGACAGCTAAGGAGGATCTTCCTAGAACAATGTTTTCTAGTGCTAGATTGGAGCCATTTACTTTACCTGACTTTTTTTTTCTTAAGACTTATTGAAGAATCACATTTCCATTATTTTACAGGCCAGTATAATATTTTGAAGTTCCCAAACCATTTAATAAGAACAGAAAGAAAATGAAAGTGACGGGACCTTGGTGCTCTCTGAGCTGGGTTGTTTTCTTGCAGATGTTTCATTACCCAGACTAGGTAACAAGCACAGATGATATTACCTGGTTTGGCTGATGAAACATCTGCAAGAAAACAATCAAGCTCAGAGAGCACCAAGGTCCCCTCATTTCAATCCTGAGCTACAAATATTCTTTTTTTAAAAAAAGAGTATATAGAAGTGAAATTTAAAGCAGAGAAGAGAGATACCAGTCTTCCTCTGTTTATTGATTCAGTTTAATATTTTAATATGGCCATGGACCAGAATAAAAATTAAAACATTCAAATAAAATAAAATGGAATAGAAGATGATGTAACAATGTATTGCAGTTAATGGTGGAATCATCGAAGGGTGACCAATGTGCTAGACTTAGGGGTCCTCCTAAAATTTAGAGACAACTATATGATATAAATATCTTCCTGGTTTGTGAAGGGAGGTCTGACTGTTAAAGAAAACATTCTTGGGTAGAGCAGATGGATCCTGTTGGACTTCCTGGTTTTTAATACATTGTCTAAGTGTACTAAGGCCACGCTCATAGCCCGCCAATAGGAACTCCTACTTGAAGAAGCTGATATATTGGATTTTCAGTGAAATAGTCCTAATCCATGTTGATTTATAATTATCCTCCACAAGAAAAGGGCTGGGACCTGTGGAAAGAACAGTAATTTCACCCAGCATGCTGTAATGCAAAATCCATGCATCTGTTTCAACCTTGCACAATCTGTCTCTCTTCTTACTATTGGGTTAGAAACATAGGGTGCTATAGCCCTTAGAAATTTGGATTGCACTTTTTTTCCTGTTAATTTTTGTATGTTTTCTCCCATTATCCACTCACTTTTTCATATACCTCCTTCCTGCAATGTTCACAAATAACCAGTATTTTAAATTAAATGGATGAAATATGGAAAATTATTTCCAGCATTGAAAGAAAGTTCGTGTGTGGAAAGAGTTAAATTCATGATAGTGCTTCTTCCCTGAAATGCTCTCCAAAACTGCTTTTAATTTTTTAAAAATGGAATCCAGGCTTTGTAGATATGTGCAAATAAGGTCCAGATGAGCTCAGAAGGACAAGCTGCAGGCAGGAACAGCTGAATTTTCTGTAACCTTAAAGGCATGTCAACGCACAGGGAGAATGACACTTAAGTCCGCCACTGCTCTGGTGTTGTGAATCAATCTGAACTGGATGCAGAGACATGAGTGCAAAGCACAGACGAAGGAAGTACAACATTGGGAAACAAAGTTGAGGTTTCTTTTCAGGAAGTTGTGATGCAACTGTGTAAATGGACCTTGGTTGTTTATGTGGGAAAAAGAAAAAAAAACTTTTAAAAAAGAAGGTGAACCTTTCAGTTAATTGAATTAAAGTACTTCCACCATGCCTTGAGCTGGCAGGAAAGCATGTCCAATTTCAGTTATGCTGTCCCCTTAGTCATCCTTTAGTGTCACAGAAATCAGGCCAACTTTCCTTTTTCTGGGCCAAGTCAGAGAAAGCAACTGAGGATTCCTCTGGTTCCATTTTCCCACCTGTCCCATTTAAAATGTAATGATCCTGGTTTGGATACTGTTAAGCCCCTTGCTTAAGGAGGGGATGAAGTAGAAGGGAGCCTTTTCAGAATTCATGCTCAGGGTGACTTTTCCTCCATATGTATCTTGGGTGTTTCTAAGCATGTATTTATCACCATAGCACAATAGAAGCCCATGTTCAAAACTAGCCTGGGTTACAGGCCAGACATGCAAACTAGAATGTGGAGTGAAGCAAAATAAGATGATAAAAATGAACACAAAGTAATATTAAGTAAAGAGGGGGGAAAAAGCAAGTGATCAAAGAAAAAACAAAAAGTGCAAGAAAAGAAAAGACTAGTCCTGTTTTGACCTCATGACCAACAATCTTCTGGAAGTGTCTGAGAAATACCCATTTAGATAGTCACAGTAATGTTTATTCATCAAAGCATAATAACAACAGTAATGATAAATGGCATCTTAGTATGTCAAAATTGGAGCAGTGTTGAACATACAACACTCCCCACCCAAGACTAGGTTAGCAATAGATTGTCAGGGAGAAAATGTGGTCGCTAGGAATAAAAAAAACAATTTAATGGCACATAGTCAATCAGTCAAGGAAGGAAGCAAAAAAATTAAAAACAGTCATGAGTCAAACTCAATGTTGGCAGAAGCAGTTGAAAAGTACTTAATGATGGCAGAATTAAAAACATGCTCCTGGCAAACCTGGTTCTCTTTCCTAGTTTAAATTCACTTTCTGGGTGGCACAGGATTAGTGCCCTCTCTTTAAATACAGGACTAGTGTTTTCTAAGCCTATCTTTAAGTGGAGCCCCAGTTAGACTGACAATACCAGTGAGGCGTTATAAGGATAGATGCTTCTGAAGAAGCCAAGGGTGCAACCTGTCCTATAGCCCCAGCTAAAATGGCCCTGAAAGGCAGATTCTAGCCATTGGAAGGGAACAGGTATGTCATTCTGAGCTGGATAGATCCTATCCCGTGGCTGCACCAGAGATCATATCATCAGTAAAGCAGGCTAAACATGGCAAGAGAAGAGGGAAAATGTTATTTAACAGGAGCACAGCTAAGGGGATGCCTCAGCTCTTTGTGCTGGGGATGACACAAAGACTAGTTGATATGGACATGAAGAAAGTGGCCCCTGGGTCATTGTCATGCATCGGTTAAGAGGAAGTGACAAAATTCCTTAGTAATCATTGCTTTTTCTCAATAGAGCAAATTAGTATCTCTCTTCCTTCCTTCTTCTGTTCAGTATTGTTCTTTGCATGCAGATGGCTGTATAATTGTGAGTTAGCAGCTTGACAGTAGTGATTTTCAAACTTCCCTTTCTGCAGAAATGTCAGCCTGGAAACTTCTGGATACAGGCAGTCCTTGATTTACGACCACAGTTGAGCCCAAAATTTCAGTTGCTAAGCAAGACAGTTGTTAAGTGAATTTTGTCCCATTTTACATATAATGTATTCAACAAGTCAGTTCATTTCATCCTTCATTGTTTTGAACTTTCCCATATTCAAGCTTCTTATATTCCATCTTCACATTGTAATTCCATCTTTCAACTTTTGGATTTTATTTTTCTTCATGGCAACCTGGACAACTAAGTATCTCAAAGGCTTTACTCAAGCTACCCCATAAACACCCTTTGTTTCTATATGACCTTCATTTCTTCCTTGTTCCATGTTAAGTGCTACCCAACCCAACAGGTTTATTATCCAGTACTATATTACTAATCATTTTATATTTTCTATCCATGTGATTTTCTTGATAAAATACAGGAGTGTTTTACCATTACCTTCTCCCACACAGTATGAAATTATGTCTTTGCCATTGTTCCATAAATTATAATCTGCTTCCAGCATCTTCCTATATCGTTGTTGACCTTATAATGCTTGCTTGCTTTAGCTGGGCAGCTAGGATGATCTTGCTGAGATTATATACTCCTGGCATATACTCCTCCAATAAACAGCCCACCACAACTATAATGAGATGGCACAGCAAGACTTTGAGGGGATGGGAAGAAAGCTTTTAATAGGTTGGGTTGAGTAGGTTTATTATATCTCTAACCATACTATTTTGAATTTTTTTAAAAACTTATCTGTTGCAATGCAATATTTCTGTTTCATACTGACATTTTGCTAGCTAGCTATTATATTGTCATAGAAATATTTTCACGTATTTTAACACATTGCTGTTTTAATAGAAAAACTACTAATTTTAACTGTGTGCTTAATACAAATATTTCACATTGCTGTTTTTGATATTATAATTATATTCATGTCTCTTAGTAATTTTGGTATTCTACATCAAGAAAAAGCAAAACCTACAATAAAAATTCATTGTGCTTTTTTTTAAAAAAACCCTCAGCTTTTTTTGCAAGCAAAGTCGAACAAGAAAGCAAAAGCAACACAGGCAAAACAAATCAGAAGTGTTGTCCATCAGCTTTTGAACGTGTCTTTACTGCCAAGTGAGTATTCCTTTTCATATTAAGGTTCAAAGAGAGAAAAATTTCCATATACCTTATTTACTCTAAGTGTTGCACATGTGGCTGCAAGAATGGCAAAATCTAAAGAGGTGTTTCTGGAACTCAAATCTGCTAAGGGTGTTAAATATCCCTGTTACAGAAGTGGCTTCCTTGAGAATTACTTGGAGCCAAGCTATACAGAATTTTGATTTTAAATACAATT
Organism: Pseudonaja textilis; assembly: GCF_049901715.1. Classification (NCBI taxonomy): domain Eukaryota; kingdom Metazoa; phylum Chordata; class Lepidosauria; order Squamata; family Elapidae; genus Pseudonaja; species Pseudonaja textilis. Next base: position 22,655,764 of record NC_141996.1, read on the forward strand.
GCTATCAACCTCATCAGCCTTAGAAGGCTGGCCTTCAATTATGAAGGTATTTATTGGTTGAGTCAATGGAGATAACAGGGTATTTCGCTTATATATTTTGGCTGCAAGACTCCAGACAATCTTTAGTGGATAGTAGAGGGTTAATGTTTTCTATTTCTCTTTGCTGTCCTTTAGTGGTCATGCAGACTTCTGCAACCTAAATCTGGTAGCCTCAGCACCCGGTGGTCTGTACTGTGTGCGTACTGTGTCCACACAATCTAATTTTAAAGAATTAAGATGGTGGCAACAACAGTGCTATCAATACTCCACTTGGTTTCCATGTGTGTGCATGTGTTTATCTCAATCACATAGAATAGAATAGAATAGAATAGAATAGAATAGAATAGAGTAGAGTAGAGTAGAGTAGAGTAGAGTAGAGTAGAGGAGAGGAGAGGAGAGTAGAGTAGAGTAGAGTAGAGTAGAGTAGAATAGAATAGAATAGAATAGAATAGAATAGAATAGAATAGAGCAGAGCAGAGCAGAGCAGAGCAGAGCAGAGTAGAATACTTTATTGGCCAAGTGTGATTGGACACACAAGGAATTTGTCTTGGTGTAAATATTCTCAGTATACATAGAAAAAAAAAACATACATTCATCAAGAATCGAGAATCATAAGGTACAACACTTAATGATAGTCATAGGGTACCAAAAGCAATCAAATCATACTAGGAAACAGTCAATATAAATCGTAAGGATGCAAGCGACAAAGTTACAGTCATACAGTCACAAGTGGGAGGGGATGGGTGATAAGAAGTGATGAGAAGATTAACAGTAATAATAGTGCAGTAGTCTTAATCACATTTGTCTAATATATATATTACAAACTAATAAAAGCAGACAAGAAAAGAGAGGCAAGAAAAAGAAAACAAAAGCTCAGGAAGAAAAAAATAAAGAAGAAACTTCTGGTTCTCAACAACTTTTGTTTTTGTTTTTGCTTTGCGTCCTAACAAATAAGCCATATTTTGTTTATTAAACTTGAGAATAATTTTACTTCCCAATAACTTTTGAACTTTTATTTTGAAATATGTAGTTATACGTACACACACAAACACACACCATACATACACATTTCTTCAAAAACATCGTTTTAATAAGTTTATCTAACATGTTGCATTTTATACATTATTTTCTTAATATATGCACATTTTATATTTCCAGTTTTTAAATTCATGTAGCTACTGACTATTTCATTGCAAAATACAGACAAATGTAAATCATGAAAAGAAGATAAATGCAAAATAAACAAATCTCTTATGCATCCTTAGCAATGATCACACCATGTGATATATAAAGCAGAGCACTGAGTCAGACCTATGTTAAACGAAACTTTGTATAAATATTATTTATGCTGACCAATTTTATTTAAGATACTTAACAGATTAAGAGGTAAGACAGGATTTATTTTAGTTTATACACTACTTGTTAACTACTTTTTAAAATTTCATGGCTATGGATACATTCTCTTAATCTCATGGCATGTGCCCTCACTCTTCCTTTTCCTAATTTTTCTCTAGCCAAAATTGCAGAGATGCGTATCCTACCTTTCTTGCTGTCCTTTGGTGTGCTGGCCTGCTGTGCAGCCAAGGTAGGTAATCAATCCAGCCTGCTCTTCAAGGGTAGGCTGCAATCAGTTTAACAATCGGTTCTGTGAGCGCGCATGCAGCATTCAATAAACATCCATTTGAACCTCTCCAGCTCACTTTCTAGCCTTCCCCAATAAGTAGAACAGCTGAGGTGCGGCAATCCACATGCTACGCGAATCAGCCCAGCTGCAAAAGAAGGAAATGTAAGACATGATAGCACAGGGGTGAGTGGGCGGGGCCAACATCGTCGTTCATGAAGGTTTGCTAGAACCGGTCTGAACCTGCAGCAGCCCACCGCTGCTGCTCTTCAGTCTGAAAAGCTCCCAGAGACAGACCTCAACTGTTTATGTAATAAAACATAACAAAAGGAAAAAGGGTGGAGAAAGGAAAGGGAAATAATAGATGCTAATTCTTATCATCACATGGACCTTACATTAAAATGTATTCCCCCAATCCCTTTTATTGTTGCTGAAGATTACAGAGTTGGAAGGGACCTTGGAGGTCTTCTAGTCCAATCCACTGCTCAAACTCTATACCAGGGATCGCCAACCTTTTGGACCTCAGGGACCACCAAACTCATAATTTTAAATCCTGCGGACCAGAGACCCTGAGAAAATACCCCCAAAAGTCTGCAGGAAAATTCCCCACCCTGTTTGCCTACCGATCGATCGTTCTTTATTTGGGATCACAGAATTCCGTCTCCAGCTCCGTTCTCAGGGAGAGAGAGAGAGAGAGGGAGAGAGAGGGAGGGAGGGAGGAAGAGAGAGAGAGACTTTTGGCTTCATGGAAGGAAAACAACAGAAGCAGCAGAAGTCTTTCTTTTCCTTCCCCAAACTCCGCCAGAAATGAGTCTTTGCTGGCACAGCCTCTTGGAGCAGGAGGACTTGCAGGGTCCCAAAGACTCATTTCTGGCAGAGTTTGGGGGAGAGAAAGAAAGACTGACTGCTTTCCTGCATGCAGCCAAAAGCAGAAGAAGAAAGAAGCTGAAAGAAGCAGCCTGGTGGCCAAGCGAGGCATGTGGGGTGAGTAGGGCAAGATCCCCCCTCTGCCCTTCCTCCCCTCCCCTCACTACCTCATGTTGTTCGCAATGCAAACGATGCAAGCCTTGTGTTCCCGCAGGCCATGTGGGCGGCACAGCCTTGTGTTCCCATGCAGCCTGGATTAATTGCTTTGGGGGGGACATTTCTCTGTGGACCACCAAAATTTTCTCACAGACCACCAGTGTTTCCCAGCCCACTGGTTGGCGACCACTGCTCTATACCATTTCAGACAAATGGTTGTCCAATCTCCTTAAAAACGCCTAGTGTTGAAGCACCCACAGCTTCTGAAGGCAAGTCATTCCACTGATTAAGAACAAACAACAATACTAAATTTTCCTTTTGAAAGATTCTTGCTAGAGAGATCACGAAAAGTAAGTGAGGTGGCTTCATTTAAAAGCTATGGGAAGAGATCTAATAATATACATATCCTCCTAAGGCATACACCTAAAAAGATATTTTATAGCACGATGTTGGCGTGAATGTAGGCCAACAGCCTTTTTCTTGGCAGATCTTTTATGCCTTTAATTATTCTATAGCAAGGACATTTTGGCAGATAAAACCTAGAACGTTTTATTCAAATGATAGTTAATCCTGACTAAAATGATGACTACTCAGATTCAGATATATGACGATGCAAATATATAATGTTTTGGAGAATAAGTTAACCCTCTCTTCTCTATGACAGCCACTCAATTATCGGAAGACAGCTATCATGTTACCCCGCACCTTATTTTTGCTAGGCTAGACATACCTAGTTTCCTCAGCCATTTATCATATTATTTAACCTCAAAAGCCCTTGTCATTTTTATTGCTCTTCTCTGTACTATTCCTCAGCATCTTTTTTGTATCATGATGACTAGAATTGGATGCAGTATTGCAAGTGTGGCCTCACTAGTGTAGTATAAAGTGGCAGGGGTGGGATTCTACAGGTTTGCACCTATTTGGTAGAACCATTTGTTAACATTCTAAGCAGTTCAGAGAACCGGTTGTTAGTTACGATGGCTCTGAAAAAAGTGACTTATAACCATTTTTCACACTTACGACTATTGCAGCATCCCCACGGTCACGAGAGGCCAGGCGAGGAGATGCATGCCTCGATGTGAGTGATGTTGAGTTGGCCACACCCAGCCAGTCACATGACCACCAAGCCATGCCCACCAACCAAGCCACACCCACAGAACCAGTTGTTAAAAAAATTGAATCCCACTCCTGTAAGGTGGTACTATAACTTCCCGTGATCTTGATGCTATCCCTCTGTTGATGCAGCCTAGGACTACATTGGCTTTTTTGGCAACTGCAAGCACACTTAACTATAAGTGGTGGTCAGTTAGAACACCTAGAATTCAGGGTGTTCAATTCAAACTCACAACCCACTGGCCGGATGCATCACATGCTGGCCACACCCACCCCTGGTTTAGCAAAGGCGGGGGGAAATCGTGATACATGACATGATGTGACATCGCAAGTTTGACACCCGTGACCTAGATCTTTCTAATTATTGAGCCAGGTTCTGCCTATTCTGTACCTATGTATTTGATTTTTCCTGCCTAAGTGCAGGATCTTACTTCTCTCACCACTGAACTGCATCTTGTTGGCTAGGGTCCAATGTTCAAATCTGTCAAGATCCTTCTGAATCTTGAATCTACATTACAAAGTGCTAGCTGTTTCCCCCGGGTTGGTGTGATTTGCCTTTGAAACTGCAGTTTGATACTTCAACCATTTACTAAAACGTTTTGGTAAACAGCAATCTTCTGTTAACCATGGTTCCTGGTTTAGCAGAGTACATGAAACCAACCAGCTGTGATCTAAGCAATAAGCTATCATCAGCATCTGCAGGACATGTGATATCATGTGCATTATGACATCATTGTGGCTTCTATTACATGCTTATGTAAACCATAGCATATGTGACTTATAATGATGTGTGAAGCCAGCCTATCTAAAAGTAGTTTTTTCCTTTCTTTATTTCAGTTCCGGCTGCCTTTGCTGGGTTGATGTATTTGTTTGTGAGACAAAAATACTTTGTTGGCTACTTGGGAGAAAGGACCCAGAGGTAAATCCATTATTTATTTATCTTCCAGATCTGTCAGATGAGCATTTATGAGCTATTTCTCCTTTCTACCAGTGCTACAATTACTAAATTCATATTCTGTAATTCTAACTTGTCTCTCTCCAGATGTTTTAAACTACATCTCCCATCATCAGCTGGGATTGCAAGAGTTGTAGTGTAAAACATCTGGAAAAAACTAAGCCAGGAAAGACTGTTTCAGATTTGCCTTCTCAAGCTAATTCTGTCTGACAAATAAAAGGAGAAAAGCCTGCAATTCTAAATAGGATTGGGGGATTGCCAGGCAGAGGAGGAAATAAACAGAATCAAGGAAATAGATCTACCTTCTTTTGTTCTCTGCGGTTCCTTGTGCTTTAAATTCATATGCAAAAACCTTCATATATTCATTTATTTTATTAAGTTTATTCGCTGCCCATCTTGCAGTTCTAGGAAACTCTGAGCATCTTATATGAATGAGTTACATATGTGCACCTAGTCACATATAGTTATATATGCATATAAAATGACAATTTATTGCATATCCAGGTGAACAGTTTTCTCTTTCACAAACTCTCCAACATTGTTCCTCACTATTCAGACAATTCCACATCCTTTCTGAGATCAGGATGCTAAAAATAAATTGGAACTATGCTGAGATCAGTAACTTATTTCTAAAGGTCACCATGTGCACTGGGTTCTTATTGGGTTCTTACAAAGGCGGAATTGTGGAACAGAATGGATGATTATATCCTGAAAGTAAGTCTTAACTCAAAATCAATTAAAACAGAACAGTTGTATCTTAAATATTTAAGATCACGAGTGTGCACTTCTGCAGAATACATACAAAGAACATAATGTTAGATTACAAGGAAGTTGGATTCAAAACATAACCTAGAATTAGAAGACAACAAAAAGTTCATCAACCTTCGTTGAGATTAGAACATCTCTTTCATCCAGTTTGCCTTTTCCAATGTCAAGCACCACAGGTTTCATAGTCAGTGCAGTGTTTTGTATGCAGGCCATAATCTTTAACAAGAAGCTGTGATATTAGCAGGAAGGGCAGTGTTGGAATTTTCAGTCCCCTATTGGGTGGGAGTGGGTACTGTTATTTGGATTCCTAAAACAGGCATTTTATAAAACTGTTTTCACAGTTTTACTGTATTCTAGAGATGATTTTTTTTTAAAAATCACACTGTCAAAACTGTCAATGTCATCTTAAATAGGCATAAATTAAGAGGCATATTAAATCGATCCCCATGTATTTTAAAATGTATTGCATGGAATTTATGTGCTAATTTTACAACTCTGGTGTAGAGATGTGGGTTCATGCAAAATTTTACTTCCAAAATGTCTAAGCTATACTGTATTCAAATGGCTCGTGCTTTGATAACAGCTGGAGAGATTTTGGTATTTCCTAATGAACTAATAACATTCTTCCATTCTCGTTTAAGCACTCCTGGTTACATCTTTGGAAAGCGCATCATATTTTTTCTGTTCCTGATGTCTGTTGCTGGAGTCCTCAATTATTACCTGGGTGTTCTTTTTGGAAGTGATTTTCAAATGCATATAAAAACTGTAACCAATACTATCTCTCCACTATTGCTCATCCCTTAAAATCCTTGTAGAATTGAAGGTGAGATGGGGCAGAAGACATGTCTGTACTTAGCCAATCAATATTTGGAGGAAAAAGGTTGAAATGGATGCATAAATCTCCTCTTAGGTTGCCATAAATCTAATGCTCCTTGACTCTTGTGGTTTTGATTTAACACAGCTTTTTTTCATCCTACAAAAACGTGATTTATTGTACCCAACCAGCAGATTTGTGGTAGGAGAAGAATAATTTCCTACAAGTTATAGAAGCCACCATGAGTTTAGTCCCTGTAGTTTTCTATTATTGGGGGTTTATTTACTTTGCTTTTAATACAAGATAAAAAGTAATGTGTCTGATTTTACGTCAAAATGTCCATTGATTTTATATCTATCACTGTCAATCAAATTCAGGTTTTTCTTCAGAGTGTAGATTCAATTGTGTGGTGGTTATCCTCAGCCCAGAGTGTTTAATTTAATAATAAAACAGAAAATATCTCTTTAGCTGCATTGTTCTGTATCATATTGGCATTTAAAATAAAGTTGTTCACAGTGATGAAATCAGTTCTTTAGTATGTATAGTATGTTCTTATGCAGTGGTGGGATTCAATTTTTTTAAACTACCGGTTCTGTGGGCATGGCTTGGTGGGCATGGCAGGGGAAAGATATTGTAAAAACTCCAGTCAGAGGTGGTATTTGCCGGTTCTCCGAAGTACTCAAAATTTCCGTTACCGGTTCTCCAGAACTGGTCAGAACCTGCTGAATACCACTTCTGTTCCTTTGTATTTCTCTAAACATAGTACCAGATGTAATATTGTACACAAACACACAAAACAGGCAAATCACTGACATTGACATTGTTTTTTCAAATGCCCTACTGTATACTTTGAGATAAACTGATGCCATTATGTTTTCCACTATACAAGCTGTTCTCACATTTGCATGCCTTGCAAAATATGTCTTTGTATTTGCCTTTACAAATGTGTATGAAACAATGAGAGTTGCAGAAGGAATCCACAAAGTGCCAGCTGCAAAATAAATTACATTTTCCCCAAGATTCTGTGATTTTGGTTCTTTTTTTCTCTCTCTTTTTTACTTTGAAGCAAGCAAGGTCTGCATCAATTTGCAGTGCAGTATACTTTTTCCCAGGGATGAAATTAAATGAGCAGCCATGCTTCTTTTGGGAAGATTTGAGATTTTTAAATTTTTATTCATCATAATAGAACTGGTGAGAAACTAGGAGGTTGTAATGACCAACAGTGATGCCATTTTGCAGGAGAGTGAATGCGGTCTTCTATTGAGCAGTTACTCTTCCTGACCTTTGATTTAAGTGAAAGATAGTTGTTGTCTTCTCTAGTAAGAGTCACAGTTGCAGGCAGATTTCATTTCATCCAAAGAGCCAGACAAGAAAGAATACTTTGGAACTGCAGATAAAAAAAATCTAATTGTTGTGCTAATGAGACACTGGGATGAATGAGCAAAGCAAGTTATGACATCCCCTTTTCTGAGAGATGCACAAACATCAGCACAATACATCAGTGGCTATAACACAATTAATTCTGCCTCATGTCAGATGGCCTTTAAAGGTCACTGTGGAGATCTGAAGGCCTCTGTTAGTGAGAAGGTTATGCAGCATCACAATAAGGCCAAAAGCTCATATACATTTCAGGACTTGTGCAATTCTGAGTTATTCAAAATTGTTACAATTTGGATTAATCCAATGAAAACTGTACGGCACATGTTTACTTAGTTGCTGTTTTAAGTAATGTTTTAAGTACAGTATCTTTAGCAATTCAAACTTTAACCCAACTGTACTCTACAGTCATATCAATTTCTCCCAACAAGATTTATTTTATGTAACAAGTAAACACAATCTGGAAAAGAGAGGTATTATATTAACTAATAGTTTGATTCAATTTTAATTAGATGTAAATTAAATCAAACCTGGCTTTTAATTTTAAATTACATCCTTCTTTATCCAGGTCTTCCTGTTTTGAAGCACAATCCCTGATGTGCTACTTGGAGACCAAATGTGATTCCCCCATCCCCTGTTCCTCTAAGCCAGGAATGTCAAACTTGTGGCCTGCAGGCCAGATGTGTCACATGCTGGCCATGCCCACCCCCAGTTTAGCGAAGGGGGAAAAGTAGTGATATGTCACATGATGATGTGACGCTGCGAGTTTGACACCCTTGCTCTAAGTCAATGTTTGGAATTCTGTCAACTTTAAGCTGTGTGGGCTTCAACTCCCAGAGTTCCCCAGTGAGCATGTCAGCTGGGAAGTTCTGGGAGTTGAAGTCCACACAACTTAAAGTTGTGGGCAGCTATGGTAACCATCTTTAACTAACTCTGAAATTGTCAGATGGAAGATGGAGTGATCGTCATTGTCTGTTGTCCCAGGGATGGGGCCAAAACCAAACCAAAGGGGAGGAATTACCTGACTAGATCAGTTATCAGCCAGAGGAAGAGGCTGCAACATGAAGTGGTTAGTTCTTCTTCGTGAGAGATCTTCAAAACAAATTGATAGTGATGCTAGTGATGCTCTGATTCAGTGTTTCTCAACCTTGGCAACTCCCAGAAGAGCTGGCTGGGGAATTCTGGGAATTGGAGTCCACATATTTAAAGTTGCCAATATTAAGAAATACTGCTCTGGTCAATCTTTCACTGAGGATTGCCACCTAAGCTCCCTCCCAACCCCTCAGTTTTCTGATTGGCCACTATTCTGTCCTCAAGGATTTATGTTTTTGTTGGAAAGCCAGCAGCTTTATATTTGAATTTTTTAAAAAATATTTATCATCCTTTAACATCCTTCTCATTTGTGTCAACTCTTCTTGTAAATGTCAGTTCAGGTATAGGATGTGCCTGCCATTTTCCCAGTAAATCTGCAATCATGTTATATTCCTTAGCACTGTGATGGCAAACCTATGGCACACATGCTGGAAGTGGCATGCAGAGCCATCTCTGTGGGCACACAAGCCGTTGCCCCAGTCCAGTTCCATTGTGCATGCGCACATGCCTCCCACCAGCCAGCTGATTTTTGAGTATCTACCACTCATGCACAGGGGTTGGGGTGTATGCTGCAGATATGTGCGCATGCGCAGGGGGACGGGGGGTGGGGGGGATGTGTGTGTATTGCATTATGGGTGCAGACATGTGTGTGCACGCATGCTCGCTCACATACTTTTGGCACACGATGGCAAAAAGGTTAGCCATCACTGCCTTAGCACCTCTGTTAATTCTAACATTCAACTTTCAGACTTGTTGACTTCAGATCTCGAAATTCGCCAGTCACATGACTGGCTGGGGAAATTGAGGTCCATAGTTGTTGACTTAGAGTTGCCAAGGTTGGATACACCTGATCTACAAGATACATTCTAGTTAAACTTCTATTATTTTTGGTTTGAAAATCCCAAGATATCCTGGACAATGTGTGCTCAGACCTGAATCTTTAGTTCGCTTCTTCAGCTATCTAAAAGAAACCTTTGCAGATACTGCCTTTTAAAAGACTTAATAACACAGATCCTCAAAAGTAATTTTACCAGAGTTAGAAAGTGCCATCTAGAGGACATCTTGACATAGTAATTTCCAGACAGGAATTTAATCTGAATGTTCATCTGCAATTATGCCATATTCAGATTTGTTAATTTACCAAATGCATCTCAACTAGCTCTAGTTCACAGAAGTAAAACCCCAAATATTTCAATAGCAAGAATCATATTCTGCCACTAGAGGGGAAATAAAGAGAGCAGCAAATCTAGTAGTAATTTTTTTTACATAGTTTGATTGTTTTCAACTTTAGAAAGTAACTTGTTTACTACATTCACACAGAATCAATACTCAATGACCAACACTCAATTACAATCAATTATAAAAATATTTGCCTGTCCTCCCTCATTTTTCTATTAAATCTATACATCCTGCTCACCTATAGTTCGATCCATGTGTGTACTAAATAAGATAAAAAAAATTGAACAAGCAAGAGAGGCACAAAAAAACTAATCTCAATCACATTATACCCTGGATTAGTATATAAACTAGGCCTTATGGGTTTGTTGTTCATCTGCCAAAAAAGTCTGAGATTTTTTTAAAGTTAGAAAAATGTTTGATTTTATCAATTTGCAACTGATAAAACTCCCTTTGCAATTTAGTTCCACATTCCAATTGAGTGTATCATTGATGCTGAAATGGCAAATTTGACTTCTTTGATAAGAGAAAATACATGTTTATTGCTGACTAGAAACCCCTTAAGGACTTTTTGCATAAAATGCAACAAAATAATGAATTTAGGATGTGCAGTTTGATGGCTATATAGACAGGAAGAATAGAGTTATCTTGTAAATACAGAAAGAGAGAGCTAAATTAATTCTTATATTTATAATGGTTGTAAAGATGATCAGAAGTTACTTCTAAGAATCTTTTTTCCCCTTTCTTTTCTTTTTTTACTTTTTTCCCTTTCTTGCACTTTTAGCTTCCTTTTCTATTTATTTTCTCCTTTTTATTTATTTTATATTAATTTGTACTTTATGTTCCTTTAAAAATATATTTAATAGAAATGTCTATGGAGATTCTCAGTCATCCAAGCTATGGTTGTCCCAAAGATGCTTTTTCTTTTCTTTTTTTTTTGTAGAAAAGTTTTTATTTTTTTAATTATTTAAATACATCTTTGAGAGAACAATGTGGTTCCAGGTGTTCTACATTTTAAATCAGTCATATCCATTGTCACAAATACAGCTTTCTAACTTTACATCATTATCTATAACCAAGTTTTCTTCTTTATATTCTCATAAGTTACTTTAAACCAGTCTATTTTTAATCAATCTGTATCTTCCTTAATCATATATTCTTATATTCAACATGTTCACAATTTAATCTATTCAAATCATTTCATTGATTATTCAAAATTTCATCTTAATTTATATTATCTCCTATTGAATCCCTTTTCCAATATTACATTACCATCTCATTTTCTTTTAGCCAATAATATCAAACTTATAACAATATATCCTCATTACCTTATACAAATGAGTAACAAAATATATAATTCATTAGAGATATTATCCTATACTATATAATTATATCCATGGTCACAAATACAACTTTCTAACATCATATCATTATCTATTACCAAATTTTCTTCTTTTACCATTTCATTGACTATTCAAAGTTTCATCTTAATTTATATTATCCCCTATTATATCACCCCAACATTACATTTGCCACTGTTTTATTTTATATATATCCCCTTCCCTCTAACTTCTCATTTTTACACAAATATTTTTTCTTTTAGCCAATAATATCAAACTTAATACTTTATATCCTCATTACCTTATACAAATGAATAACAAAATATATAATTCATTAAAAATATATTCCTACTATACTTTATATTTTATACCTTATATTATATATACTCTTTATATTTCTTCTCTGTTATAGTCTTTTGGGGTAGACAAAAATAAAGTAAATTCTTCTCACCCTTCTTCAGACACCATTCCCAATCTCCGCTCCGCACTGCATTTAGATGGTTCTTCAAAGTTCTCTCAACTTTGAAGCGACCATCTTGGCCCGCTCTTCTCTCCATCATGGCATAGAGAGCAAGCTCAGGGTTTCCACTGGGGAGTTTCCACTGGGCATTCTCCCCCGGAGCCTCACTGGGCACCTCTCCTTTGCTTCGCCACCCCTACAAGGCATCTTTCAGCTCTGTCTGGAGCCCACAAGCTGCAAGAAGCCAAAGTAGGAATGGAGACCTCCGTTTGCTGCTTCTGGCCTCATCACTATGTCAGCCAGAAGTCCTAAAGGTGCTTTTTCAAGAGGCAACTGGACTTTCTGGTTTTTCTTTTGATGATGTTTTGCTTCTCATCCAAGAAGCTTCTTCAGCCCTGATAGGATGATGGGGAATGGTTTATACTTCATATTTAATAAAAATTATATAAAAAGAGTTATCGCTGATGAACTCATGAACTGAGTCTTTCCTCTGAGTGGGTTTTCTTCTTTTAGCCATCTTATCAATGAAATGTTATTTCCATATGGAAATATGGAAACCAGGCTGTGCTCGCTTCTGAATTCCAATGAAAAATAAGGTATTCCTTAACTTTAGCCTCTTGTGGAGGTCTTTGATCATTGATTGCTCTACACAGCTAAGCAATATGTGATTTGATGGAGTTTGCCTATTTGTTGCTTATATGCTGCCCATATTCTTGAAAATTCCCCTTTTTAATCAGCCAATAGAGTGGTCAGGAGAAAATATAGTAAATGTCTACTATTCATTTGCCTAAGATGTTCTGCCTTTTGATTAATGCAAACATATATCACAGGAGAAACAGTCATGTGTCTACTAGAACATCATAAAATATAATCTATGAGTAGCAAACTAAAGAGTATATGTAAGAATCAAATGTTCTATCTATTTTTTCCACCTATCAATCAATCAGGCTGGCCAGCTCTGAGAAATCATGGGTCTATTCTGATTGGCCAGCTGATCTCTTAATCAAAAGACAGATGGAAAAATGAAGGAACTGAGAAGCGATTAGGTTTCTGTCAGTCCTCTCAAAAAAGCTGGATCAAATGGACATTAAAAAAAATGATGACCTTTCAAGTTGAGCATAACTCCACGTAAGTCTATTGGAATGTCTGTGCATGGTTTTGTAGAAGTACCAAAGATGTAGTTCCATTAGTGTCCCATGGATATTTTTTAAATTTCCCAGTCCAGTTTCAAGCTTTGGAATAAATTAGTGCAGTCTTGATTTGGACTTGATTTGAAGCAAGTATTAACTAAGCTCAATTCCATTTTGCTTCTAAGCTTAGATATATTCAGCCAATGATGAGATAGGATTTAGTTTGATTTAATTACGCATCCTTCATATTCTTTCCCTCCAGCTTGCTCATTTCTGTCACAAATACAGACAGCAAAGTACGTTTTCATAAAATCTCTAAAATAACTTTCCTTCTTCCTTTTTTTCATTTAATTGCCAGCAGTAGCTTTTAACCAGCAGATGGTAGTACTTACAAAATTTCTCTCCATTTAAAATGTGAAACATCCAGGCTGGGTAATTTATTTTCAAAAGGTACACAAGGGCAACAAGAAGCAAACCACAGGAAGCAATACAAGAGGGCAATTTTTTCCCACACAGAATACTATGCAGCTACACAATGCAGACATATTTCATGTGAATGCCAAGTTCTATTAATTCTAGATTGATATTGTGCAATTACTAAGCCTAAAGGAACAAAATGTATCTTAAGCTGCCATCTGAAACCAGGAAGCATCAACAGATCAATTCTGAACCTTGTGGTGGTTTAGAGACCGAAATGTTACACCAGAAAGTTCAATGGGTGATTTCGTGACAGTCTTTCTGTATGCCAGCAACTTACCTCAGACAACTGCTGTTGCCGTGATAAAGATAGGTCTTGCGTTTAAGTATAAACGCAAACCAAATACAAATGCTGTATTTAAAGTTGCAAGATGCCCAGAGTCACCTTGTGGCGAGATGGATGGCAAACCAATTTAATAAATAAATACATAAAAATAAACTACTACTAATACAGATAGTCCTCAGCTTACAACCATTTGTGACTATTTGAAGTCATAATGGCAGTGAAAAAAAATGAATTATGACTGTTTTTCACATTTACTATTGTTTCAGCATCCCCCTGGTCACATGACCAACATTCGGACACTAGCATGTATTTCTGATAGTTGATGTATTTATGATGGCTGCAGTGTCCTGGGGTCATGTGATCACCTTTTGTGGCAGAGGTGGTATTCAGCAGATTCTGACCAGTTCCAGAGAACCGGTAGCGGAAATTTTGAGTAGTTCGAAGAACCGGCAAATACCATCTCTGACTGGCCTTGTCCCCATCTATTCTCTGCCTCCCGAGTCCCAGCTGATTGGCTGGGTCTTCTTTTGTTGCCCTGCACAGGAGAACAGAGCTGGAAAGCAGGTTAGTGGGATGGGGAGGGAATGGGGATTTTGCAGTAATCTTCCCCCAGAAGTGGGGAGGGAATGGAGATTTTGCAGTATCCTTCCCGTGCCACGCCCATCAAGCCATGCCTACCAAGCCACATCACGCCTACCAAGCCACGCCCACAGAACCGGTACTAAAAATTGTTGAATCCCACCACTGTTTTGTGGCCTTCTGACAAAGTCAAACACTTCCTGGCAGCACAATCTTATAAAAGGTTATGCTGCCTCATCTGTGGTCACGTGACTGTATATCGGTCACCTGGCAACTGGGCACAACCGATGGTGGCATTCCCCAGTCACGTGACCATGATTTGTGATGGTTTTTTTTCCTGGTTTCTGGCAAATTACATCTATTCAATGAAGGTATTTGCATCTGCTGCTGAGATTAAGGACAGATACAGACTGAAATAGATTTCCAGATCCCTTGCTTTTACCCTGGACCTGCTAGGTGGATCTTTTGGTCTGAAAAGTCAAAGAACCAGACCAAAAAGGGGAAAGTATAATGGATTTGCCTAGCACAAAGAAGATAGTATTCCAAAAGAGAGGTGTTCTGACCCAGGCTTCATCAAACAGAATTAACATCAAACTTGTTTTAAAAGCAAAACCTATTTTATTGCAATGCTGGGAATTAAGTACGTTCCCAGCAAGAACTAATTATAAACAGTTCCCCAAGTAAGCACATGCCTTTCAGTGCTATGGAATGTTGCCAAAAACAGAAGTATCCAATTTAATTATAACAGAAACCAACTGAAGTACCAGAAAAAAACCACCCAGAGTACACAGAGCTTCAAGGAGCACTTGGAATCTATTGAACTACTTTGCTTCGTGCAAAGCTTTCCATCATTGAGGTCTGACTTTTATCACTTATAGGAGGGACAATCACCTCCCATCCTTACTCCCGAGTTGCTCCTTCTGTTTCGGTTGCTCTCTCCCCCTAGCAGCTCTGTGCACATGCGCATTGGGAACAGGTTCTCCTGGGTCTTCTGCTTTGCTGCTGCCAGACTCTGAAGGCTCCTAAGGCAGCACCCCACTCCCAGATGGTCCTGGCCCCATCCCTGGATTGGACACAAGACCCTCATCCAAGTTCTCTCCAGACTCCCTGACTGGTTCCCTTTCTTCCTCAAGGTCCGATTCCCCTCCCATTTGCACCGGCTGCTGGCAAACCACAACAAGAGGCCAAAAGATGTATATATGTAGATATAGAAGAAAAGTAACCATTCAAAAGTTAGCACATTACTAATGCTGACTTCATACTTTTAACAATCTAAGAAAGCCTGATTCATACTCTAGCACATTCATCAAACCTTTCTTAAACCAGCCCTTGGGTTTCTCCTTATGGCTTTTTTTCAGAACATCCTTTCACATTCTTCCTTATTATGACATCACTGACCTTTTTCTCAACTCACTTTCCTCATGAACAACTCACATGGGCTTACTACCAGGGTCCGGCATAATAATATCATGGCAGCTGTCTTGGTTTCTTATTCCCTATATCCCTTAGAGTCACCTCATTCTATCTAATAGCTACATTATAAGAAGTCTGTTCATTATGGTGTCAGCTAAGAGTATTATTTTGGAAGGTATACTGCTAAATATCAGGTACGGAGGACTACTAAGAACTGGGAAGACAGACTGTTGACTTCATGCCCTGCCATTAGGATATTGGTAGAAACAGCATAGGATAGAAGGGTGGTTGGTCTGATTTAGCAAAATAGAGATATTGTTTATTTCTAAATAACTTTGTGTGTATCCATAAGATTACTTCATCTAGCACTGCTTTTTGAATTCAGTAGGGATCCCCAATAGGTTGGAGGACTAACAGTGACCTGGTCACTTATAATCAATTTTGGTTTTTACCCAAATAAAAACATACATGCTTTTCCATGTCTCCTTTCCAGGTTTTGTTTTCACAAAATGCATGATCCTTAGGTTTGTAATTTCTTAAGGAAATCTAAAGTGCCAAGAATATTCCACAAAAGAGAAATAAACTTGTAGCCTATTAAACCTTATCATGCAAACTATAATAGTTGTTTTCAGAACTGCCAGAGATCTTCTCACTTATTTCTCATATTTTTGATTCATATTTTTGATAAAGAAACTGAGGACATTTGGCAAATAGTCTAAGAGAACTAGACTATTAGAACTATTTTTAGACTTTAATAGTGTACAATAGTGTAAAAAAATTAGCAATTTTATATCATGACATCACCATTCACACAAAAGAAGTTGTAGGCAGGAAGCAAAGGATCTTTTAGTAAGATTTGTTCCTAAGATCAACTAAGATTTGTGTGCTAAACAGGTTACACTAACTTTTACTCTTTTGTAGTACTCTTTTGTACTCTATTATATTTAATGTTATCTTAAATTTGGCTAAGTCAGAGTCAAACCCTGGAAAAGCAAGGCTTATTACTTGGTTAAACATTCATATATCCTAGTCATAAGAACTTCCTCATTGCCAAATCACCATTTCCAACTAATCTTATATAGAAAACTTCCACAGAACACCAAACAGAAAGAAAGCTCTGGATTTAAAAAGAGCCCCTTAAAAACTTTTACCAGCCTATTTTTAAATCCCATAAACAGGCATCCTCCAGCATTTTGTGTCACAGCTCCTTGTGACACAAAATACAAATTCATCTTTTTTTGTGAGCTTTTCCCCCATAAAGAGGCATCATTCTTGCTGACACCCTTTTCTTGATTTGTCTTTTATGTTCCCATTTTAGCAATTTCAATTTTGTTGTGTTCCATGCTTTAAAATTCAATAACATCTCTATCAGGTAAAAGTTTTTTTCCCCAAAGCTCCTGATTTCTGTCAAACCGTTTAATCTTTTCTAAATGCTCAAAAACTCATAGCTTTGTTTTGCCAGTATTAACATCAAGCCGACTGATCTCTGTAGATATTTGGATCTTCTTTGTTTATTTTTTTTGAGGACACAAATAATTTTCTCTTTCCCAATCCTCTGATCTCAAAGATCTTAGAAAGGGATTTGAGATGCCCTTCACAATCTCCTTCAAAACTCATAAATGTAATCCATCTGATTCTGGAGACATATTTGTTATAAGTCTGGTAATCAACAACTGCTTAAATATCTCTACTTATGTGCCTTGTGGCAACTGTTCTGCTTAGAAACACTGGAACAGAGGTCCCCCTTTTGGGAAAAGCAAAGCAGTGAGTGAGTATTGAGTTGCCTGCCCTCTTCTTGCCATCTCTTGTTATTCTGTCATTTCTTCTGTTATTCTATCACCGCCCCCCCCCCTTCTTTTCTTCTTTTTCTTCTCCAGAGCTGAAATAGGAGTCACATGCCAATTTGGCCGTTTCCCATTCCTCTCTGCAGCAAAACATTTTGGCTAGACTCAGCAAAGCAGAGCTATTTCTTGGCCTGCTCTAGAAACAACAACTGCTTTATTATCTTAATGCAGAGTCTATAGCTCATGTGCAGATAAGAACACCACTTTGACTTGACATCATGGTTGGTCTCTGGATGTCACAGAGAATTTTTCTGAACCGTGGCCCCAGTGTAGCCCTAAATTGATATCCAGCCACAGCCTTGCCTCTCATGCCCATCTGTACTTTAGGTAAAGGTAAAGGTTCCTCTTGCACATACGTACTAGTTGTTTCTGGATCTAAGGGGAGGTGCTCATCTACAAAAGCTGAAGAGCCAGCACTGTCCAAAGATGTCTCCGTGGTTATGTAGCTGGCATGACTAAACAGCCGAAGGCGCACGAAACGCTGCTACCTTCCCACCAAAGTAGTCTCTATTTTTCTACTTGCATTTTTACATGCTTTTGCTAGGTTGGCAGAAACTGGGACAAGTAGCGGGAGCTCACTCCGTTACACAGCGTTAAGGATTCGAACCACCAAACTGTCGACCTTTCTGATCAACAAGCTCAGCATCTTAGCCACTGAGCCACCACGTCCCCAATAAAGTCTGTACTTTATGATCCACTTATTTCCTCTCTGACTTTGTAAAAAATGTGATTATTGTTGCAAGGGAAGTTTCTAAACCATCCCTGCTCATTAGAAAAACTGGTGACCTAACCTGGCAGAGAAGCTCAGGGTTGAGAGAGATTTCTCATATAGCTAAAAGGGTTACCAAAAACAAGAGCCACGCAGCCCATTTTTTTGCAAAAGAGGCAATTTGCCCCCCCTCCCCTGTGCTGAACAAGTGGAACAAAACAAAGTTTTGCTGGTCTGGATTGCCCACCTAAAGCTGCCTCATCTGAAAATAGGAAGCTGTAATCTTAGCTTTTTTTGATAAATACCAGTAAGCAGAACTCCTTGAAACTTCTTTGGATTAATTGTTTCCAGCCTAAACTGATCTAATATCAAGAGACCAGGTGGTGGAGTTCTTGCCCACAGAGAACTATCCTCTCCCAAACTCCAGTCTCCCTGTTGCAAATCCGCATTTACAGCTATTCTGTTTCCACAACAGCTAACAGCTTAATTACATCAGTTGCCAAGGTAGGTTATGATATGCCCTGGCATCTACCCTGGGGGCATCACAAAGTGGCAACTTGGAAATGCCCATGAAATATTTATTTGCTGCCTCTTCCTGCAGGGAAGATACTTAATGGCTCTCTTCTAAACAGATCCATCCTGAAATCCTACTCATAAAGGTTGAAGGACTGCAATCAGCCCCAGAACCAGATTCAGTTCCTTACTGTTGCTTGGAGACAATATATTCTTCCTCCTGTACATGTGGAAAGTCATGCCTGAACACAGCCTTTACCTGTCCAGTAAGATAAAGAAGAGGGTGAGCAGTCAAAGCGGCTCTGCTCTGACTAAATGTGGAATTTGTTTTTCATATTCAGCAGCATACCTTAAGATGGTTGACTTAATTATGGGTTTCCCCATAGTGGGTTGCATTGTCTTGAAAGAGGGAAGTAGCAGCAGTGATCTGGCTCTTAAGTTAAGCACTCAGGTATCTTTGGGTGTTTCTTGAATAGGAGGTGCAGAATGGCAGTTTAGACTTCACTGCCTTAGTGGGCATTTTTTGGGGGGTGGGGTAGAAAATTTTAAGCAAGAATTGGATTGCCAAGTTTGAAAAATGCTGCAATAGAGAATTTCCTTTCATTAGCAGGAAGAATCTGTTTCTAAATCTTAGCTGCTTTAAGATGCAGGGACTTCACCTCTCAGAATTCCGCAGCCAACCGATTTTTAAAGTTAGATTGTTGAGATTGAAAATAAACACTGAACTGGATTATATCTTTTGTACTTCAAATTCTATGATTCTAGGCTGGGTTCACACATTCTGCCAAGCAATGGAGCTGGGCGTGTTTTTTTTAAAGGCTAAATTGATTTTACAACTCAGTTTCACCTGCGGCCCTTTCAGCTATGACTGTTCAACAAACATGTCAAAAAATGAAGTGAACTCATAGTCCACCATCATAGTTGCCATTTTTCTAATGTGGTTTGTTTATTTTGCTTTGTTTTGTGGTTGGTAAACTGGAGTTTATGGCCCAACTTAGTGTAATGAGCCTAAGATCAATTTTTAAATGTTGGCTTCCTATCTGAAAAGATTTCATGAAAGATGGCTGAAGAATATTCAGGGGTATAGAAAAAGAAAATAACAGAAACAAGAGGCAGCAGAACAACAAACAAGACGTTCTTAAACATAAAAGAGCTTTTTTTCTATTTTCTTTGTGATGTTGCAAGTCTGTGAGTCATTCTTGAAGGGAAAAAAAATATTACCCTGATGACTAATTCCTGGGCAGTGGAGAAGGGATTGAGTAAAATCAAGCTATTCTTCTTTCCAACTAGCCAGCCTCACCTCCTGCTTTGACAAAGCTGACTTAGAGAACTTGTGAGCAGTTTCTCAATCCCTGTGGTTAATTATTCAATTGCAGATAAACTAATTTCCTATGCCAAATATATCCTCTGACTCCACTTTGGTCAAAAGCCACAAGCAAGGATTTGCTTGGTATGTCTGTCTCCCTTTAATAAAAGATCCCCAAATAGGTTAAACCAACATGCACTCCAACAGACTCACCCTTCAGAAGAATTTCTGTGGTGGAAACTGCCTTTATTGTTGTCTTTAAATTCTTCTCCATAAAAATATGTTCTGAAACTCTTTCATGAAATTGACAAGCTTAAAGCAGAAGAGCAAATGGAATCAAATGGCTGAAGTATGCCAGATTTTATGTTGAATTATAGAAAAACTGTATAGAATAAGCATAATAGTGTTTGGTTTAATGCTGCATTTGCAGTTTATCAGCTTAGCTGTTTTAGACTCTCAGTAAAATGTCAAACTGGTCATTCACACTTCGGATTTAAAATACCATGAAGGATAGACAAATAAAATGGTGAGCTACCCCTCATGCATCACCAAAAAAGAGAAAATGCATGAAATGATTTGGATATGCTCAAGGATAATATATTGTATACGAGATGCGCTCTAAAGAAATGACACAACTAGTTTTAAACACACTGCATACTAGACTATAAAGTGATTTGTTTGACCACATTGTGTTAGGAAAGCTGTTCTGGTTTTTAAACCAAGGTTAATGGCTTAGAATGTAATGTGAATGTTATTTTCAAAACATGCTTATACTAAATATGACTTGGTGAATAAATAATCCAGTCTCTATTTAAAATGTAATTCAATATACTGTATATGACTACAATTGGGAAAACCAGAATTAGATCCTGCTTTGGGGGTTTCTTTTAATGAACTACAAGTCAATGGATATAAATATTTAGAAGTAGATAGACTTTCAAACAGAACCAAAGAACAGTTAGTCTTTTGAAAACCCTCCAAATATGTGTGATCCATTGGTACAACCCCAAAGGTGTTTTTTCAGGAGGCAAGTGGACTTTTTTGTTTTTTCTTCTGAACACATTTCGCTTCTCATCCAAGACGCTTTGAGTAGATGGTGGGAAATGGAAGGATTTATATACCTTGCAGACAGCTGGTCATTTGCATTCTTTTAGAGAGTCCTTGAGGCCACTTGGAGAGTCACCTGAGTAGTGTAAATGGGTGTGGAGGCTTCTTGGCTGCAGGATGTTTTCTGCCCTGTGTCCTTTCTTTCACTGTTGAAGACAGGCAGAGGCTGTTGGGGATGAATTTGTGTTGTTTATACTTCAAGGTGAAGTGCAAATGGTTCCTGTAGTCTGTAATTTTTCTGGAGATCCGTTCATGTTCCCATACAATTCGAAGGTGTTCATCCCAAAATGCATAGGTAAAAGTCTATGGAGATTCTCAGTCATTCAGGTCATGGTTGTCCCAAAGATTCTCCATCATCCAGTCAGAACTGAAAAAGTTTCTTGGATGAGAAGCAAAACGTCTTCAAAAGAAAAAACAAGAAAGTCCAGTTGCCTCCTTTGAGCCAACCATGACCTTGATGATTGAGAATCATCTTGCCATTTTCATTGAGCATCTGGCATGTGGATTTTCCCCTTTTATTTCAAACATACCTGATGCCCCTTTGATTATTCTTGATATCCTTTGCTAACTTTTTTTTTCTTTTTTTCTTTTTCTTTTCCTGAGATCAGCTTTACGGGTTCTGACTTTCTTTACTCTACTTGTATGACTGAATCCTCTTTTCATTCAAAGTTCTGCAGCCCAAACAGAACAACTATATTTGTTGGGTGGACAACTTAGCCATTGTGCCTTATTCAACAAACAAGAATCTAAAAGCTTCTTGGCTCAGTCTCATAAATGACCACAATTATGGTTTGCTTGTAACAATGCTGGATTATAGATAAACAAGTCAGATCCATTGCTAAGAAAACTGCAGGAACTTGTCCAGGCAACACAATGGAATAGAAGAAGAAAAAAAGATGGTTTACCATTATCCCTTAATAGCACCATCCTCTATCCAACCCTTTTTTCCCCCATACTAAGATGTAGAACTGTAGCACATACATTTCCAGCTGAACTAGACTATTCAGAAGAACACTATTTTAGTTCAATGCCTTATATTGCTTTCCTAATTAAAATAGTGCAATTGTATTTTAACAGCATGGATGTGCCTTATTAAAAAAAACACCACTGATCTAGGATTTCATGGGTAATTACAAACTGTAGCTCTAAAATACTTCATCTCAAATGAAAATGTTTCACTGTCTTTATGTCACATTCTATGCATCACACACACTTGATTTGCAGAATTTGTTCATATTTGAATATGTTTCATCCATCAATAGAACACAATCGAAAGGAGAAGTTCAACTATAAAACCATAAGTTAAATAAAAACTGAGCCATGTGTTTCTTTTTAGAAAGCTCCAAATGCTTTATTACAATTTAAATAAACATTCATTTCATTTTCCAGTCTATTATGACTGAAATTTAGCTGACATCACCCCAAAACATTTCCTGTTTTTCCTGTCTATACTTTTGCAATGGAATTTGTATGAATTGTTTAACGCAAATCTGCTAACTCTGTAATAAGCACACATGTTGACAAACCAAATTTCTCAGAAGAGTTTATTTATCTTTATTCTATTTTTATTCCTCCCTTAGTCTGAGAAGTTCAAGGCAGAACATATGGTTCCTCCCTTTTATTCCCAAACCTTTAATAATCTTTAAATCAGACTACAGCATTGTGGCTAATAAAGGAACTGAATCTTCTTCTAACATTCCACCTGGCTGAAAAGTGCTTTGGGGTTCAAAGGTGAAAAATTAGCACCTCTCTGCAATTTAAATTAAACCCATCTTTTCCCAAGATTACACAGAAGTTGCAAAAGGCAGCTGTGGCATTCCAGGGAAGAAAACCCTACTTCAAAGCAATGCAGACAAACGGACTGCTTTGTGTCCCTGAAGCATCTTTTTCACATGTTTTCAGTCAACTCAGATATAGATTGCATGTCTCGTTATAATGAAATTGTTTTCTCATTAAAAAAAAATAAGAAAGCACAAATGTTTTCTCATAAGGTGAACAGGACTAACTAGTTATTGAACAGTTCTTTAGAAATTCACCATGTTGAGTATACAATAAGAAGTTGAAGTATAAAGTGATAAATGGGACAGCAAAAGTATAAATATTAATGATAGTGGCCAATGCTGACCAGAAAGCAACTGAATGAAATTTTAATAAATGAGGCACATTGCTGACTGGCATCAGTAATGCTTAGTTGATTTTTTCCAACTCAAAAACTATGCCAAGGGTTGAAGAGGCATAGATAACAGAGGCAATGTCAGACTACTGTACTGTGGCACTGTTCTTATTGATTATACTTATTATGAATTAATAAAGTGACTGAATATTTTTGAACAGGATAGGAATGATTTTCTAAAGAAACAAAAATATTTTTTTAAAAATAAGTGAAGAAATAAGTAAATTACTAAATATGATTATCCATAGATATGAGAACTACAGATTAATGATTCTGATGAAATCTTATCACTCTAGTTCACTTATACTAGAGACTGCATGATTCTTATGGACTTCATAAGCAGATTCCACAATGTTGTTATAGAAACACTTTTCTTTTCTAGAAATGGCAAATTTAACAATAAAGAGATGTCTTGGGAAAACACTGAATGTGACATATGACCTTGGTTTTCTCTTTTTTAAAAAAATACCATTTTACTAAATTTCAAATACAAGAATAAAAATACACATTAGAAACAAAGTTGAAAAGAAAGAAATGTCAGACAGAAATCAAAATTAAAGTGCAATAAGAAAAAGTAAAGAAAAAAAGAAAAAGAATAATTTCCAACTTTCTTTGATACAGATACATATAAGATACATCCAATTCTTACCATAAGTTTAATAATTATATCTCTTCTATAATCCCATTTAATTCCAATAACCTTGTTTTTCTTAATACAATACCTTTCTCTCTGGAATAGTTGCCCCATCTACAGAAACTAGTTGCATAGTTATTTCTAGAACTTGTAGAAAGTTTTCATTTTGATAAACATTATTTAACACCACATCCCATTTCTTTCCTGTTAGTATTGCCTCAAGGTTTGCACCAGCCTTTACATGTCAAGAAAGGCCACTGGTGGCCACTCATGGCCACTGGCAAGGTAGTATGGCAATTGTAAATTAATGCACATGGAGGTTCCCTACAGTTGTTGTATTGGCCATTGCTGTGTGCATGTTAATATGAAAAGCCAAGGATGACTCTCTTGTGCATTTCAGACCCAGGACAGTGAGCTATTTGGTAATGCAAACCACATGCCACTGGAATCCCTTAGTCGTGCAATGGGAGTGATCCATGCATTCCATTCAGATCCCCTAATCCTAAAGAATACAACGAATAGCTCATGGCTTTACTCATGGCATCCATCCCTTTCTTGACTTCCATACATCAAATGGAAGCCATGCATTCTGAAGGAAATGACCCTAAATATGCATAGTTGGCTTACATGTTTCTTGATCTCCTTGTTTATATACATATATCCAAGGAGACTTATTCTAAATTCTCCTCTCCAGCAACCTATAAATCTAAAGAAGTCTTGATGCATCGGGAATGGATGAAAAGGGCTAGCATTGCGGTGATCTTCACTATATGATCTGGGTACACTGAGATTTTATTTTCGCAACTGAATGAAGTCATCAGTTTTCCATTTAACATTCCCTGGAGACCATGACCAGACAGAATTTACCATAATCTTTCTTGAGAACTTGTATAAGTTGATGCTGCTTTATAACTTCCCATTTCACAGTCAAATCTCAGCATCAAAAGCACTTGTGCAGGTTGTTCTCTACTTATGACCACAGCTGAATCCAAAATTTTCATTGCTAAGCAAGACAGTTGTTGAGTTTGGACTCATTTTACATTTCTGACACAGTTGTTTAGTGAATCAGCGCAATTGTTAAATTAGTAACACAGTTGTTAAATGAATCTGGCTTCCTCACTGACTTTGCTTGTTAGGTGATCACATGACCCCAGGGCACTGCAACAGCCATAAATACCTGCCAGTTGCCAAGCATCCAAATTCTGACCACATGACCATTGGGATTCTGTAACGGTTATAAGTGTGAAAACTAGTCATAAGTCACTTTTTTCAGTGCTGTCATAGCTTCAAATAGTCACTAAACGAATGGTTGTAATTCGAGGACTTCCTGCAGTCTTGAGCATACTGTGTAGCCTCTGAATGAGGATGTGTGAAAAATCAGCAGAGTTAATTTTCAAGCTAACTAACACAATTGCACAAGGAGGTCACAAACATACTATTTAAATATTTTAAAAAAAATAAAATAAAAGCAACAATTATACCTTATAGATTTAAACTGCATTAGTAATCCTCAAAGAAGAATTGAGCATAATTTAAAGCACTTCACTTTAAATATCATCTTTTTCCTCGATGCCAACTAAGTAGGCACAAGACTGAAGCTTGTAACACAATTGATCTTACTCAGATGTAGATCTGTAAAACATAACAACTTGTTTGGGGGGGGAGACAAGGAACACTTAGTTCTCTTAAAGACCAATTACTATCAGGAAGGGACACAGTGGCTCAGTGATGAGACACTGAGCTTGTCGGTCAGAAAGGTCGGCAGTTCGAATCCCTAGCGCCGTGTAATGGAGTGAGCTCCCGTTACTTGTCCCAGCTTCTGCCAACCTAGCAGTTTGAAAGCATGTAAAAACTCAAGTAGAAAAATAGGGATCATTTTGCTGGGAAGGTAACAGCGTTCCGTGCGCCTTTGGTGTTTAGTCATGCCGGCCACATGACCACGGAGACATCTTCGGACAGCACTGGCTCTTTGGCTTTGTAACAGAGATGAGCACCGCCCCCTAGAGCCGGAAACGACTACCACATATGTGTGAGGGGAACCTTTACCGCTCGGAAGAAAAAACCTCTGGTCCCAGTGACCAACACAGATTGGATCCTGTAACATTATTCTGGGACACATATTTTCACCTTCATTCAATGGAAGTGAAATTGCTGGTAAATGCAATGATCAACATTTCTCTCAAAAGTGCATTTTTTTCTTCAAAAGGCAACTGGTCTATTTTTTCCTTGAGGAAAAAGAAGAAAACATTTTGTTTCTCAAGAATTTCATCAGTTTTGATGAGGGAGGAAAGGGGGGGGGATGGAAAGACTCACAGACATCAAGATTTATCCTTTTCCACTAGTCACTAGTTTTTTCTGTTACCCCATTCTCTCACTTTCCCTCTGCATTGAAGAGGTTGTCAGAAAGGGCCAGAAGGATGGGAATTAGGTTATCCATTGCATGATGTTGCCCAGTTGTTGAGATCTGCAGACTGTTTCTTTAAGTTCATCATGCACATCCATCATTTCACGGGTGGAGTTTGTGCCTGACAGCATCAACCAGACTGAGCAAAATTATTCCTCATGGGTCAAATAATGCTTAGTTGTAGAACCCAACTGTTCGTGGGTAAAAAATTCCACTGAGCTTAAAAGAAGCACAAAGCCAAAAAGGAAATAATTCCATTAGTCAGTACAGTAACCAATGTTGTGTAAAGAAATGATTATTTTCTTATTAAACTGGATGTGCATCACAAATTTTAAAAAGGCCGTGTGCCAGGAAAACCATCTATTCAGTAAAATGAGAGTCCTGGGTGCTCTCTGGTTCTTGCAGACTTTTCATTACCCAAACTAGGCAACATCATATGGAATATAGTTTTTAAATAAGGTAAGTTTACACAGCAGCCTGCAGCACCGTGTAATGGTTGACAACAGGTACAGAAACCAGTGTGCAACCAAGAGAGCAACACAGTAGACATGGCCCTATCAGAAATCAAACTGACAATCATGAATTTATTTTTTTATTTCTTTTTCACATTTCTGAACTGCTCAAAGAGAATAGCTTTCCCCCAACAAATTGCTATCAACAAATAATTTTCATGTCCTTTCCATTCTGTTTACCTTCCTGTAATAATCAAGCCAGCACCAGGTTTGATACTGCCAGCAGGTATTGGAGGATAATGATGGGGTACCATTAACAGTGCCACCCCCCTTCATTTGACTTGCATAAGGAAAGTTAAGACTTTTTAAATAGCTCTGCCCTCAGCCACATATTCAGCCAGCACCTGATAGGATACTTGGTGCATAATAATACAGGTATGCAGAGTTTCCCTACCTGAAGGGGAATTCGAGGCTGAACCTAGATTTCTCTTAAATGCAAAAAAAAAAAAAAACACCTTTCAGGTGGTTGTCAACGCACCTTTAGAAAAGGGGAGAGCCGGGTCTACAAAGCGGGTTTATAATTCTTCATCGCAACTTCACAGCGCCGCAAAGCTTTCCCCGTAACCGTTTAACACGTGATTAGAGTTGAGCATGGGCCAGTTTCCCAGTTTTGCCTAAAACACCCTAAAATTCTCAAGTTCTTTTAACCTCTTAGTCTGAAACATCCTCCTCCGGTTAGTGAAAGGAAAGGGGCGCGTGAGGGGGGAGGCGACTGCATGTGTGAACGAGCCAGTCTCCTTCGCGAATACACTTAAACGCGTAGTAAGGCCACAAAGCTGCCCTACGAAGGGTGCGAGAGGCAGGGGCAAGTCTTCAGCTAGGGGAAGAAGACGACAACAGCCCTTTGAAGGCTACGTCGGCATCCCGCCCTCGCCAGTCCGGCGGACTTTCCTGC
This sequence comes from Pseudonaja textilis, assembly GCF_049901715.1. Taxonomy (NCBI): domain Eukaryota; kingdom Metazoa; phylum Chordata; class Lepidosauria; order Squamata; family Elapidae; genus Pseudonaja; species Pseudonaja textilis. The sequence continues at coordinate 22,683,524 of NC_141996.1, forward strand.
CCCGCAGCTGCGTTTTTCCGCGAGGCTGCGCAGGGTGACAAATTGAGGGCGAGTAGTCAAAGCGGTTTGCTCCTCCGCCCTTACTCCCCGGCGGTTAAGAGGCGGAGCTATAATAGTGGGTTTTTTTTGTGTGTGGGGGTGTTTTTTTTAATTTCTTCCCTGAGACCGGCAGCCAATTTCTAGCAGCGCCTTCAGTCTTCGCGCGCAAGCTGTTGGTTCTCGCCCCCCCCCCACTCCCGCAACTCTTCTTCTCTCTCTGCTGCTCCCAGCGCAGAATTGCCATGGCTGTCTGGAGCGGGTCCGGTTCCGTCCCGGCAACCTTGGTCAGGCCCAGCTTGACCTCCGTCTCTTCGGGAGAGCTTCAGAACCTTCGGACGTGCAACTGCGAGATGGCGGTGTTACCGCTGCGGCAGTTGCTCTCCCTACAGCCAGACTCCTTCCTGCTGCAAGGGGACACTCTGGCGGTGCTGAGTCCGCTCGACCGCCGGCCCGGGGGTGGCTTCACGGTGATAAGCGATGGGTTTTTCCAGCTGGATGGCCGGCAGCAGTGCAGGCTCACCGGCTACTTCAAGAGGTAAGCAGACGCTTTTCTGATTTTCTGTCCCCCTCCTCTTGATGCCTTCTTAAGACACCTAGTGCGGGGGGACAGAAATCTCATCCTATAGGTCGCCGGAAAAGTGGGCTCTAGCACTTACGATTTTTATTTATTTATTTATTTTGGAAACAAAATCTACCTGCTGCTTTGCTACCTGCCGGGTGTTTGGCTAACGTTATTAGAATTAAAAGGGAATTCCACAAAACGGCTCCTTATTTGTGGGCCTACACCACAACGACTAATCACGATCTAAAAACTGAATTAGTATTTTGGTATCTCTCCTTTGCAGGTTATTAAATGCTAGAGCGGGTGAGTAGGTTACTATTGCTTGACTTGGAAAGATGGAGAGGGATTTTATTAGGGAAAGTAGGCTTGGAGGAGAGAAGCTAATGTAGCTTGTTTTCTTCTCAAAAATAACTGCTCTGCATTAAGTTTAATAGCAAAAGAACACCTTCTAATCGTAGTCCTAAACTAGAAGCCAGATTGAATAGATGTATAGGATCTAGTGAGAAATCAGACAGATATACAGTATTGCAAAAAGCAATAACCATTTTCTGATTAATAAACATTGTTCATAGAATTGGGGGGTAAGCTTGCCATTTGATGCTCATTAAATGTAGGACACCTCACATTCTGCAGTTTATTTTAAAAACTAAAAGCAATCCAGATCCAGTAGTAAGTTGGAGCATTCTGAGGGACCTTCAGCCAGCCTTCTCTGACAGAGTACTTACTTACCGTGACTTGTATCAGGCTTGCATTTCACTATGTGGTTGCTTGCTTAAAAGACCTGACAGCAAAAGAACAAGGACCCGGTAGACAGAAGAAATATTTAATATATCAGCTCTAAATATAGCAATAATCTATTACAATACAGTAATTATTGTATTTGTATTTCCAGTTGGATCAATCAAGACTGCCCCTGAGATAGAAACAGATTAATTTTCCAAAGAAGGACCTTTGTGAGTGCTTAAAGACTATTAGTCCCACCTGAACTAGTTCTTAGTCTTATCTGTGTTATGCATACCACTCCTTCACAACTTAGTAGAATGATTGCTCCGGGGCCTGCTTTGAAGGGAAAAATCAAAGAGTAGAGCTAACTGAACAGAAGGAGACCTTGATAGAAAGGTCTTGTCTCATCTAGATAATGCAGCCTAGAGGCACGGCTACCAACAGAAGACACAGAGTTTGGTGGATTGGGTGGGACAGACATTGGATGAGTGAGTAGATGGAAATTCCAGTTGCTGAGAGAGAAAAATGCAATACCATAGATTATCAGAGACTGTGCTATATACCACCAGGTTGTTGGTTAATGTTTGCTCAATGTGGTTCTCCAAGGTTAGTTAGATTTTAATAGAAATGTTGTGGATTCTGTTTGTTAGTATGAAATGAACTACAAATTAAAATATGCCTTTATTAATAAACTTACCTCCCCTCTCAACAGAATGTGTAGTCACCAAAACAATGAGGCTTTATTATTATTGTATAGCTTCCTCTGACATTCTAAAAATTTCTGCCTAAGGGTTTGTATGTAAAACAAGGAGCTTATGGCTTCTTTGTTAATTAATCCTGATGTGTTTGACAGAATTGTGTAACAGGTTATTCTTGCATACTTTTGTTTTCTTTGTTGTCTGATAAGGCTCACAATATAAAAACTTGGCCTTTCAAAGTAAACAGATGTGACTTTTCCTCTGCTTTATGAAGGTATCTCTGCAAAGTACATTATTATGGCGTGTATCTTATCTTTGAAAACTTGCTGAAGCAGAGGAAGAAGCGTTTGAAGAGTACCTTTTTTATTAAAGCAAATGAGTCATTGGTTCTCGTCCAACAGTACCAAGCGGTGACACCCTTCAGCTTATTCTAGGCATGATACCTACCAGTTAGCTGTAAGAGTTTTTTCTTCACAAGGCAATGTAATTTAATACTGTTATTACCAATTCAAAACCAACAAGACATTAATGTTTAAAATTCTAAATGCATATATTAAAAATTATGTGAAAACCAGTCAGAATTGTGAAGGAGACACTTATTTTCTATAAGTTAAACCAGAAATTTCACCACTGCTAAGAGTGCCACTGAATAGGACATTTGAATAGGACATAGTAGTAGTAGTCGCTTGAATAGGACATGAGATAGGGATTCAATCTCTATTTCAGGGGTGTCAAACTCCCAGCCCGTGGGCTGGATGCGTCATGCACTGGGCACAACCATGCCCAGTTTAGCAAATATATCACATAACACTACTGTGATGACGTGAGTTTGACACCCCTGCTCTTATCTGAACAAAATCATAGAAATGTGATTTTCTAATAAGAAGCTGAATAAGAGTTTGGCTCTATAGAGAGAGAAAAAGCATTAGATGTGTCTGAAATGTTGCCTAAAGAATTTGTATTGCAAAATGATTGAAGGTTTTCGTCTTTTGGAAGTAAGAAAGACAAAAAAGCTTTTACAGAAGCTCTAAAATTAATTTGGTATTTGTTTTTTGATCGAGGACAATTTACTTTTTTGTGATTTTATGTACATACACTATGTAAGTTGCAATCTTGTGTGACATCACACACATGTTGTCATTTGCTTCCATGCAGAGACCCATGAGATGAAGTCATTATGAACAAGGGCCTGTTATGGGAGCGCTTTGTTGGGATCTAACATTGTAGGCAGGCGTAGGTATTCCAGAAGTTTAAAAAGGTACAATAAGTTGGCCTGATCATAATAATAAATAGAGATGCAGTTTATGTAGGGAGAAGCAAACTAGGTAACAGGATATAGGCATCTGCTTAAATAAAAGCAAACAGGGAAGGAAGGGCAGTTATAAACAAAACAATGATTAAAAACATTTCTTAGCTTTTGTCACTAATGGCTTTTCTTAGTTCTGAGAAATTGGAGCTTGCAAATGGTGATCTCAATTTTCCATTACTTTTTCCTTTTAGAAAGCTGTACCATCTTAACTTGTTCCTCACATTTTATGAACTGCAAATGAATGGATAACCAGCATGTCTGGGTTAGCTGACTCATGGATGCCTGTTATTGCTTCTAGCTCCTTTCCAACTTCTTAGATCCAGCTGGCAGTATTTTATTCCATCAAACCCATTAGCCCTTGTATGAAACATTCAGTTTTGCTGCAATATGCTTATAAAATAACTAGTTCTATTTCTAAACAATAAAATTTTCCATAACTGAACTGTTTCTGGAGAGGAGAAAATATATACTTAGTGTTGCCAGCCATTACAAGTAAAAAGGTTACTCAATCTAGATTAACACATATTGTAGTATGCAATTAATAAATAACTGTCCATTGGGTTGTTTGAGCAAACAAAACTACTTGGCTAGTCCGCAGAAATATCCACAATTGCTCCCTAAGTAAGATCAGGATCTCTTGGTTAAAATATACCTAGTTAACTAGGAAGTTTTTGAAGTTGTGAGCTATTCACATTTAATTTTTCTGCTTCTTTGGCCTAGACATGGCATGCTGCACTGATTATTTGAATCTGTGTAAACTGAAAATTAAGCAGAGTTAAGGAATGCTGATTTTTCTGCGTTATCTTGACTACAGCTTTTAGAAGTATCCATGGATCTGAGCCTTAGTTTATATGAAAAGTAATTGCATATTAAAGTTGAACCAGAAGTTTTTAATTTTAAGTTTTTAATTTTTGTCTGGATGTCTTATGCAGGAATAAAGTTTTTCTTTTAAAGATGAAGTATATTTCATTCATCCAGTTCACAAACAAATATTATTCAACCAAATAGGTTAGCTTAATAACTGTACTGCTTAGTTATGTAGATGCTCAGAAAGTTAAACAACTGAAGGGATCATTAAGTGGACTGAGCAAAACAGCTGTCTGCCAAAGAAGTCAGCTCCCCTCCATGCATAGAAGGGAATACCTACACTGGGCTAGAGAAATGAGCCTCAGATCTTCAGGTTGCAAGCTTCATTTCTAGCCCAGTGCAAGAGTTATTGTTCTCTCTTTGAATGGAAGGGAACTCCTATGGTGGGCTGCAGACATTCAGCTTTAATTCCAAATGTGAGCTTGATTTCTGCCACCACCACCATTTCTGCCACTATGGAGGGGTGGGGAAATCATTAATTGGCAGCAGCTGTTTGCAACCTGCCCTGCCGGCTTCCCTATTGACTTTCTGAGGAAGCCGGCAGAGAAGATTTCAAATGGCAATCACATTAACCAAACACCCAGCTCATGATCGTGTGACTGCAGGGAATGGATGCGAAGGACATTTTATATGGGCCAGAAGTATACAACAGACCACAAAGCATCCTTTCTAAGCTGTTGTAACTTCAAACAGTCATTAAACAAGTGTTTATAAGTTGAGGACTACCTGTATCCAGAATTAGGCTAACAGCTGTTTGGAATTTTCTGCTAACATGCCTTTATCTCTGCCTCCCAACTGAAGAAGCTTGGAAATAGTGTTGCTAATAAATTTAGTATAAGGATGGAAAACCTGTGGCCCTTCAGATACTGCTGGACTTCGGCTCCCAGCATCCTTGAACATCAATCAGGCAGACAATGTAGGACTATAAAGTTGTAAGTTAACAGTATTTCCTCCCTGGTGTCATCTGAACCAGAGTTGCATGCATCCTGTCTTCAGCAAGACAGGATGATCAAATGATAAATGGTTTTCAACTGTTAAACTTTTATGCCTACATTCTCCAGATAGGTGTAAACAGAATCAGTGTACATCCTGTTTTTATATATTAAGGTATAAATTGTCCATATTGGCATTTCCAAGCCACCCTGGTTGGAGGGCAAAGAGACTGCAGTTTCCTATGGGCATGTTTCACGTTAAGTCATTAGGTTGAATTACTATATTTGCTAGGACTATTCAGTGCAAAGAGTTTCATTCAAATGTGCTTTGGAGCACATCAAAGTTCAGGCAAATCCTTAAAGCTGCTGTATCTTTTCCTAGGATCATGCAGTTGTCATAACAATCCTAGGAAAAGGGTAGTTGCTTCAAGTAGCAGGTAGGTGCTAAATTTGCATCCCAATATGTTTCAAAGCACTTCTTGGGGTGAAGTTAAAGCTTTGCATAGACCTTCTATTTGTATAATAGTGAGTCTGCATTGCTACCAGGACAGGAAGGCCTGGAGGAATGTGGATGTGGACAAGACTTCCCAACTAACAACAACTGCTACAATTTCCTCTTTTTCCAGTTATTTTTCTGGAGAAAGAGGAAGACTTATGGTCAGGACTAATGTCATCTCAGTTGTGACCAAAATGCTGCTTTTCCTAGTTGTCCTGCAATCCTCCAAAATTATCTTTTCCATTTTTGCTCCTCCTGTAATTTTAATACATTTATTAACTCATTTTCCTACATAGGATGGACCATACAATCTATCGTGGGACAGACTGTGAGATTTGAAAGAAACTAAATGAATGCTCTAATTGAGTTATTTCAATCACTTATCATGAGTTCAGACAACATTGTATTTTTAAATTCTACATTTCACCAATGGCTGAATATTTACACTTTATTTTCTTGAACAGGCATGTAGAGTTGAATAGCCATCATGATTACAAAAACTACAGAGAGACTATATTGGGTCGGCCACTGGTATTTATCATTAACGTCAGAACAAAATATAATTCTTCAAAAGGTATGTACCATGAGGCTATTGTAAAATGTACAGACTGACCGCCTTGCTTATAAAAAGATAATTGGATTCTTACTTTAAAATGGCATGATTGAATTTGGATAAAAGAGCAAGTTGTGATGTCTCTGTGAAACTAGTATGATTAGATTGCAAGGGTATGAAATATTTAATTTTATAACAAGGTAGCTCTTGCAGTAATAGAGTTACATTTAAAAATGCTAATTTGCTAAGGAGCATTTGCTTATGAAAGTGTTTTTACATACCTTGAGTTCTTGCATATGGTTAAGTAGGTTGCTTTTCTGTAAGAGATTCTTAGTAGAACAATAGCACTTTCAATTGAATCCAAGCCATTCTCTAGCCAGCTGCAAGAAAATGGAGTAGTCTGTATAACTTTCAGCAATTGAGCTTGTTATATCAACAAAGGTGCTATTCATAAGATTCACTAAAGTGAAACAGGATGATAGTCATTGCATCTTAAAAAGTCAGAGGAGAAGAATTCAATATTATCTCTAGATTAGAAATATGTAGCATAAAAGCAATGAAGTATAAAACAGACTTTAAGTAAGAATTCTCTGATGTGGCTTATTTGTTTTGAAAATTTATAATTTTGACTTTCTTAAGATTAAAATCATGTATAGTAGAAGGCAATAAAACAATTTAGCTGACCAAGATCTTTGAAACATCACTAATAGACCTGTTAATAATTAAACAGAAAAACAGGAAAAAAAATCCTAGTGGGTTTAATTTTTACTTATATTCCATATCCTTGTTTTAATAAAAATACTAGCAATATTAATTGTAAAGATATTTACAATTATAACCCTTTATAGAATAATTACAATTAAAAATTGATAATTGTAGTTTTATTAGAAAGCTCTGTTTAGTGTATTTCCAGTGCAACAGCCCCGATTTTCATCAGGATGCACCCCAAACAACAGGCAGACTGTTTAATCCTAAACAGACCAGATGCATTGTCATAAATTGAGATATATAATGTGATTTGCCTCATTTACCTTATGGCATCATTACACAAATCACAATTACCTTCATATGTATTATGTAGTTAAGAGGAATGGACATCCCCTCTCCCTAGGAATCTGTTAAAAATGGTTTCACTGTAATTCAGTATAAACTTAAAATGAAACAGAAGAAACCACTTTTTTTTTTTTTTGGAAACATTGTAAAACAAAGGCTATCCTGTTCAAATGCATAGTTGTCCAATTAAAAGATTTGGAGAACTGAAATGTCTTAAACTGACTTGGGGTCAACAAAGTTGTATAGGAGGGAATTCAAACATGCTCCCCTGTACTATATAAAATTGTTTCTAAACAACACCAAGATAAGAATATATTTTATAAGGAAGGAAGTCTGAAGATGACTGAGTTCTTCTCCATAAGAATGCCTTCTTAGGAATGTACAAGTTCAGAAAAGATATAAAACAAAAAGCTTGATTTGTAGTGAATAGAACCATCCAAGGACAAAATTGTATGATGTATAAATAAGAAAATATTTGAGATCTGCAAATGTTTATATTGTCTACATTACCAATGTCAAATCCCATTAGAAAAAACGTATGCTTTGCTTGTGAATACTCGACACCCAAAGATGAGAAGGCAAATCGAGAACAGCATGAACAATGTAATATCATCCGTGATTGGGGAAAGCTATAAGCTTCAGGTAATTTGAGCAGATTTTTTTGTTTAATGTAAGCTTACTATCTTCAAGTTGGTATTTTGGATGAGTTTTAAGGAGGAAAGGACATTGCTCTTTGGATAAATTAGAAAAGCAAAGCCTTTCCCCTGGAGGGACAGCCATAAATCCACCCAAAGACAGTTTAAAGTGAATGTAAATTCAAGTTTTCTAATGTTTTACTACATGGCAGCTCAGGCCTATTACCTAACATTTACTATAGTCCATTTGTTCCTGGAGTTGGGGCTCAACTTGCTCCAAAACCAGCTTTTAATTAAGCTGTAGGATTCTTTGGGATAGAATATGTCCACATGCATGTTGCTATATGCGTAAAATTCAATGGATGGCAAGGTTTCTGATGATCTGTATGGAGATAATGTGCTTTACTCCTCCTCCTCCTCCCCCCCCCCCCCAGTTTTGTAAAATACAGGTGTTACTGTATGGTACATTCTGGTGACCATTTTAAATAATGGTAACGGACAAATTGCATGTCTACAATATTTCCAGTAACTTGCCCTTAATTCTATTGTCATCTCTACATTGCTAAGCCCGCCCAAAATTCTGGAAGACTATATAATATTTGACAGTATGTATAGAGCAGAAGGGCAGAAGCAAAACAGTCCAAGAATAAGTTCAGGCATTATAACAGCCACAAGGCCTGTTGTTTAAAATCAGATTTCAAGCTGAAAAATGTGACAAATTGCATTAGTCACCTGTTAATATTACTGGTATCAGATTTTATTTTATTCTGGAACACAAGTGTAAATGCCAATCTTCAGTTTTAAAGATATAAAGGCTAGTTGAATCTCAAATGTTTAAAGCACTGGGATTTAATATTACTATAGTCATCCATGCTAAATACCCGTTTCTTTGTTTATATACATAAATAATGGGGGGGGGGTCATTTAAATTTTTGGGGAAGTGGGGTATACTATGTCATGGATAGATATGGCTGGAATTTTGCAAGTTCTTTTCTAAGTTTCAGAACAGTGGGGGGATTCAAAAAAATTTACTACCAGTTCTGTGGGCGTGGCTTGGTGGATGTGGTGTAGCTTGGTGGGCATGGCAAGGGAAGGATACTGCAAAATCTCCATTCTTCCCACCCCATTCCAGGGAAAGGATACTGCAAAATCTCCATTCCCTCCCCACCCCACTAACCTGCTTTCAAGCTCCATTCTCCTGTAGAGGACAACAAAAGAAGACCCACCCGATAATCTGGGACTCGGGAGGCAGAGAATAGATGAGGGCGGGGCCAGTCAGAGGTGGTATTTGCCGGTTCTCTGTATCCTTATGATTTATATTGACTGTTTCCTAGTATGATTTGATTGCTTATTATACCCTATGACTATTACTGAGTGTTGTACCTGATGATTCTTGACTCTTGACAAATGTATCTTTTCTTTTATGTATACTGAGAGTATTTGCACCAAGACAAATTCCTTGTGTATTCAATCACACTTGGCCAATAAAGAATTGTATTCTATCTATTCTATTCTCTGAACTACTCAAAATTTCTGCTACCGGTTCTTCAGAACTGGTCAGAATGTGCTAAATACCACCTCTGTTTCAGAAGCATAGAAGTTAAATGTAGAGTTGCAATTTTAATGCATTTCCTATTTCAAAACCATGGAGTTTGGGGAGGAAACCGTGAAATTAGTTCTCAGAAATGGTAGCTGTAAGGGGCTGCAATGAGAAGGGGAAGAATAGGCTTTAAGGGTTGCATTCATTCCTGGAGTATTAGATTAATCAATAACAATTTTTCTTTTCTCTGTACAGTTTAACTTCCAAGATGTTGTAAAGAAGTTTTTTCCTTCAGAAGCCTATCTGGTTCATGAAGAAAGTTTAAGTTTCTCCTATGAGTTCAAAACTGATGCCTTATTTGATTTCCTTTATTGGTTTGGGATCAGCAAGAGAACTGTTTCAATGAATGGGAAAGTTCTTAATTTATCAAGTACCAATCCAGAGAAGAAAGAAATTATAACTAAGTTTCTGGATAAAATGAGTGAACCAAATTTGCGTTCAAACAGCTTTTCAGACAGGAAGTTCAGCATTATCTCCAGAGGTGAGTTGGTAATACATTATCACATTTTAAATATTACATTTTTCATAGGTAGAACAGGTTTATTCTGTGATTAAGTTCAGTATACATTGCTGTAAGGCATTGTTGTTTGTTGACATAATGGACTGTGTTTCTGCAAAGTGGTAAGACAAACTGGAGCTTACAAACCACTAGGTTTACACACTTCATTTTTTATAAATGTGTTCAGTTCAGCCAGCAAACTGGAATGCCTGGAAATTACAAGTGTTTGGGGTCGTGAGTGTTTTAGTCAGGATGAGGAAGTTTAGTATTTCTTTAGACATTAATATGTATTTGTATTATCTTGCAGTTTCAATAGATGATGTGTTTAATGGCAACTTGACATCACAATCAACTTGGATGGAGTCTCTTAGCTCTTGGACAGTTTCAGGGTCTCGGAAGTCTGGAGACAGGTCAAGTATCGAAGGCTGATTTTTTTAACATTGAGAAAGATATATTGAAAACAGAAGGAAGATAACCACATTGGGATTATCTTACTGCAGAATGCAAGGAATTTCTGCCTTTTGTTACAAATAATAGGATGTATCTGCATTCTATGTTGCTTTCATTGGTTTCAGGGTAAGATTCCTGATTACTAAAGTGATATTTACAGATCTGGTTCAACATTCAACATTAAAGGCTGTTGAAGCCTAGAGTTTTTGCTATTGCAGTTATCCATATAGTTAGAATGATTTTAAATCCTGGATTATTTCATTAGTTTCTAAATAACTGCCAGGTTTTCAGAATCATGGAAAACTAAATTATTTTTGTGATTGCTCCAACATTTATCATACCCCGGCAAGTTGATAATTCCAAACAGCTTTGAATTATAAGTGGCTATGACAGATGCTACTATGAACTGTACTTGGGTTTTGTTTTGGTTTTTTTTTTTTTTTTTGTAAAATGGATGGTAGTATAGAACTGGCAGAAGGAATACTCAAACCCATGTCTTTTGATCCAGAAGTCAGCTGCTATCAGAGTTTGGCTGTATTCTGGCTTGGAAAATTTTGCTGTGTGGCCTAACTTTCAATCATTGGGGATTATTTTCACAAGGGTTTTGCAGCGCTTCAGATTTAATCCAAAAAGAAAATTCAGGAAAGTCAAAAGAACATCTGTCCAGTTCTTTTAAAGCAGCTACATCTTTTCCAGGATTAAGTGGCTTCAAGCTGTCGTGCCGTCCTAAGGAAAATATAGACTGCTTAGATAGCAGCAGACAGGTGTTACATTATGCACTGCATATTTTGTTGTAATTGAATCCAAAGAGTTGTGCAGTGCATGCATTTATTTGTACCTCTCAAATATAGAATAAACATTCTTTTCAGATACTACTAGAATATGTAAACATAACACATAGAGGTGCTTTGAATCAGAGCTTAATATCTTGGAAGGTTATAGAAAATGTCAATGTGTTATGTAGTCCACAGTAAATGGGAAGCGCAAGGGCTGAATGGTTGTAATTTGAGGAGTCACTTTGGGGCTACCTTATGAATATTTTACTTTTTCTTTATGACATAACATTAAAACACTGTTTTGACAGATGAAGCATAATTTTTACATCATGAAAAATTGATCTTGTTAAATTTGAATTGCATGGTATATTTTGGGCTTATAGCAGCCTTTCTCACCAATGTCTTCTAGAGCTGCAGCTTCTAAATTTCCCACTGAATGGCCACCTGGCTGTAGGCCAGCCCAATCTGGAGAGTGCCAGCAGGTTTAAAGAATGACTGGAATGAATATGCCATAAAAGTATCTCTTTTTTTCTCAGTAGGCTTTTTCATTATCAAGTTAAATGTCGACATATTAAGGAATGTAATATTCAGTCTCTTTATATTGAAGAGACCTCATGTATAAACAATTGCCTAATCAGTTCCTTCTATATATCATTGTTTTACAATAAACAGTTATATGGATCTCTTTTTCTTTTCTCAAGTTAACTTTCCATGTTGCACAATGTCAAAACCACAGTTCCTCTATAAACATTAAGGCAGATTACACAGCAGGAATTTGAATAAGGATTGGAAGTAAGGGGGAAAAGCAGCACTAAAAAGCACTGAATATGTAAAATCTTGAGGTATAAAATAGCTGAAATTAGTCCTAAAACTAGAGGAGGCATAACTAATAAATGCTAAGAGCTATCTAATTTGAAAATGGAGAATAACATTGAGAGAAAAATTAGAATTAAAAGATTGAAGCAGAGGAAGGTTTATAAACATGATTGGAATTGCAATCCTCTATTTATGTGAAACCCAGTGAAACTTAATGGCTATTTAGGCATTGAATCTGGCTGTAAGAAAGGCCACTAAGAGAAAGATGAGAGTTCCCGTAATGTATAAATACAGGTAGCCATTTAGCAGCTGTTCAAAGTTACAATGCCTCCCCTCAACACAGGTGATTGCAGGATTCTGTGGTCACATGACTCTGATTTATTATGTTTTTGCTGGTTTCCAACCTTTTCAGGCCATGGTAATACATTGGTTTGCTTAACAACCTCTGCAAACAAAAGTAGTTAAATTGGGTCTGATCATGTGGGTGGAGCTCCATCATGGTCCTAAGTCAAGGATTTCATGTATTACAATACATTTATTCAAAAGCAAATTAATAACTGTAAACCACCATCATTATAGTGCTGTGCAAAATTCACTTGATTGGGCATAGAGTGTTCTGTAAGACTTTGGAACTTCCCACTCTTCCAGCAGATGACATCAAACCTCTCTCCAGTCACACAGTTCTGGAGGCAGTTTGGGAGTTCCCAGAAGTAAATCCTGCAAACCGGAAGCAGATCAATGACAGGTAATTCTGGACAAAACAAATGCTTTATCTAGGACACTTCAAACTGATTCCAGCTTGGAGGGTTTATTTCTGGAAATGATACACACCACCCTAGAAGAGCATGATATGGTGAGGGAATGGAATCTTCCAGATTCTCCAGAATGTTCTCATCCCAGATTGGTGCATTTTTTGTAACCCCACCTGATTGTTTTTACAAACAAAAATGGGGCAAATTCAGTAGTAAATTAAAAACCCAAATTTAAGAGAATCCCTCCAGAAATGGAAATAAGCAAGAAAAAAGTATAAACACACAAATATTGTGCAATGCATTTTCCCTAACCATAGCGAAAACCAATCCTGGATATTTCTTTCCATAACACATTTGTTGACAGAGGAGGAGAGTCTGATAGATATCAGATTAGAAAAAAAGAACTGGGTCAGAACCATAGTACCGTAATTATAGCAATAATAATGCCAGTAATATCTACATAACAAGGTATTCCATTTAAAAGCTGTCTTGTCTCTCATATGCAAATAAATAACTGCTGAAAATCACTCTCATACCCTACATAGATATGTATACATTCTCCCACCCCTCCTTCCAGCAGAAACAACAAAAAAGGACAAAATAGGATGGAGATAAGAGCAAAGAATAACTGCACTGGAAAGCAAAGGAAATAGAAAACTGGACAGACAAGAATAATTGATAAGGAAATACAGGGAAAGCAAATTAAAAGATGCTTTTAAAAGGACAAAATTCATCAAACACGAAAGTCTCTCACAAAAAACAAGAACACTTAATATCCAGACCAGTCTTCAAAATTCAAGCTTTGTACCACAAATCCATTGCCGCCTGTACCTCAGTTCTTCCTTTGTTTTGAACATCCTCTACTGTCCCCAACAATTTGCCAAATTCACAGGAGGAATTAACATTCCCCAAGCTAGCAATGGGAATCCCTTGATATTTTTAACGAATGCATTATAAAATGCAAATATGCCATACAGATAATTGTTATGCCATATTCCTGGTCACTGTTTCAGCCCAGCGACATTGTTTCAGTGGTACTCCATCCCATGTTAGTATGCTATGTTTTCTTCTAACACAAGCATATTCTGGGTATTAAATATGCTGTCTTTCTTTGGTTTTTCTATGTAATTTAAAAAAATCTTTTTATTTCAGACCATTTTGAGGTTTCTTTAAGCATACAGCTAACCCTTTATTTCTCAGTCCCTTATTGAGGCTAATAAGGTGCTTTTCTAAATTTATTATTAGGAAGAGTTCTAGTTGATGCATGTTTCCCTCCACACCACATTATATGAATTTTTCATTGAGGATTTCTAGTGACTCCTCTATTTAAAAGTGCTCTGAGTAAGAAAAATCTAGGACTGGGCAACCAGCCAACATCTGGTAATTCCCACAAGCAAAACCTTAAAAGAGTGAACTTGTATAGTAAATCTGAAAACAATTTGGCAGGATAAAAGGTTTGTATGAATGTTAATAGTTTTGAATTCAGCTCAACAGATCTTGCAATTAGACAGCTATGCTGCATATGAATAACTGAAAAAAGATTTTAATTATAATTTCATTTTCTAATAGAACTTGTGTTCTTCGTTTTTTTTTAAATCAATTTTTAGTTAAAACCTACTATAGCATAGGCCATTTTAAGGGTTCCAGACAGAGATGGCCACAAAGGATCTCCACTTACAGGCCTTGAAATAAAACAAATTCTGACTGAGTTACTCATAGTATAAATTTGGGCTGTATCATCAGACTAATTTTCAGCAGAGAATTTCTATGTGCTTCTTAGTATCTGCCACTATCATGGTAGGCCAGGTGCTTGTACACCCTCACATAGCACTATCCATACAAAAATATCTCAAAGCAGTTTACAAAAAAAGCTGCAAAATCATAATTTTAAAAAAATCAACCTATCCATGTAAAATAAAAGATGGAGATAAAAAAAATATCATCCAACATATAGGAGACTTGAATGAGACTTGAATGTTTTTAATGGTTATTTACAAATGTCAAAATTTTAAGGAGAGAAGTTTTGGAGATTCTAATTCATCCGGGTCATAGTTGTCTCAAAAAGTGTTTTTTCCAAAGGCAACTGGACATTTTTTTTTCTTGAGGAGGAAGAAATTTTGCTTCTCATCCGAGAAGTTTCATCGGTCACTCACCCCAACCCTACCATCCTGCCAGAACCAATGAAACTTCTTGGATGAGAGCTAAAATCTTCCTCAAAGAAAAAAATCCAGTTGCCTTTTAAAAGAGCACCTTTGAGATTCAGGAACTTTACAGACCCCCTCAGGTGGCCTGCCTATGACAACCACAAGGTGGCAATCTAGATTGGATGCAGACAGGAAACAGAAAAAGGAACATGCACCATTATCCTCTGCATCTTACAGTGCTTATCTTTCTCCAAAACCTTGAATGGTTCTATAAATGCTGGTCGCTGTCATAGCTAGAGAAGCTAGTGACTACACAGCTATCCTATAAAAAGGGGAGGAGCCTGCACTGCCTGCTCACTGAAAACTTTGCTTTGATATAACAGAACCCTAAAAAAAAAGTCTGCACAAATAAACAGCCCATTGTAGACACCTTTAAAGACACCTTTACTCATTTGGGACTTGTTTTTAATGGCATTCACAATTAGGAGCTTGATAGGTTGATTAAGTCAAAGTATTCCTCTCTTTGGGGCAGATGGATGGTTTAAAAATATGAAATATGCTTATGTGTAGGACACGACAGGGGAAACCTTTATTATTCCCTAATGCAACTCTGCTACTAAATTTCATATACTGTAATGTACGTGAAAGGGAATTTCAAATGATACATGTAATGATTGAAAGTGCAGAATAAACATTTGTGATCCTATATTTCATCTAATGTGAAGATTTGAAAGTATCTATTAAGCACCCCCATATTTGTATTTTCTGATGCATCTGATGAAGCTCAGGAAAGCTTATACCTTTTAATAAAATTTGTTGATTGGGAAAAAATTATCAGATTCCTGATTTTTATTTTTGTGCCACAGACCAACACTGTTTCCTACATCTTTATCTTCAATCTGTCATAAATTAAAAGCATATATATTAAATTCATTGCCATAAGGGCTTGCTTTTGTAAGTTCAAGCTAGTCATGGCTGTTTCACTACTTCCCCAAAACTTTTAATCAGAAACATCATCGTTTGTAAATGAACTTTTCTATTAATGTTTTTGCATGCCAAGAAAATCTGCATTACCTATTTTTCCCAACATGAATGTATTAAAGAATAAGGATCTTATTTTTAAAAGGTGACAACCTTAGCTTGCAACCCATACTATTACTGTATTAGATTCAATGAAGGTCTAAACTCCTTATAATTACTGTTTTCTTAAGAGGAGGAGGAATTTTGGCACCATGTGTTCCACTGGCTTCTATTCTAAATTCCTTCACTTCACTCACCACCTAAAGGCTCAAATTCCAGAAAAGTCAGCATGTTCTTCTTTTAAAGTATCACTGAACAATTACAGAAGAAATAAAAAAAGAATCTAGTGGAATCTCACATAACTAAGGCATTGCAAACCTAAAACATTCTCTATATAAAGTGCTGTTCTTTGCCCCTTTCCAAGGTTAAATAATCCCTTTTTCCCAGACAACACTGTGTTTTATTTTAAGATGCCACAAGAGTCATTGTACTTTTATCAGATTGCTCAAACTAGGCCAGATTACATTTGGCTACTTTTATTGTGGGGTCTATATAAAGATAAACTCCAAAAAGAATTTATCTGATCATAAGAAAATGACAATTGTTAACTACTTGTTGTGGTGCTTGGGGTCAGGCCTCTGACTATTCACTACTATTTCTGAGTATAAGTGGTTGAAAACCTGGAAGCCGAGTTTTGTGGCACTTTCATTAGACAGACAGTTGAAAACTAGAGCATAACATTGAAACTGGAAAAAATGCAGAAGAGAAATGCAGAAAACTCTTTGAAGTCATGGAATAATTGATGGACATTGCAGTTTATAAAAACCAGATAAGAAAAAACCCATCTTCCCTCAAAACCACGTTTGAGGGGTGCCCCCTTTGCTGTCCCCAATTTTAAAGGAGGCCCTTTGTCGCTAATAGGTTGCCAATCCTTTAAGGATCCATGCATTAGTGTCTATTACATTTCTTTCAGCACCCATCCCATGCCTTTGTTTTTATTTCTGCCCATCCTCCCTAGAGACGCCTGGAACTTCCCAAAGGTTCAGACAGGGAACACACACGACCGGGGAAGAAGGTGTCCCCATCCCCTTTCTTCTTGGTTGGAATCCAGAAACCCAGTGATGCTGGCCTAAAATGCACAACCCAGTTTTGCTTTGCCTCAGCCTCCCCATTGCGGTCAATCCCCGACGCCTTGCCCAAGCTGGCGGGAGAGAAGTGCAGCCTGCTCGCTCCCTGGGTCACAATCGCAAAACTGGTGCCTGGGCAACAGGCAGGTCTGGGCGCAGGCAGGCAGGCAGGCAGCGGCATTTATTGCGTCTGCCACTTGCCAGCGGCTTGGTGACAGGACAGGCTCCCCGAGTCTCCCTTCCCAATTCTTCCCTGCACCAGAGCTATCGCTTTGCAGACGGAGAGCCAGGAAGAACTGAGCTGGACTAGCCCACCCGCATGCAGTTGCCGGAGCGCGACAAGAGCGCCCTCCTTCCCCCGATTAATGGGGCCGCCCCAGCGCCTCCCGCGTCCCTCCCCGGAGCACCGCCATGGAGACCCAGGTCTGCGCGAATGGCGCCGCCGCCGCCGCCTGCTGGTGAGAATTCCCCCTCTGACCGGTTCGGAGGGGGGGAAGAAACGGGGCCTGCGAAAATCCGAGCGCTGTTCCTTGGAGTGGGTCTGCGTCTCGGGGAGCTGGAAGGCGCGCTCTTAACCTCTCGAGGCGAGGAAACACTGGGAAGGCTGGAGGCGAGGGTCGGAATGGAAGGGGCCAAGCCTCCCCACCCTACCCCACAAAACCCCCCACAGTTTTTGTTTAAGTTCTGCCTGGGTATAGTCTTTTGTAGCAGTTAAGAGTACTTGGATTTTAAAACAACGACGACAAAACGAAATCCACAATATTCCAATATTCAGATATTTGCGGCCAGAAGGAGCCCTGGCCTGTCTCTCAGGGCAGCATTTCTCCAGCTTGACAATGTTAAGGTGGGTGGACCAACTCCCCAAATTCCCCAAATTCTGAAAGATGGTCCACCCATCTTAAAATTGTCAAGCTGGAGAAACGCTGTCCCAGTGAAAGCAAAATGATGCCACTCAACTGCTTGTTTCATGTTGTGTCACAATAAGGCTGAGATATTTGGGGTTATTATGTTGCTTCCATCAAGCTAATTGGGATTTCATTCAATAAATCATGATTAAACCAAGGCCCATAACAATTTGATGTGACACCTCTCAGTGTCTCAGTGGTTTTTGATTTGTGACCACAATTGGGCCCAAAATTTTCCTTGGTGAGCGAGATAGTTGTTAAGTGGATTTTGTCCCCTTTTATAACCTTTCTTGCCACCGTAGCTAAATTAGTAACATGGTTGTAAAGTGAATCTGGCTTTCCCATTGACTTTGCTTGTCAGAAGGTAGCAAAAGGGGATGACATGACCCCATGGCAACTCTCAAATACGAATCAGTTGCCAAGCACCCAAATTTTGATTGCATGACTGGGGGTGTTGCAACAGTCATAAATGTGAAAAACGATCATAAGTCACTTTTTTCAGTGTCGTAACTTTGAACAATCACTAAACAAATGGTTGTAAGTTGAGGACTACCTGTAGTGCAGGGGTGCCAAACTGGTGGCTTGCAGGCCAGATGTGTCACATGCTGGCCACCCCCACCCCCAGTTTAGTGAAGGGGAAAAAAGTTGTGATACATCACATGATGACAACGTGGCGTCGTGAGTTTGACACCCCTGCTGTACTGTAACAGGCAAGAACTAGTTTAATGTTGCACAGCTCTCCTGTGAAGCTCACCAGGTGACTTTGGGGCTATTGTTTCTCAGAGAAGCCTGATAGGGAATGCCTCTTTATATGCTCTTCTGAAAGGAAAGATGGAATAGATTCTTCAGTGATTTAAAACAGATATTTTAGGTGCTATTCAAAACAGCAAGAAAAAGCTGCATATTGCTTTCCACGATTGAAGAAGAGAAGAACCCCAGAAGTCTTTTAGCAGAAGATCCTTTTAAAAATAAAAAGCTTAGGAAATGGGCTTTTTGAGATCGGTACACTGGCTGTACAGTATGGACTACAGTTGAATACAATACAGTGGTTGTATTTATTGCATTACATCTTGAAGGAGCAGTATGTAGGTCTTCCTCAATTCCTCTTGTTGGAAATGACTATAAGTTTGGACAGCTCCTTCAGCAGTTGATAATTTGTGCATTTATGGGGTTTGTTTTTGTCTTCTTATAACTCAGGTTTACGAAGACAGAAAAAACTTTTTTGCTCTGTTGCACTGACTGGATTCATACATTGGACTAAGTTAATAGTGTGTAACATTTTCCAGAGATTTGTGCTTCAGAAACATGCTGAGTAGTGGGTGGGGCAAGAAAAAAAACCTAATTTCATTTAATTTTATTTAAGAATAAAGTAATATGATTGCTCCTCTATCATGTATTTAATAATTTTCTCTTTGTGTCACATGAACACTTACAATTTTATAAAAATTGTTAAGGGTCTTTGGGCACTATTTTCAAGACCTTGAGGATTCTGATGTAAACTCTATGAATTCAGATGGTGCATCTTTGTATAAAGTTAAAATGTGATTTGTTGCATCGAACTTAAATTATTGGGGAAATTCACCCAGGCATTGGGAGTATCCAAATCTTGTTCATGGCTTAGAATACAATTATATTCTAACCAAGTGTGGCTCCACAAACAATGGCATAGTGCAATATTTGAACCAAAATATATTTTCTCGCAGTGGAGTTGAGATAGTCAACTAAGAGGCTGGCATTTTAACAAGAATCTCTGGGCCCGAGTAATACTTACAGTGCAGCAAAAGATGCAGAATCTACATTTGCCTCGTGTTTGCCTTTGGCCTGAAGTGCCAGGTGAGTGCGGGCGAAGAGAATAAGCTAAACAGAACAAAAAGAGCTTATTCCGAATGGGGATCCTAAGAGTGTTCTGGAATTGGAGAGGTGACTAGTTTAAGGAAGTTTGGTCACTGCTATTCCACTGGAAGATCCCAGGCTCAAGAAGGAAAACTTAGCGGTCTGCCTGTTTTAGATTACTCTTACAAAAGCAACCATGATATGTGTGGCACTTTAAAGAGGAACATATTTATTGTTACCTCCTATGAGCCATTTTCATAGCTTTTTCCTACCCTCTCCCCGTCCATTTCTGGGCACAGTTAGGAGATATACAGTTAGGCATGAAAATCAGCTGGGTGACTTTAGGTCAATCATTCTCTCTCAGTCCATAATGTCAAGGCTCATTTCTGATGCAACCAATGGGTCAATACTCAGTTGATCCTCCCCCAAAAGTGGATCCTGCATTTGTGAAAAAATGCTACAAAGAAATATATATGGATGAATTAGTTTCTATCACCTTGATGAAGAGAAGAAAGCCTCTGTGATACTGTTACTTTAAAACAAGTCAGGTGTGAAGCCTGAACATTGTGTGGTAAAGGTTCTATAATTGCCAGTTGGCTATGAGAAACAGAAAAAGAAATGCAGGAAAGAGATTTTCTTCAATTTGTTAAATTGTAAGTATTTTCTTTTTTTCTTTAGAGATGATAGATAAGTTCTTACTGTTATAAGAAGTTGTTGAATTATTATTAATAGTATGATGAAAGTAAATAGTACCTTTGGGTGGGAGAGAAATGAACTGGATGAAAACGATAATATGGAGACAGATAGTGTATCTTTGTCTATCAGAGACCTAATCCAGATTCTCCACTCAATCTGCCATTTACTTTTATAAGTAATTCCCATCGATGCCAAGACTCTTTTGAAAGATATGTTGACTAACCATCATTTTGTTCATTCTTGGTTAGTAAGGCAAGAAACCGTAGGGAGTATGTAAAATGTCTAGCACTTAACACGTACTGTTTTTAGTAGGTAGACTAAAGTGGGATCCTTATGAATCGACAATGAAACATGATTTTGTCTTTAAATCTACAACAGATCCTGAAGCAGATTGGTAAGAATATACTAATTTAACTGAATTAAAGTTTTTAATCATATTTGGTTTATTGACTTCATTTGAAACATTCTCATTTTCTTTTATTAATCTGTTTTTAAAACTTTCATGGTTTGCTTTTCTAGTGGAATATGATGCATGTATGGAAAAGGAGACTAGCTTTAAAATTGGTTATGTTTTATATGTGCTGGAGACTATTTAGTTTAGATTGAGAATAATTTTGCTTTCTTCTATTTTATCTATATTTTCTCACCAAATTAGTGTGTAATTGCAATTTCCCTCCATCTTAAGCTTTTAAAGTAGGTTAAATTAATATTTTCAGAATCCAACTGATACATCCCTTATGTTTTTTTCAAGTGGATTTAAGCCACATCTCTGCTGAAGAAAAATAAGCCACATAAATTCCTATTCTGGAACTGGTTCTGAACAGTTTCAGATTGCCATGTTCATTTCTTGCCAAAGATTACCCTCTCACATCTGCTGTTTGTCATGATAAATATAGCTTATTTCAACCAAAAGTCCATATAAAATGTAATTCCCCCTCCCCCGCCCTGTAAATTCAGGGTGTTTTTTTTTTTCAAACCTTAAGCATATTTTCAATCAGAATTATTTTTATGGAATAGAAGCCCCTAGTTTAAGCATGTAAATTGCAGCATGGAGGGAATATCAAAAACTCATAATGCTCTTCTAGATCTTTATGAATCGGATATGATTGGAAATGAAGTCCTTACTCCTTAGTGTATATTTTGAATATATTTTGTTTAGGGTTGACAATTTTTTAGTCAGGAATGTTGATTCTGAGGCAGAAGCATCCTTAGTTTATGAATTTTTCCATGACACACATTTCCAGAGTCTGGACCATCTTATTTTCATGTAATATGCCACTGCAAATAGCATTAGCTAGATTTTTAACGTTCAGTCCCAAGAGCTTTTGATTACTGTGAATTGGTATTAAATATCTATAATATTTTCATATCATTTATTGAAAATACACTGCTCAAAAAAATAAAGGGAACACTTAAACAACACAATGTAACTTCAAGTTAATCACACTTCTTTGAAATCAAGCTGTCTGCTTAGGTAGCAACACTGATTGACAATCAATTTCACATGCTGTTGTGCAAATGGAATAGACAACAGGTGGAAAGCATAGGCAGTTAGCAAGACATCCCCAATAAAAGAGTGGTTCTGCAGGTGGTGACCAGAGACCACTTCTCAGTTTCTATGCTTTGTACCTGATGGTTTGGTCACTTTTGAATGCTGGCGGTACTTTCACTCTAGTGATAGCATGAGACGGAGTCTACAACCCACACAAGTGGCTCAGGTAGTGCAGCTCATCCAGGATGGCACATCAATGTGAGCTGTGGAAAGAAGGTTTGCTGTGTCTGTCAGCGTAGTGTCCAGAGCATGGAGGCGCTACCAGGAGACAGGCCAGTACATCAGGAGACGTGGAGGAGGCTGTAGGAGGGTAACAACCCAGCATCAGAACCGCTACCTCTGCCTTTGTGCAAGGAGGGACAGGAGGAGCACTGCCAGAGCCCTGCAAAATGACCTCCAGCGGGCCACAAATGTGCATGTGGCTGCTCAAACAGTCAGAAACAGACTCCATGAGGGTGGTATGAGGGCCCGACGTCCACAGGTGGGGGTTGTGCTTACAGCCCAACACCGTGCAGGATGTTTGGCATTTGCCAGAGAAGACCAAGATTCGCCACTGGCAAATTCGCCAGTGGCGCCCTGTGCTCTTCACAGATGAAAGCAGGTTCACACTGAGCATAAGTGACAGATGTGACAGAGTCTGGAGACGCCGTGGAAAACGTTCTGCTGCCTGCAACATCCTCCAGCATGACCGGTTTGGCAGTGGGTCAGTAATGGTGTGGGGTGGCATTTCTTTAGGGGGCTGCACAGCCCTCCATGTGCTCACCAGAGGTAGCCTGACTGCCATTAGGTACTGGGATGAGATCGTCAGACCCCTTGTGAGACTATATGCTGGTGTGGTTGGCCCTGGATTCCTCCTAATGCAAGACAATGCTAGACCTCATGTGGCTGGAGTGTGTCAGCAGTTCCTGCAAGATGAAGGCATTGATGCTATGGACTGGCCCGCCCGTTCCCCAGATCTGAATCCAATTGAGCACATCTGGGACATCACGTCTCGCTCCATCCACCAATGCCACATTGCACCACAGACTGTCCTGGAGTTGGGGGATGCTTTAGTCCAGGTGTGGGAGGAGATCCCTCAGGAGACCATCCGCTACCTCACCAGAAGCATGCCCAGGCATTGTAGGGAGGTCATACAGGCATGTGGAGGCCACACACACTACTGAGCCTCATTTTGACTTGTTTGAAGGACATTACATCAAAGTTGGATCAGCCTGTGGTGTTTTTTTCCACTTTAATTTTGAGTGTAACTCCAAATCCAAACCTCCATGGGTTGCTAAATTTGATTTCCATTGATATTTTTTGTGTGATTTTGTTGTCAGCACATTCAACTATGTAATGAACAAAGTATTTAATAAGAATATTTCATTCATTCAGATCTAGGATGTCTTATTTTTGTGTTCCCTTTATTTTTTTGAGCAGTGTATATACAGGTATAAGAAACATTGTAATATGTCATACAAACTTTCCAGTATATTCTCAGGTTTACCAATTTCCCAAGTGGTCAAAAGTTCAAAGTATGGGCTACCTGGATTTATTTCCTTTGGAAAAGAGAGTTATTTATATATATAAATACACCATAAATAAATCAAGTAGGGTAACCAGTCCTAAATTAGTTTTCTAGAAGATATATATTCCATGAAAATATGCTTTTATCCTTCAACTAATTCTCTGCCTGTTTGAAGATTCTGTTGCTATAATATATATCAAGTGTTATTGATAGAAAGACAGACAGAAGGCTATTTTATTGCCAACTTTTTGGTCTCATAGATCAGATGTCCTTGTATTCTAATGGCTATTCACACCCCAGGGAATACTGTTTTAGTAAATTATTACCCAGTGCAAACCATAGAATAAATCTATTACTGTACTGGCCATTCTCCTCTTTTAGGAAATTCACAAGTCAAAATCCATTGTTGTAAGCTTTTTCTATTAAAATTCTGTGTCAACAAAAGTACATTTTTTAAATTTCAGGGCTGGTTAGAAAAAATTAAAGTCATAGCTATATTTATATATAGATCACTAAATCAAGATTTTCTAATCTAGGGTTTGCTAAACAAGACCAGTTCAACACAATGCTGAGCTAGATGGAAACAGCCTGTATAGTGGCTTAGCATTATATACAATCCAAGTATTATGTATCCTTTGATTGCAGATCTTATGATTCATACATGATATGGATCTGCTATAGAAGAAAAAGAAAGAATGGTTCACCAATAGGCCTATCCTGCCAATCACTTGTTTGCCTAAAGAATTATCAAGAGACCTGTGAATGCGCCAGAGGTTCATTTAGTCTAGCACTCTGTTCCACCCAATTCCACCCTTTGCATTGTATAAATCATAGGTGTCAAACTCGCAGCGTCATGTTGCCATCATGTGACATTTTTTTCCTTTGCAAAGCTGGGATGGGTGTGGCCTGCGCATGACGCATCCGCCCCACAGGCCTCCAGTTTGACACCCCTGGCATAAATAGTTCCTTTTATCAGTCTTGAATATTATTGCATTTAGTTTCATGGGTCTGTCTATGTCCTAACAGCTCCTCTTTTTTATAGCATATAATTTTATAGGCTAAAGTCTCCTTACTTGCCTTTACCCCAAGTTAAAATGCCCCAGTTATTGTCATCCTTTCATAGTCTGTATTCAATAATTCCCACAGAATTTGATTCCAAGTTGATGTCATGATAGTTGTCATGGTATTATATTTCCTGGATCGTGGTCATCTGGTTTGCCAATATTTCATTCTTTAGTCCAGTTGCCCATGGCCAAACTGAGTGGGAAATCCCAGCATATCAGGAGAGGTAGGTTGGGGAATGCTAATAAGGACAATAACAAACTAGATAAATATATGGTATCATTCAATTCAAGCCAATTTCTTATGGGCCTATTTATTTAATAAGAGCTCGTATGATGTATAAATACACTTTATTGAAAAGAGACCTGTAGTAGAATTAGAGATAGCTGCAGGTTCAGGTAGTTCAGAGATAATTGGTGTGTGATTGCTTTGTCAATGCCATTGCCTTGTTTCTTGCAGTGCCAGAGCCGGGACAGGACATGTCATTCCCTTTCAAATAGATGAGCCAACTGCAAAAAGCATCTACAAAGATGAATTCTGCTGGAAGCCATATTCCAAGGCAGAGCCTATAACGAATGGCTTTGTGACAGTAAAGGACAGGAACAATCCTCAACCTGGAGAAGTAGGATTCAAGTTATTGTTATTTCAATAACATGTCTTTCTTATGCTTCATATTTTAACTTTTGATTATTTTGGATATATTATAATGGTTTTGAAATCATTGTTCAAAGATGATATCATGGGAAAGGAAAGGCTTAGTTATAAGAAATACTTAACAGAGTTGTGAAAAGCATATGAAATGCAAAGCGTCTTTCTTTGATGTGTTAAAACAGCTGGATCTGCTTATAGGACAGGCTTGTATGGTTCAAAGACTTTTTTGTTTTCTGCACTTAAATTTGCATCTACAGACAACATTTCCACTGAACTGAAAAGTGCCAGTAGAGTGAAGTGGCTGCATATACACATCCACCCACACCTAGAGATGTGAACAACGTGCAAAACAGTCATGTGAGGCTTGTGAGCTTTGTAAAGGATGCAGCTTCACTCTTGCTATTATCCTTTTGCATAGAATTTATTTCTATTGCCTGAATTTTATCTCCAAATTTATATGTATTTATTTATCACTGAGTTTTATGGTGTCTAATGATATTTCCATCAAGTATGAAGCCTTCAGTCCTGATGAGAATTACACTCAAGGCAAAAAAATTAAAAACCTTTCTCCATTCAAACTTTACTGATTTTTAACAATATATATATATATAGGCACAGAGCCAGCGAAGTGCTTAGCATCATTTATGGCAAATCTATTAACAACCATTCATTCAGCAACTACTTGAAGTTTTGATGATGCTGAACAAAGGGATTTATGACCACTCCCTGAAGGTGATGGCTATTGCAACATCCCTACAGTCATGTGATTGCAATCTGGATGCTTGGCAACCTATTTGCACCTACAGCTGATTGACAAGTACTCTGTGGTCACGTGGTTCCTATTTGCAACCTTCCCTGCTGGCTTCCCTTGAAAATGGGGAAGCTGATACGGAAGGTCATTGGGTTAAGCCTCCTTCCCCAGCCTTTCTTCATTTGCATCTACTGCATCCCCCTTCACTTACACACCCCCATGTCGTCTTTCCACAGCCTCCCTGTACTTGCATACACATATGCCTGCACTCTACATCCTCTTTCCACAGCCTCCCTGTACTTGCATACACATATGCCTGCACTCTACATCCTCTTTCCACAGCCTCCCTGTACTTGCATACACATATGCCTGCACTCTACATCCTCTTTCCACAGCCTCACTACAATTCTACGTCCTGCACTGTCTTTCCTTGGTCTCCCTGCAATTGCACACCTAAACATGCATAACCCACATTCTCTTTCCACATCCTCTCTGCAATTGCATGCCACCCTAATCCCTCATTTCCTGGCATTTCTGAGCTCACATCACACCAGGCACCCTTTCCATGACTCGTGTGTGGCCTCTTCTAGGCCTGCCCCCACCCCCCCAAGTCCTTTCTGGGCAATTCCTCCACTATCTACTTAATGACCCACACATCTTGGATTATGACATCAACTGAGACAGCCTGGATTGCTGAGTGATGTATTTATCTGACACATAGATAACAGGCACATCGCTTAGCGAGGGCAATTCCAGCCCCAATTGCTGATGGAGCTCAAGGACTATCTATAATGCTGAATATGTACCCAGGCAATTGTTCACCAATTATTTTACTGGTGTACAAAATGGTATTTGTGGTTTCATGGCATTCAGGTATACACGGGGTATGAAAAATTTCCCCCAAAGAGATAGGAGCAGTTGTAGAGATTAAGTAGGGCAGGAAAGAAGCTAGGAAAGCTTTTTAGAAACAAGATCCTGTGCCTAAAAAAATTTCAATGGTCTGAAATTGCTATTCTAATACATATGTGTTCAATTGATGATGATGATGATGATGATGATATGCTTTCAATCGCATCTGACTCCTGGTGATTCTATGGGCCAGGTCTCTCCATGGCTTCCAAACAATGCACTACTTCTTTGAGTTGCTCTATGCTCTTGCTGCTGCTCAGCCTTAATGGTGTCCAGCCACCATGTTCTTTGGTGGCTTTTTTTCCTTTTGCTGATAAAAATTTAAAACAAGCAGTTCAGATGTATGGAAGATATAAATAATACTTATGATCAGAGACATCTTTTAGAAAGATAACAAAAAATTAAATTGCTTTAAAAAGATAATTGAAAGCACGTTTGGATGGATTCTTTTAAAAGAAATCAAAGTTTTTGTTCTTTATCATTTTTTTCTTTCTATTTTTTAAGCGTTTCCTAATATGGCAACTGCCTCGAGAAGAAACAGCACTACCAATAGATAGCTTTTCACCATGGACAAAACCTTTTAGTAAACAAGATTTGGAGGAGGTACTAAAGAAGCAGTACAAAACAGTATACTCGAGAGATTATTTAGGAATACAACCAGGTGAATATTGTGATTTTCCTTCCTTCTCTTGGAATACGTAATGAAGTACACATGAAAATTTTTAATTCAAAGCTGAAAACATCCCCAGAAAACATTCTGATTAAGTAGGAGATTATAAAAAGTAACCACACAGAGAACTCCAGCCTTGAAAAACATGGAAAATAAAATTCTTTGGATGAAAGTAACGCACTGAACATTTATATGGTGAATTTGTGGTGAACTACATGTGGGGTATTTGGTAAGGTACTATCCTTCAATTTGAGCCCTGGTGAGATTAATAGGATTTACTCTCAAGTATATCTAAGACTACAAATGAAACAATGTTCTGCTATTTGCTTTTCACTTAATACCCCTTTCCCATTCCTTTCACAATAATTCTATTATTAAATCTTTTCAGGTGCTCCAAGGGATGATGTTGTTCTCCCTCCAGATTGGAAAGCATTACTCCCAAAGCCACCAGATACTGAAGTCAGGCGCCAATATCAGACACAAGTCCGTGCACCCGAATTAATGGATTTCACTTGGAAATACGGGTGTAATGCAAAACGTAAAGTTCCGGTCAAAGGTGCTGGTAAGTAGTGTTTTTTTACCGCTGAACTATAGAGTTCCATAAATTAACTATGCAGGTGGCTTTTCTTCCACGGTTAGATTTTTCTTTCCAGCTTCCAATGATCACAAATGCAGTGGAAAATGATCATCACCAGAATGGACAAGGGTCAGATTTTAGGCCAATGTTCAGCATCTATAATCTAGGTACTTCTCCATTAAATTCCATGGACTCTGTGTGAGCCATTTTGTCCCTTATTGTAATAAAAACAAAGAGAGAAATGAGGTTGTAATCAGATTTGTCACCAAATTTCAAAAGAATAAATGCTGCGGTTAGAGGCACATGTGCTCCAGCTCTGAGCTAAAGAATGCTAGTCACCATCATGGTGCAAGTATTTCTACTCTCCTGGCAGAAGATCACCAGTCCACGTGTTGCTCCTCATGCTCCCAGGCATCTTCTCCTTGGATTACTCTAAGAGTATCAATCTTAAGGGATCTGCTCAGTATCACTTTTAAGCACTCTGCTCAGTTTCTCAGTGGACAAGTACAGATTTAGATTCCCACAGATTCAAGGGCTATAATTTTAAGAGAACAGAGAACGTATGGGCAACAATATCCCACTTCTTATGAAGGAAGGACATAAGATTTTGTGATATGGAAAAACAGAAAGATTTAAAAATGTGGACAACACTCAGTTGTGTTGAATTTTAGTTTGACATGATTGTTATTGCTTTGCCTGCACAGTGCCCTCAATGACAATTGCTCAGATCTGGAATCACGAACATAGCAAACATCTGTCCACCTATCAGAAGGATTTTGGAAATGATTATCTTGATATCCTATCAGTTCTGAATTCTGTAGATCCAGAAGAAATTAAAGAATATGTGGAAAGAGCGCCTAAGCCAGGTAGATGATTTGGGGTGGGGTGGGGGTAGGTGGGGAGAATTTTGTATAGGACTTCATAATGTTGAATATGATAAGACTTTGTGATCGTCCTTTCTATCTACATAATAAGTTTTTTAATTCTTCCATTTGCAAAGTTTCTTTTAAGACGTAGATCTGTTGCCCACCTAAATAAACCTAAAACATACAAAGTAGGTCAACAGTCTTTTCATATGGCAGACACCATGACCCAACAAATGAATATTAAGAGCGTTATAAAAGATAATGTGTTTATATTAAAAGCTGTTCACCATTTCCATATAAAGACATCAAAATTAAGTTTTCGAAAGCCATTGGTTTTTAAAAAAATGTTTGAGATTGAGTTTTGTGGATGTCACATGGGTTGTTTGGGAATGGTTTAACTATCTTCAGGCACAGAATTATTAACTCCTCATATACTTGAGCAATAACTTCTATTTGTTCATATCAACTCATCTCAAAGATCTTAGAGATATTTGGTGAAAATGAAAAACAATATTAGCATCTGGATCACTTGATACATGTAAGTCAGTAGAATCATCTGACTTTAGAGGAGACCTTGATAACCAACTGAACAGATAGAGAGAAGCAGAAGTGGAAATCCTGTTTGGAAGTATGGATGACTCCATGCCTAACAATCAGAAGCCCTTAGGTGTATATGAAAACAAAATGAATTAATATGAAAAAAAGTATTACTGTATTATAGCTCTCCACTAGACCTTATTTAGATTATTACAGAAATTTGGGTAGCTAGTGTGTGTCGGGGGAAGGCAGGGAATAATGGGCAATATAATAAATAGGACAATACAATTTTACAATAATTTTAACCCTTTCCTACTTTGGTTTAAATGAAAACTGTCCAACTGAAAAAATTTGCTTTTAATAACCCGACATTATGACAAATACCATGATTTGAGGAATAATTTGTATAGATACCACAACAAGAAAAAAATGTTAATCCCTTTCTAATCATTAATTCTTGTCAACACTTCCTCAGTAACAAACAGATAACAAACAGATAATCAGAGTTGGAAGGGACCTTGTAGGTCATGTAGTCCAACCCCCCACCCAAGCAGGAGACCCTACACTATTTCTGACAAATGGCAGTCCAATCTCTTCTTGAAAGTCTCAAGTGATGGCACTCCCACAACTTCCGAGCGCAAGCTGTTCCATTGGTTGATTGTTCTCAACTGTCAGAAAGTTTCCCCTTATTTCCAGGTTAAATCTCTCCTTGTTCAGTTTCTATCCATTATTCCATGTCTGGTCTACAGCCGCTTTAGAAAATAGCTTGACCCCTTCAAATATTGGAAGACTGTTATCATGTCTCCCCTGGTCCTTCTCTTTACTAGACAAGACAAGCCCAGTTTACTAGACTAGCCAAGCCCAGTTCCTGCAACCGTTCATTGTATGTTTTAGCCTCCAGTCCCCTAATCATCCTGCTTGCTCTTCTCTGTACTTTTTCTAGAGTCTCAACATCTGTTTTATAATGTGGTGAACAAAACTGGATGCAGTACTCTAGGTGTGGTCTTACTAAGGCTTTATAGAGTGGTATTAGTAATTTGCATTAAGAAAGATTAATATGGATTAAATACAGAGAGTTATTTTAGTAGGATATCTCAGCAAAGCTCTTTAACAACCAATCCATACTCTGAATTAGAAATAATTAATGGAATTTATTTTGTCTGGCTCTTCAGGTGTAAGCAATAACCTTCTTTCCATTTTTCTCCAGAAAAAATAATCCTTCAGAATTTCCTTGATAGAGTCAGTGGAGACAAAATATCGCAAAGGCCTTCCTCATCCAAGAAGTCAGACGAAAATCCAATCAGATGCGTTTGATACTTTTCAGCAAAAAATTCATCAATTTTGAAGGGTGGCTGTTTCAAAATTCAATATCTTAATAGTAAACCATTTGAATACTATATTTACTTTTCTTATACTTGAGAGTTTCTTTAGAAAAAGACTGCAGTGGCACTACTAGTTTCCTAGCACTGACAATCTAATATGAATTGAAGCAGTTTTCAGTTGTTATTATTATCTAAGATGTGGTATGCTTGATGTATTGTGGATCAAATTTCTTAATCCATTCCAGTTGCACTGGAGATTTATTTTCATCCTGCTTATCAGATTACTTTAATTAATTATATTAATTACATACCTTTGTTTGACTTGTTTCAATTTTGAGAAATGTTTAAAGATTTTATTCATACACACACAAAAACATTTATCTTGGCTTAAATGTATTGATATAATGATCAGACATTTTAATTGGGACTCCTTATAGATTTAATAAATACATGAGTTTTAGTTGATAAATTGCTGCTTTTTTTTCTTGGCAACCTGATGGCTTCCAATTTTGTTAAGGTTGCACCTCCTAGGACCTAGAACACTCTGCCATAATACTGATGCCAAAGCAGTTAAAAATCCCCAAAGACAAAATTAAACAATTGCATTTGCATAGGTAGAATATATTTGCCCATTTATAAACAATTACATTTGCACAAGTAAAAGCAAGAGGTATCATCTTAAAAGAACCATCTCAGAGTATGAAAAAAAATGAATGCCAAAAGAGTTTTTATAATTGCAATACTATTTTTATCTGCCATTAGGTATTTACATATTTTTTGAAAACATTTCTCTCATTAAACCTTAATTTTTGTCTAGCTAGACCAGTGGTTCCCAAAATGGGCAGTACTGCCCCCTGGGGGGCGGTGGGATGCTAAGAGGCAAGGGGGCCGATAGGAGGGTGTTGGAGGTGGGCCCCTCGCAGAGCGTAATTCAGGGGTGGGATTCTACCAGTTCTCTCTCTCTCTTTCCCTCTCTCAGGCTCACCCCATTGACTTGGTGCACTACTCCGCTAGAACTTGCTTGGGCAGGTCCCTCCGGTGCAGCAGGCTCAGTGGGGTGGACTTGCGGGGCCAGCACCTTGAACGCGGCAGTGGCGGCAGGTTTGAAAAGTAGAGCAAAGCCAGAGGTCAGTAATTTTTGCTGCAAAGAATCACAAAAGCTCCTGGGCTGTGCACAAGAAGGGACACACGTGTCAATGCAATTCAGCAACATAAAATAAATAAATAAAATAAAATAAATCAACAAGAATCAGCAAAGCATCTCTGATTAGATTCTATTCAGTACTAGAATCTAATCAGAGATGCTTTGCTGATTCTAGTCCAATGACCTGCTCCAGCAGGGTTAGAAGGGAGTGTGTGTGTGTGTGTGTGTGCATGGCTGTCAAAACTCCAAAAACAAGTCAAGTAGCTCTGGGGACTCCAGTCATAAATTAGAACACTTGCTAAGCAACCGGCCATGAAGTGAGGACCACTTGTATTTGGTTTGACAGCCACCTGGCCATGCCCACCCAGTCACATGACCACCAAGCCACGCCCAGCCAGCAAGCCATGCCCAGCCAGTCATGTGACCAGCAAGCCACACCCACCAAGTCACGTGACCAGCAAGCCACACCCACCCAGTCATGACCAGCAAGCCACGCCTACCCAATCACAATACCAGCAAGCCACACCCTCAAATTAGGCCACGCCCACAGAAATTTGAATCCGATCCCTGAGTGGGAGCACCGAGGATGAGTTTGTAGCACCAAGGTGTTGGTGGACTGAAAAAGTTTCGGAACCACTGAGCTAGACACTCCATTTTAATTAATCAACTCTAGTTGCAAGATTTTCATTCTTCAATAAACCTCTTTATTTCTTTGAAGCCATATTTTTTTACATGTTGCTAGATAAATATCTATTTTACATATTAATTATGTGCATTGCTTTATAAATTAATCTGGTCAGAAACAAAAAAAACCCAACACCTCATTAGAAAGTATTTCTGTTGTATATGTTTATTTTATAGTATTTTCAATCAATTCAGTATTCAGCTATATTGAAAACAATAAATACATCCAAAGCCATGGAACAAAGTTAGAGAGGGAAGTTAAGTCTTACAATCACTTGCATACTTTCTGTATTTGGAAATAAACCTGCTATTAGAAATCTTAAGACCCTTGACATTATGATAGAATATGTAATATCCCTGCTGTGCTTCATAACAGCCTAATCAAAACATATGCAAATTAGAATGTTTATGAAAACACTTATTTTCAGATACAGCTGAGTATACATATAAGGATAGGGAAGGATAAAAATAAAATGCTGTGCTCTTCAGTGAAATCAAATAGAAGTGCAAGTAATTAAACACAAGGATGAAGCTAGTACAGCTGCTTTGCTGCAATACAAGAGGGACAGTTGTTTTAATACATCTAGGAATGATGCAACATGCTCCCTTCAAATGTTTTACGTAGCTCTAGAATTAGTGCAATCCTAGCATAATATAGTCCAAGCCTGTAAAAATGATGGCCCATGGACCAGAGGTGTCACTCCCAGGCAACGCCCACCCTGGCTCCACAAAGGCAAAAAACATCACGATACAGCATGATGACACAACATGACATGATCGAGTTTGACACCTGTGATATAGCCTGACTGATTTTGGCCTCAGATTGTGAGAACCAGGTGGGTTGATTTGCAAAATTCTGGTTTATGATTTAATGTTTTGTGTAGATGCGGTTTGACAATCCTAGATTAGAATTATGCCAGTAGTGTCTGTAGTAAATTGTCAAGGCATCTGATAAACAGGTACATAGGTTGTGGTGTTTATGTGATTACATCATCATGTATCACAAAAATTTGCCTGCACAGTTTCTTGCAGGCATCACTAGCTGTATTCACACCCTTAACCTCTTAGTCAAAAATCTCTAGAGTGTTGGTCAGCAAAGAAGATATCTAGAAAATTCTTGAATTTGACTTGACTTTAATATATTTATTCTGTAAATAAAGCCTTACAGATTTATATCTGTATTTGTACTTCTTTCACATCATGAGTAACAAAATATTTAATATTTTATAGGTATGCAAAACTGAAGAAGTATCTAATAAATATTCGACATTAGAAATGAGAGAAATTTATTAGAAATGTATTATTAGGCCCAGTACTCTTCAACATCTTCATAAACAATTTAGATGAGGGCATAGAGGAGAAACTCATCAATTTTGCAGATGATACCAAGGTAGGAGGAATAACCAACATTTTAGAATATAGGCTCAAGATCTAGAAATATCTTTTTTTTTTTTAAGTATTTGGGTTTTCAAAAAAAAAACATGATAAAAAATAAAACGTATTTTTTTTAGAGAACAGCATGTTTCCAGGTTGGCACATCTCCATACAGATGTAATCTTAATTACATACTCATCTTTCTATATTCAATTTCATATCTTATCACTACTTTATAGATTTCATTAATTTTTTCTTCATTTACTTTCCTCCACTTTATTTTACAACTTCTCATTCATTTCTAATTTTATTACATATCCTTTTCCAAATTTCCATATCTTCATAGTAATTATACTTATACTTTTATCTGTCCTGTTTACCATTTCATTGTGTATTCTTTTTTACCCATCATCATCCCAAAAAGAGAAAGAAAAAAAATTCCCTCCCTTTCCGGGCATTAGCAAGGTTTCCCCTACAATTACCCAACAGAGTATGTCACCTTTATATTTTATAATTATTACCCTTTCAAATTCCATTAAACATTTTATTTATACAGTATCCCCTTGATCAATTATAGCATTCAACTTCTAATAACTATTTTATATCATATATCTCTTTTCAAACAGATTCTGCTTGGTACTTTCCCTTTAAATTCCCCCCAATACCGTTTAGATTTCAAAAAGAAGAAAGAAGAAAATACAATAGGTAACATAGTTAATCTATTCAGATTCCTCCTAGAAACTGATATTGATTTCATTACAGATCTTTCACAATTCATTTCAATTATATTATGTAGATCATTAAACATAATTAATATAGTCTTCTACAATAATCCTCATAATTTATTTCAATAAAATACTTTTAATTACTATTTTCATCTTATTTTCCCTTCTTTCACTTTTATTCCATTTATCTCTTTATTTAATTTAAATATTACTAGACATTCCATTCATTAACAATACCATTCAACAATACCAATTCCATTCATTAACATTTCACAGGGGTGGGATTAATTTTTTTTTAACAATCAGTTATGTGGGCGTGGCTTAGTTGGTAGGCATGGCTTGGTGATCATGTGACTGTGGACATGGCTTGGTGGTCATGTGAATGGGTGGGCATGGCCAATTCAACATCACTCACATTGAGACACGCACCTCCTCGCCTGCTCTCTCATGACTGTGGGGATGCTGCAACAGTCGTAAGTGTCATAACTCACTTTTTTCAGTGCCATTGTAACTCTGAATGGTCACTCCACACAAGCAAAGTACCAGTAAAAGAGGGGAAAAAAACTCCAGAGAAGTTCCAGAGACAGGAAGTCTAGTCCTGCCAAGAATGTAATAAGGGTTAACAGAGAGGCAGTTTCTGTAAGCAACACCAGAATGTTTCCTTCCTGCCTTCCTTACAGGATTAGGCCAGTAATTTCTTCTAACAATCGGTTCTCTGAACTGCTTAGAATGCTAACAACCGGTTCTACCAAATAGGTGCGAACTGGTAGAATCCCACCCCTGCCTAAATTCATTATTTTGTTGCGTTTTTCGCAAAAAGTCTATAAGGGGTTTCTAATCAGCAATAAACATGTTGTCTTTTCTCTTATCAAAGAAGTCAAATTTGCCATTTCAGCATCAATGATACACTCAATTGGAATGTGGAACTAAATTGCAAAGGGAGTTTTATCAGTTGCAAATTGATAAAATCAAACATTTTTCTAACTTTAAAAAAATCTCAGACTTTTTTGGCAGATGAACAACAAACCCATAAGGCCTAGTTTATATATATAATGTGGGTATAATGTGATTGAGATTAGTTTTGTTGTGCCTCTCTTGCTTGTTCAAATTTTTTTATCTTATTTAGTACACACGTGGATCGAACTATAGGTGAGCAGGATGTATAGATTTAATAGAAAAATGAGGGAGGACAGGCAAATATTTTTATAATTGATTGTAATTGAGTGTTGGTCATTGAGTATTGATTCTGTGTGAATGTAGTAAACAAGTTACTTTCTAAAGTCGAAAACAACCAAACTATGTAAAAAAAATTACTACTAGATTTGCTGCTCTCTTTATTTCCCCTCTAGTGGCAGAATAGGATACTTGCTGTTGAAATGTTTGGGGTTTTACTTCTGTGAACTAGAGCTAGTTGAGATACATTTGGTAAGTTAACAAATCTGAATGTGGCATAATTGCAGATGAACATTCAGATTAAATTCCTGTCTGGAAATTACTATGCCAAGATGTCCTCTAGATGGCACTTTCTAACTCTGGTAAAATTACTTTTGAGGATCTATGTTATTAACAGTCTTTTAAAAGGCAGTATCTGCAAAGGTTTCTTTTAGATAGCCAAAGAAGCGAACTAAAGATTCAGGTCTGAGCAAACATGTGTCCAGGTTATCTTGGGCTTTTCAAACCAAAAATAATAGAAGTTTAACTAGAATGTATCTTGCAGACAGGGATGGGTTTCAATTTTTTAAACAACCGGTTCTGTGGGCATGGCTTAGTTGATGGGCGTGTTTTGGTGGTTATGTTATTGGCTGGGCATGGCTAACTCAGTATCACTCACATTGAGGCACGCATCTCCTCGCCTGGCCTCACATGGCTGTGGGAATGCTGCAACAGTTGTAAGTGTGAAAAATGGTCATAAGTCACTTTTTTCAGTGCCATTATAACTTTGAATGGTCACTCCACACAAGCAAAGTACCAGCAAAAGAGGGAAAAAGAACTCCAGAGAAGTTCCTGAGACAGGAAGTCTAGTCCTGCCAAGAATGTAATAAGGATTAACAGAGAGGCAGTTTCTGTAAGCAACACCAGAATGTTTCCTTCCTGCCTTCCTTACAGGATTAGGCCAGTAATTTCTTCTAACAACCGGTTCTCTGAACTGCTTAGAATGCTAACAACTGGTTCTAGAAAATAAGTGCGAACTGGTAGAATCCCACCCCTGCAGTTTCATCTTTCACTTTGATTACCTATGCTTTCTATTTTCTACTTTATTATTATCTGTGATATAACTACACTATATTTTGTACCCTTGCAGAATCCTCTCTTTTAGATTATCTTATTAACCATTATCTCTGAGATCTAGAAAGATCTTGACAGACTTGAACACTGGGCCCTATCCAGTGGTGGGATTCATTTTTTTTTATTACCGGTTCTGTGGGCATGGTTTGGTGGACGTGGCAGGGGAAGGATACTGTAAAATCTCCAGTCAGAGGTGGTATTTGCTGGTTCTCTGAACTGTTCAAAATTTCTGCTACCGGTTCTACAGAACCGGTCAGAACCTGCTGAATACCATCTCTGGCTCTATCCAAAAAAATGCAGTTCAGTGGTGGAAAAAGGAAGGTTTTTCATTTAGGCAAGAAAACCCTAATCTAGCAATGAGAAGGGCCTAGAGTTGACATGATAACAGTCTTCCAATATTTGAGAGGTTATCACGAAGAAGGGGAAACCTATTCTCCAGAGTGCCTTAGGACAAGATAAGTAACACATGGAAACTTATCAAAAAGAAATCCAACCTAGAATTAAGGAGAAATTTCCTTACATGACTTGCCTTCAGAAGTTGTGGGTGATCACTGGAGATTTTTAAGAACAGATTGGACAGACATTTGTTCAAAATGGGGTAGGGTCTCCTGCTTGGGCTCCCAGGTCACTTCCAACTGTGTTACTCTGCTCTGTTATTTCTATTAAAATTATTGTTCAGAGTATTTTCAGAGCAAATGCCTTTCAGATCAACTGTTGACTACATTTTTCACTGCAATTCTTACACAGATTTATAAAACTATTTAAACATGTACAAGAATCTTGAAATGATTATCTACTCTCTTACATTTCTGAAATATTCTGTCTAGAAGTCTTTCATGAATCATTTTGGAATTTCTCCACATATTTTTGTTTAATCAGAAATACAGGAAACAATACTTGAGAAAAGTAGGAAAGGCTTCAAAGCCACATTCCTATGTCTTGTGTAACCCAAAAAAGAAAAGGACATTCTGGAATCATTTAGAGTTATTTTCATATTTGTGTTCCAGTTAAAAGATTCTGAGTTCACCAGGCATTTGATTTGTGTACATGTGGTTTGTATAAATGACCATCTGATTTGTAGCCTTTTTTTACACAGGTATTTTTTCCTTGGCATAAAAATTATTTTTCTCCTTCATTGGAGGGGGAAAAGTCCAAAAAGTCACAATGAAAGTCACAGATATTGACTGAAGTCCTGCCTCTTTTTACATAGGTCACAATGCCTATAAAAGGGCTGGGCTTTGATTGTATCCTTGTGGCCACCATTTTTCTGTTTTTGGCCCCTATTTTCAACTCACTTTTTTGGTGAAACTGTTTAAGTAATGCAAACCTGTCAGATCTAATCAGACAGGGAGAAACCATTGGGAGAGAGAGGTGGTCCCATAAGTTATCCAGTCCTCAGCTCAGACTGTGAAGGAGTTTATAAATGACCATCAGCACTTTTAATTGCACCCAGAAACGTACAGGTAATCTTTTCAGTTTGTGAACTAGCATCATTACATCAGTGTACCGAGACACCTCCATTGGTCCAATGTTGCATTCTGGATCCCTTATGCAGACCATGTCTAAAGTTCAACTTCAATCCCTGCCAACTTTAGCCAACAGAAGGAAGTACAGCACAACACAACAAACTGTTGCAAAACTGGATCAAGAGACCATCTGATCCATACCAAATGCAGTGGGAAATCTGAGGAAAAAATCCCCAAAATAATATCTGACTATTTGCTGTAGTTCTTCTTGAAAGTTGTCATAACTTGGAGACACATGTTCTGAAATACATGTGACAACTCCACCAGTAACTAGGACTATTCCCAAGCTTCGCCTCCTTTGATGTTTGGGGACTTAAGGGAGGTGCAAAGATTGCAGTAACCTGAGCATTGCAGACAGACCTAACAGCAGGTTCCAGGCTCCTGAATAGAAGTAAGCACAAGCTGTTGCCTTATAAACGAAAAACAAATGCAAGATTTCAGCCACTGGAATTAGGAAGACAACGATTCAGATTCCATAATGCCTCTGAGGAAAAAAGTGCGACCAAGTTCTGCTTCTGGGAAGTTAGAGACCTCCATGCTGACCAGGTAAGGGGCAATAATGGAAAGGAAGGTGTTATGTCTCTATTCATTAAACAGAAACACTGTGCTACCTTTATTTTTTTCCCCACACAAAACAAGATTTAGTTGCAGCTGACAAAGGCAGTCATGTTTGGAATGCTTGTGTGGTTGTCAAGGAACCCAAGCTGTTCGAGTTTAGTGTTTGTTTTTCTCCTTGTGTAGGAATTATAATTGTCTCTGCCTGGTATTATGGCTTCTTTACTTAGCAATGATTCCTCCACAATTCTATCTCGTCAGGAGTTCAGTATACACAGCTGACCTGTGGATTTAGCTTCAGTGAAATGTGTGAACACTTCTTAGGTAGGATAGCTCTTTTTTTTTTTTTTAGAAGATGCAGTGCATTAGAATCACATTCAGTCTCCTGAGGACTTTCTGATGGCATAACCTAAGACTTACTCTCACAGGAGGAACTTAAGAATAAAGCCGCTGTGTTCCTGCAAAGAAAGCATGTTAGATTTCTGACCTGCTGGTGATTAAATTCACAGAGCAGAGGGAATATTTTTAATATTTAACAAAACTTTTGCAGGATTCCTGCTAAGAGTACACATCTCAGCAAAAGCATTTTTGTAAGGAAGGAAAATCTTCTTCTGTTGCATATTTTATCTCAATCAGGAGTGGCATTCTGACTCAGGAATAAGTAGAACCCTTTAAAAAGGTGAGCTGCCACTCACCCCTGATCTATCACAATTTTCTAGGAGGGGGAGGGGGAGCCAGTTATTCAGTAACACAATCTTATCCATCGATAACTTGCAATACATACAACATACTACTATAACAATACCAATAGCACTTAGTCTTATATACCACTTCACAGTGCTTTACAGCCTTCTCTAAGTGGTTTATAGTGTCAGCCTATTGCCCCCAACAATCTGGATCGTCATTTTACCGACCTCTGAAGGATGGAGGTCTGAGTCAAACTTGAGGTGGTCAGGATCAAACTCTAGGCAATGAGCTGAATTAGCCTGCAATATTGCATTCTAACCACTGTGCCACCACTAGTCTATGTTGTTGAATTTTATTTAATCATTCATTCTTTATTTGAAAAGTCTCAGTCTCACAAAATTATTCAGAAAGTAGGCAAATTTAATGGCTACCTTTAAAAACTGTGAACCTTCACCATTTCATTGATGAAAAAGTTCAGTAATTTTCTCAAATTCTTTTAATTAACACAGGGCTAAATAAACGTCCTCTAATATTTGAATTATTCTCTGCCTTTCAAAAAGGATAAGCATTTCTCCTTCAAAAACCACCTTGATATGAATTGTTATATTACTAATATAATATTTTGTAGAATTTGGCTAACTAATCAGTTTTGATGTATACATCTCAAGTTGGGCCCATACAATGTGCTTAGTTCCAAGGTTACATGGATTTCCTCTACTCTTTTGTATATAAATACATTACACATTCCTCTTTTCACAGAATTGCATACCCCATGGTTTGTTCAATAAGCTATTCTTAGCCAACAATCAATAGAAGACAATATATCATGCTCAA
This sequence comes from Pseudonaja textilis, assembly GCF_049901715.1. Taxonomy (NCBI): domain Eukaryota; kingdom Metazoa; phylum Chordata; class Lepidosauria; order Squamata; family Elapidae; genus Pseudonaja; species Pseudonaja textilis. The sequence goes on from NC_141996.1 coordinate 22,724,228, forward strand.
CTATGGTTATATCATGCTCAACTATGTTAAGTCCAAATATCCAATGGAGTTCATTGGAGGACTTTGAGCCAGTCAGGCCTGACAAAGTTGCTTTGATATGGATAAAATAAGAAAATTACCTTCCCATTCCCATCCCATCCCAGTTAAGTACTGTATCTGCAAGAATAAACAAAACTATATAGAATGATTATGTCACATATATGTGAATCGTACCTTAGGGGTTCATATTCTTACCAGTGCTGTGATCAGATGTGCTTTAGTTAATTACAATGAATGAGAAATTTTATTATATGGGCCTTTAAAAAAAAGTAAATGACAAGCCCTTTGATAGTATTAATAAGAAAAATATACAGATCTGTCTATGACACTCAAAGGAGATTTTTGCCATTTTAAAATCATTTCTATATAGTTTGGTTTAATGTATTTTCCAGGATATTTGAATAATTAATCTCCGGTAGAGAAAGACCACAGAGATATTTTAGTGAAGATCATGTCTTGAGCTTTTCAATTAGCTTAAGTGTAACCAAGCAACATTACAGAGTAAACAAAACATGAGAACAGTGTTTAAAACTATCACTCACCACAAAGCTATAGTGTATATTTATTTTTAGTTTGGCTTTCAGCCAGATAACTGGCTTGTGCATTTAAAAAGGTTCATCTAAGGAAACCATAATCAAAACTAAAGAGAATTCAGTCCATTCCTCTATACATAATTTTATTTGTTATCATATGTTTAGCCATTAAGAAATGCACATGACCTGGGAAGCCAGGAAACATATACTCCATCCATTGTGTTCCATTGTTTTCTAGTGGAGGTGAATGTTCTGGAGATGTACATTTGCCACATCATTTGAGATGCAAAGCCTTTAGAGAAATCCTAAGGAGCCAAATTACTGACAAATTATAATTTTCAATTGTAATAGAAGGGAAAATATTAAATTCCCAAGTAGTAGGAGTTCTGACATCCAGTGGCCAGTTGGATACCAGTAGATTTATTTAGGATTCAAAACAATAAACATATTCATAGAGCAAAGAGGCCAGTAATTTATTAAAGTAATATAAATTACAGAAGAATGTATACTCAAATATTCTTTCTGTAGGTAAAACTGAAAAAGATTTTAGGTGAACCCCTTCTTGGGCCAGTTGGAATATAGACCCTTCCCAGTCACGTCTACATCAAGTGCCCATCCTATTCTGATTTATCTTGGCTTAAGTACTTTTACATAAATGTAGGAGGGTCATCTGTTTTTAGCTCCTGGAGATGCCTGCTCAGGGATGTCTCTTCTTGGAATTCAACAACTGAACTTTTCTTTTGAAAAGTTACTCCTCTATTCAGTAGGGTGATAATGTTGAGATAAATAGCATGGGTTTAGGACAGAAGGTGCACATGCATCAAGATCAGTACAGTAAAGATATTTTTATAAAGAAAAAGGAACACACAGTGCAGAAGCAACTGAGTGAGCCGAGTAGTATAATAGTGGATGATAAATAATAATTTGGGATTTATATAAACCAGGAGAAAAGTGGATCATGTCATTCACCATTTCATCTGCATGAAAATTATTATTAACTTAGTTAAAATGTAGCTTAATTATTAAACTATAGCCCAATTAACTCTATATGAGCCCTGGTGGTGCAATGGTTAGAGCGCAGTCCTGCAGGCTACTTCTGCTGCAGCCAGCTGCCTGCAATTTGGCAGATCAAATCTCACCAAGGCTCAAGGTTGACTGAGCCTTCCATCCTTCCGAGGTGGGTAAAATGAGGACCCAGATTGTTAGGGGCAATATGCTGACGCTGTAAACCACTTAGAGAGGGCTGTAAAGCACTATAAAGTGGTATGTAAGTCTAAGTGCTATTGCTATATAACAAAATAATATCTTATTCCAAATTCCAAACATATACAAGAATAGGATAGGATAGGATAGGATAGGATAGGATAGAATAGAATAGAATAGAATAGAATAGAATAGAATAGAATAGAATAGAGTTGGAAGGAACCTTGAAGTTCCTCTAATCCAATCCCCTTCTTTGGCAGGAAATCCTACCATTTCAGACAAAAGGTTGCCCAATGTCTTCTTAAAAACTTCAAGTGTTGGAGAATTCACAATTTCTGTCGGGAAGTTGTTCCACTCGTTAATTGTTCTATCAGGAAATTTCTCCTTAGTTCTAGTTGCTTCTCTCCTTTATTAGTTTCCACCTATTGCTCCTTGTCCTGCCCTCAGGTGCTTTGGAGAATAGCTTGTCTCCTTCTTTTTTATGGCAAACCCTGAGATATTGGAACACTGCTTTAATGTCACCGCTAGTCCTTCTTTTCATTAAAATATATGATTAATTCAATTTTATTTCACTTAAATCACCATCATTCCATTCCTAGTTGTGATCATATCTGGAAACATAACTGTCAGAACGTCACTTAAAGATCAAGTGTGATCCCTTGACATAAAACATGCTACCCTGCATATACCCTGCATTATGGCCTTGCAAGCTGAAGATCTTTAGGCATATGAGCAGAAGACTCCAGTGTCAGGCAGAAGCCATTACAGAGTAGATAAATCCCTTGTCTCTGATCTAAATGCACAAGTTTCTGGAGGAGATTTCACATTAATCCTGCAATAAAAGAGAGCAAGAGCTTTGAAGTGCCACAAAAACTAAGAAACATGTAACTGCTTTATTATTTTAGCTTAGAATGAAAGAATGATAGAGTTGAAAAAGAGAGCTTAGGTTATCAAGTCCAATCCCTGTCAAGTAGATTCAAGTGGTTGGAGAGTTGGTAGGCAGATGCACTTCAGTTGGGATGGGTTGGGGGACACAGCAGAAGAAATTGGGGTCAGCCATTTCAGGAAAGGAAACACTCATGGCTTTGCAGCTATATTCTTCAGATAGAATTGGATCACCTGAGTCAATCTCAGGTTAGGGTGTTAAGAGTACATACACCTAATCATCATGCTCTGCTCAGTTCTGCAAGACCAGGGACACGGATCATAAAATAACATGTGGTTGTATTTTCCATCTATGAAATATTCTATCTTTAAGAATATTTTATCTCATTCCCCCCATTAAAATTCAGGTAGTCAGCCAAACTGGAGCTCTTTTGTAGAACTGTTAATGCATACTTGTATGGTTTTGGGATGTTGTGTTGGTTTTTAGGTTATGCGTTTAATTTGATGTTATGAGGATTCTTATAAACCAGTAAAAATCCATACAAATTAAATAATTTCCCAAACTGTATAAATAGACATACAGAAACTCTTAGAAATTGCTGACATAGAAAGTGTCCATAATGAATGAACCTTTCTTCCTTCTTCCTCTGTCATTCTTTCTGGCTTTGTTATCTGCAGCTTTAGTCCAAATTTTAGAAAGTCACTTCACCTTTTAATACCTCAGGCATCTTTAATTGTTAGTTGAATAATTGTAATTTGTGCATGAAAAAAAACACTGTTTCATTGTGTCAAAGAGAATTAATTCTAACCCCAGTCTGGAACTTTGCTCCTTTTGTTACTATTATTTCTAAAACTGGTTAATAATGAATGAACAATAATACCATTTCCCACATGGTCACCTTCTGTTTTTGTGCTTGGACAGCATTCTGAATGAGCTAACAGAGCCAACATTGACAAAAGACTCTCTGTTTGGAAGAGCACAGACTTCATTAGCAGGCCCCAGATTGCAAACTGCCTCTGCAGTTTCTATTGGCAGCTTCTCAGAAGGCCAAAAGAATATTCCCAGGCCCCCAGAATGGTTGGTGAGGGAATTACTGAAACGGCAGCAAAGGAGTCACTCCATTGGACTCATGGAAAACATCTCAGAGAGTGAAAGTATTCATCACCGTGCCGATTCCTCCAGAAGCCACTGGAAAGGCAAAGTATAACATGTTCTCTTTGTTAGCTTATTAAGGATTTTCCATAGTTAAAGGTTCTGAAGAGTTATATAAAAGATTATTCAAATGTCCTTTGTACAGAAATCATCTGCTTAGAAGTTGCTTAGAAGTCAGATGAAAACTGAAGCACATATTTTATGTCATGCTATATGTTTTTATCAGGTTATTTAGGACTACAGGTTATTTAGCATACATTTCAGTCTCCATGGAGATGCCACAGAATTGGCACTACGGTCTGTTCAAAACCAACCACTGAAATACAAAGCAAAGATATGGGGACCTGTATTTATTTTTCTACTTTAAAATATTATCAGTTTGCGGATGGGACGGAGACACTGAGCCTGCCATTCAAGGGTATGAAATATGTTTTGTTGCCTACGTTGCTCAATGACGATCTGTATACATCCAGCTGAAGGCACGTAAATTTTATTTTATTTTATTTGTTTGTCAAACATGTACAAAATAACAAGTACAGGTATAAACATAAACATGAACAAAAGAAGTAAATGCAGATAAATGGGGACAGTAAGACAGGGACGGTAGGCACACTTATGCACGCCCCCTTTAAGGACCTCTTAGGAATGGGGTGATGTCCACGGTAGACAGTTTGAGGTTGAAGCTGTGAGGGGTTGAGGCTGTAACAATGGAGTCGGGTGGAGCATTCCAGGCGTTGACCACTCTGTTGCTGAACTCGTATTTTAATAATAAAACTGTTATAATGAAGGAAAACTTAATTCACTCTCTGCTAAATCATTTTCTCATATTCTACTTCCTTTCGGATACATTCTGTATTAATGGTGCTTTATATTTTTCTAAAACATCTGAAACCTTAGCTCAGAGGGACAGAGTTGAACATTTGGGGGTTTATTTATTTTGCATTTATATCCTGTTGTCATGTATTACTTTTATGTTGTTACTTGCCTTTTAAGAGTGTATATTCTTCCTGATACTGTGAGAGAGGACTAAATGCATTTGTGGCAGATATTAAATATTGATTCAAGACATCAAACCAGAAACTTCTCTCAGAAATTCAGTTGTGTACCATACAATGTTTGCATTAATCCATCTTGCTCTTTGTCTTGGCAAGATTGAACAGCAGATTACACTTGATCAGCTGCAGAAACTATACACAGCCTTTCAGGTACAGTCATCCTATTAAATGGTTGGTGTCAAAGTAATTATAATAATCTCTGCATGGAAATTTTTGACGTTGCAGTTGCAACATATCTGGGAGGATCTAAGTTGAGAAAATTTGTAGACGTGATCCCATTGGAAAAGATAGATTAAAGACATTATTGATTAAAAATGTTGGTCTGATATAAAATATTTATGCTTTGGAATTGATTTGATTTTAATACAAGGTGATGATGAACGAAAGTATTCATTCTTGAAAAATTCATTGTCAAAAGATGTATGTCAAGCAAGAAAGTAACATAATCCTTGCAGTATGTGATTGCCTATACTGGCAAGTGTTTTCTTGGCATAAGAGGATGAATGATGATTAAGAATTGCTATTTTATTGTTTTCATATTTGCCAAAGATGGAGCATACATTACTTAGATTAATTGGGACTGAAGTGTTTGTAAATTTGTAAGTTGCCAAGGATCTGAATTATTATTATATCATGGGGATGCTGCAACGTGTCAAAAATGGTCATAAGTCACTTTTTTCAGTGCCATTGTAACTTTGAATGGTCACTAAATGAACTGTTGTAAGTTGAGGACTACCTGTATTCACTTTGGATGGCATATACATTTAATAAATAAATATAAAATATTACTCAAAATTGAACTGTGGAGACTAAGACATGACTAATTTAATAAATTTTGCTTTCAGTCTTGCTCAAATATCAGAGTGCATTTGTGATGACTCTTCGATCTAGAGCTCGGTCAAATCTCAAAAGGACTTGAGCTACTCAAAAAAGCCCAATTGGGTAACACAGAGAAAATAAAATGCAAGAGAAGAAAAATGGCTTTCTCCTTCCTTTACCACAAAATCGGCTGAAAAAGTTCAAACAAATTTAGGATACGTTTTCCTCTCTACTCACTCCAGTCACCTCCCAACTTTTTCCACTGCTCTCAGCTGAGACTTATTGCTGCCCATCTTATAACAGTGACTCAGTATAACATGACTGAATAAGTTCCTCTTTGTGAAAAATGTTCAGGAGTTAATATGTCAATTAATGTTGAACTTGTAGAAAGAATGCAGAGAATAGCAGCAAATATGTCTATGGAGATTCTCAGTCATCTAGGTCATGGCCGTCTCAAAGATGCTTTTTTAAGAGGCAACTGGACTTTCTGGATTTTCTTTGAAGAGAATCAAAGAGGCCATCTATGACAAAATTGAACAGTCCTCTCTCAACAGAGGGGGGAGGGATACGACATCTCCATACCCATTTGCACCACTCAGATGACCCTGATGACACAAATTAACCTTCAGTTGGCCTTAATGACTTGCTAAAAGAATGCAAATGACTTGCTGTCTGCGAGGAATATAAATCCTTCCATTCCCCATCATCCAGTCAGAGCTGAAGAAGTTTCTTGAATGAGAAGTGAAATGTCTTCAAAGAAAAACCAGAAAGTCCAGTTGCCTCTTGAAAAAGCACCTTTGGGAGCAGCAAAGATGATTAGGGGAATGGAGGCTAAAACATACAAGGAAAAGTTACAGGGATTGGGGTATGTCTAGTTTAATGAAAAGAAGGACTAGGGAATGATATGATAGTGGTGTTCCAATATCTAAGAGGCTGCCACAAAGAAGAGGGGTTCAATCTATTGCACAAAGGACCTGACGGCAGGACACAAAACAGTGAATGGAAACTAATCCAGGAGAGAAAGAACCTAACATTAAGGAGAAATTTCCTGACAGTGAGAACAATTAATCAGTGGAACAACTTGCCTCTAGAAGTTGTGAGTGCTCCAACACTGGGGGCTTTCAAAAAGAGATTGGACAACCATTTGACTGAAATGGTATAGGGTCTCCTGCTTGAGCAGGGTTGGACTAGAACAGGGGTCTCCAACCTTGGCAACTTTAAGACTTGTGGACTTCAGCCAGCAGAGCTAGCTGAGGAATTCTGGGAGTTAAAGTCCACCAGTCTTAAAGTTGCTAAGGTTGGAGATCCCTGGACTAGAAGACTCCAGGCTCTCTTCCAACTCTATTATTCTGTTATTGTAAAATTACAAAAAACAGAGCAAAATTTAATATAACCATTAATCTGTCACTGGAGTCTTCCTCTCTGCTTTGGCATTGGCTGTAAAAGGGGCAGCTCATTATCTGCCACAGGCCTGAAGAAAATGTTCCACCTACTTACTGAAGGCCTTTACAAGTCAGGTGGAAAGAAGGTCCAGGTGAGTGGATGTCTTTTTATCCAGGACCAGAAACAATAAAGATCACAAGAGTTGTTCTCATCAGATGGCATGATTTATTGAGTGAGCTGTTGAGGCAGGTAAAAGTATCAATAGAGATAGAAACCAAGATATGTAACTTTGGTAGAGAAACAGAGTCACCTTATTTATGGTGAAAGTGGATCAGAATCCCTCTTGAATTCCTGAAGTCTGCTGTACCTGTCAGGCCTCAGCCCAAAGACGACATAGAGAATCCAGTTCTGTATTTGCTTATATCTAATAGACAGAATCTTGCCAGACTAAAGCTGTAAACTTCTAACCTAATTGATATACTTGGGAGATTCTAGGGTGTGGCTACCCTGAATCTTTTCCTTCCTCCCCACCTAGTTCAGAACTACACAGACTCTTGCCTTGATCCCTTGTTTGAGATGCACTGCCTTCTCCATGGGAAGCTGCAGTGCTACTGCCAACATTTCCCCACTCCTTCTTCAGCTGTACATTTCTTCACAGTATCTCATTTCTGATGAAGAAAATATTGACGTTATGGTACTTTAGTTTTACATTTAACATTGCTCTCATGTTTGAATTATTCAGAAAGAAAGAAAAAAGTGACAGAAGAACAAAACTATGGATTTGAAAACCTAAAAGCGAACATTTTGCCATATCTACTGCTCTATACTAATGCTTAATAACGTTTTGCTGCTTTATTTGCCTCCAGGGATTGGAAACAAGTGGACATAAATCTGTGGATGCAGAAAGCTTCAAGCACATATTAAAGACATGTGTGGAATCACATAATGCAGTAAGCAAGTAGTTTGAAATTACTTGGGATATTTTTACATGTAGCAAAAGTTATAAGTAAAAAGAGGATGGGGATGGAAAATTATATGCCTTTCTTCCTGCCCTAAGGTGCTTCATCAAATGGTGGTGGGGGAATGGAACAGTGAGCTCCAACAAAATGCATTTCATGAAATTTCAATGCTCATTTTTTTCTTTCTATAGACTGATGAAGAAGTGGAAAAACTGTTCATGAAAATAGACTATTTGGCAACAGGCAACATTCAGTGGGTACATACATATTTTGCTTAATGGAAAAGTAGATGAGATGTAGTCAAGCATTTGGCCTCAACAAAACAAGAAATCTTTTTTTTTAATGTGAATTAGCAGAAGTATCCTTGATTGTGGCAACATTAGAAAAGTGTTAAATAAATAAAAATAAAATGGCAGATGTTTCCGATTTGAAACACAAGTAGCTTAAACACTTGATTGAGAGTGTTGGAAATAAATGGCACTACAGTGTATATGGAGGTACTGAAATTAGTACAAGGACAAAGGTTTTGTTCCTTCTGTAAATATGTATAGCACCACGCTCTATAGGTTAGTAACATTACTTGTCAAATGTTACATAGCTTTTATGTGGCATGTTTTTAGGATAGAAAATTTAGCTCAATGTTCGCTTGGGAATAAGCCTATTGGGTACTGAAGGATTCAGTTCTGAATAACCATGCATGCCATTTGCATGCACAGACACCAGGATAATAACTGTCTCTTTTTCTCGATGCAGCATGATTTCTGCACCTACTTGCAGATAGAATATGCTGAACTGGACAGCTCATCTATGCGCTTGAAGGAGGTCGCCTTTTCACTTCCTGCTACAATGCAAGAGATACCTCATGGGGAGCCTGTGCTGCGTATTTGCTCCCTGGTGGATAGCACATTAATAACAGCACAAGAAGATGGGCAAATTTCCTTCTGGTCACCAGAATTTAAGCTCAAACGAAGCAAGATGGTGTTTGTATGTCACATATTTTTATTTTGCACTATTTAGGAATATAGTTCTATTTGTTTCCATTTGTACTGCGTTCTGTCTTGATGAGATTGCATTTTAAAAGATCTTCCTGCTTAAGCAAAATCCCCACCTCTCTTGGCTCTTCATACAGCCTTTTCCAATATGACCTTCCAGATGTTTGCTGGTGCTGAAGGAAATTGCATTGCATTACATCTGATATCCACTGGATTAGGAAGGACTATTGTCTCATCTCTTTGGAATGGTTTTTACGTGACTTTTTGCACCACAGCCTTTCCCCATTTGAGTCTCAAGCAAATTTCTTCATATCTGTGGCTAGAAATGAAGCTGGCTTATGAAATACCTTTATGTATTCTTTCTTCACTTTAGCCTCACAGTGATTGCCACATATCCCAATAGAAAACCAGTTGCCTCTACCACCACCAATGGATCCTCTTCTTCCTTACTCCTCCCACTAATTATTTTCTTTTCCTTGAATATTTTTTTTGGTGGACTGCAAGAAAAAAATAAAATAAAAACACCAATGTTGGCACTCTTCCTATACCTTTGGCTTCTAAGGAAAAATGGAAGAACTCTTTCTATTTTCATCAAGATTATATTATGTGCATGCTAAAGAAAATACTCCATCCTTTCAAAAGTTTATTGGTTAACACGTTAGCCAATAGAAGTGGAGGCATTGCATGTAACAGAAGGAAGTATTGGAGCTCAACTACTTGGATTGCTGGTGCCAGCATAAGTCAGAAAATGTTATTTTTGATGCAGAGCAAGAAAAGCCAGAAGTTGACTTCACCACAGATTGGGGTTGAATTGGGGGTGATGTTGTATGCTCTGGTCCTTAGAAAGGAGTTAATGAACCAATGCAACTTTATGGCTTTTCATGGCCAGCTATCACACTAGGGGCAGTACCTAATGTTATATCACAGTCCATTGATTTAGAGTTCCAAGCAGATTTACCAGCTCTACTTAAAATTTTTTTCTTAAGCACGCCTTCTCCAGCCAGCCAGATACCTTAGTTACATGACAATTCTAGAATTTGCTAGGGCTTTATCCTTGGCCAGATTCAATGCCCTCCCAACAGCTGTTACCGAAGGAAGATACCAAAAGATCCCCTTTGAAAAGTGACTGTGTCCTAATTTATTTTGTTGGGCATATTTAACATATTTAACAAAATAAATTAGAACAAAGAAACAAAGAATTAGAAATTCACCTGCAAAACACCCCAAAAGATTGCAAATTGAAAAAACGGATGATAATAACTAAACATAAATTAAATTTAATTGAACAAGAAGGAATGGCCTCAAAGTTAAATACAGCCAGACAGATATTTTTTGAACAGGCCAATAAACCAGGAAGGTGGTTGGCCTATAAACTTAAAAAAGAAAAACAAAAAAGATTGATCTACCAATTAATAGATGTGAACAGGGATGCCCAACAAGGGATAGAACAGAAAAAAGAAATTGCATGTAAATTTTTTGAAGATCTTTATAAAAAAAAGGAGGTAAATGAGGATATGATAAGAAACTATTTGGGTATTACTAGAGATAAAATAATTAAGGAGGAGATGAAGGAAATGTTAATTAGAGATATTACGTGGCCCGAGTTAAAAGCAGCAATAGAAAACTAAAAGAAGAATTTCTTCTTAAAAATATTTCCCTTATTATTCTCTCTGTATAGCCATGTCCTCTCTGCTTTTTCCAATATCCAAGTGATTTTTTTAAATTTATTTTGATTTTGAAAGAAGAGTTGCTGATTAATGATTCAGAAATGTCAGCTGAATTTTAACTGTTTCTCCTCTTTGTAGGAGAAAATTCACAGAAAATCTAAGTGGCTGATGGATTTTACTGTCATGACACCCTACAATAAACTAATTCTGGGAACTGGGTTAGTATTTATTTATTTTTATTTATTTTATTTGTTTTTATTTGTGAATTGCTTACAAGATAATATAGTTATGAATACATGGATACATAAAAGAAAAAGAAAAAAAAATATAAAAGAAACAATAGGACAGGGACGGTAGGCACGTTGGTGCGCTTATGCACGTCCCCTACAGACCTCTTAGGAAAGGGGTGAGGTCAATAGTAGACAGTCTTAGGTTAAAGTTTTTGGGGTTTGGGGAAAAAAACCAGAGTCAGGTAGAGTATTCCAGACATTGACCACTCTGTTGCTGAAGTCTTATTTCCTGCAATTAAGTTTGGTGTTGAGTTTGTATCCATTATTTGCTCTAGTGTTGTTATGGTTGAAGCTGAAGTATTCATTGACAGGTAGGACATTGCAATGTATGATTTTATATACTATACTTAGATTGGACCGAAGGCGGCGTAGTTCTAGGTTTTCTAGGTCTAGAATTTCGAGTCTGGTGGCATAAGGTATTCTGCAACGAATAGAAGAGTGGAGAACTCTTCTTGTGAAATATTTCTGGAGTTTCTCAACTGTGTTAATATTAGATACGTAATGTGGGTTCCAGACTGATGAGCTGTTTTCAAGTATTGGTCTAGCAAATGTTTTGTATGCTCTAGTTATTAGTGTAATATTACCAGAGAAAAAGCTATGTAAGATTAGGTTAACAACTCTTAATGCCTTTTTGGCTCTGTAGTTACAGTGGGCTCTAGCACTTAGGTCATTTGAGATGACTACTCCAAGATCCGGGACAGAGTTTGGATCATCAACAAGGTCTTGACTATTCAGCCTGTATTTTATTTTCTGATTTTTTTAGCCAATATGTAAGACAGAGCATTTATTTGTTAAGATTTGAAATTGCCATTTGTTTGACCATTCTGATACATAGTCAAGATCTTTTTGAAGGGTAGCAGTATGGTCTGTGGTGTTGAATAGCTTTACATCATCAGCGAAGAGAACACAGTTGCTCTTGATATGATCACAGAGGTCATTTATGTAGAGTATGAAAAGAGTTGGTCCTAGAACACTGCCTTGGGGGACACCACTATTGACAGGTACACACCACTAACCTGATTGATCATTTCCTTTTACTGCAGAACATTGGGAGGGACATTTACTGGAAAACAGCAATGACTACAGGATATGGTAAAAAATTTCAAGTTGGGTACAGGTTGTGAGCAAAGCTTGTACCATTATGTTTTAATGTCAGTCAGTGGATGTTGTAACAGGACAGGAAAATGGAAAAAAAATAGCAGTGCATGAGTAACCAGAATATTGTTCATGCCAGCTGGAGGAGATTCCTCTTGAGGTGGATGTTGCTGTGTGAGGCTGGAATTTTAGCCAAGGAAACCAACAACCACAACTCTTTGAATGTAGAACATTAAAAGCCATCTAGACAGCAACACAGCATAGACTCACCCTGAGTATGTAGTACAGCCTGTTTGTGAAGGCAACAACATTTGGATGGCATGATTTCTTGCCTCTATGGGACAAGGACAAAGCAGTCAAAACAGCTATGTGGATGTGACCTAGGGTTCATTTCATTAATGGGTGCACCTCTTGCTGCTGTAAAGGAAATGCTGCCATCTAGGCTTTGTATCTAGGCCCTCAGTAACCCAGACAAAGGAGAAGAGTTTTGTTGCTGCACAGTTTTTTATTCTTTCTCCCCCCGCCCCACCACCTAATTTTTAGAGTTAGCAGAAGTCCAAACAATCATGCATCATTTTCCAACTTCTCCTGAATGTAGAGAATAAGAGTGGTGGTATGGGGACACTAAATCATAATTAACAGTTTAACTAAATGAAACAATAACTTTTATAATTATAGAAGTCTTCTATTTTCATGTAAGGAAATATCAGACGATGTGCAATCCAGAATAAGTGGATACACACAACACTAAATCAAATGAAACAAACCATGCAATGTTTTAGGTTCGTTTCTGTTTAATCCCCCTTTAAAGCTGAATTCTGAAACTTTGGGAGAAGATGGAATCAAACATCCAATTTTACAAAACTCACGTCATCTCTTTCACTAAAACCACTTACATTTTTCTCATAGCAAAACTGCTAGGAGGAGCGTGTGGAAAGAGCCACAGCAAAAACAAAATTACAATATGCGCTTCCTAACATCATCACATGAATGATTAATAATGTATTATTAATATCGTGGCCTCTGGTGCAAATACATAAATTGCATCATTTGCATGATTATATGATGACACAAATGTCAGAATATCATCCATCTGAACATAAATAGAATCATACAGTATGTTCCCAATTATGCTGTCTCAAATATCTAATGACATTATGAAATTGGTTTTATTTCCAATCCATTTTGAAATTAACCCTAACTAATCCTTGTCTACAGCTATTGTTTACCACTGTTTGTCTTACTTATGGGAAAAGTATGTCTATAAAGTCTGTGATGTTAACATCTGATCATATTTTAACTTGTGACAGGGATCGTGAACTTCAGTTTTATGAAAGCTCCAACTTTGAACCGTATGTTCAGATTAGTGGTTTGGAAGCTATACCTTTGAATCTAGATTACTGGTAAGCCAATACAAATCCCTATCATCTACCATTTATCATCGCATAATGATTGTGTATTATTATATATGACACTAGATCAGAGGTGAAATTCAGGAGGTTCTGACAGGTTCTGGAGAACTGGTGGCAGAAATTTTGAGTAGTTCGGAGAACCAGCAAATACTACCTCTGACTGTCCCTGCCCCATCTATTCTCTGCCTCCCTTCCAAGACCCAGCTGATCAGCTGGGTCTTCATTTGTTGCTCTGCACAGGAGAATGGAGCTGAAAAGCAGGTTAGTGGGGTGGGGAGGGAATGGGGAATTTTGCAGTAACCTTCCCCTGCCATGCCCACAGAACTGGTAGTAAAAAAAAATTGAATCCCACCAGTGCACTAGATCTATTACAGTGCTCTGTTTTGGCATTTGGTACTCTTATATAGTTGTGGAAGGTCAGTGATGCAATACATTTCTCTGGTTATGATTCTTTTTTTTTTTTTGCTTTTGCTTTCCTTAAGTTGGTCAGCAACCATCAGAAGACATTCTTTTAATTTTCCCATAATGTCCCAAAATGTTGCTGCGTCAACTGTTTGGGTACACAGAGGGCTCCAATAGTCATGAAAGTTAGGGAAACAGATCTCCTGTGGCTGTGCTGGCATTCTGGCCACACTAACATTAGTTGAAATGATAGTTCAGTAGTGTCCAGAGAACCACAGGACTTGCACATATGAGATAAAGCTCAACATCATTATAGCATTAACTATCTTTTCATAATTAGGCTTCAGAAAATTATGGGAACCTGTAAGCACGAGAACCATTATAACAGGCCAGGATCTTAGAGGTTAGAACAGAACAGAACAGAACAGAATAGAATAGAATAGAATTCTTTATTGGCCAAGTGTGATTGGACACACAAGGAATTTGTCTTTGGTGCAAATGCTCTCAGTGTTCATAAAAAGAAAAAGAAATACATTTGTCAGGAATCATAGGTATAACATTTAATAATAGTCAAAAGGTACAAATAAGCAATCAAATCATACTAGGAAACATAATAATAAGTGATCAAATCAAATCAAATTATACTAGTAAACAGTCAATTGAAAATCATAAGGATACAAGCAACAAAGTTACATTCATGCATCATAAGTAGGAGGAGATGGATGAAAGGAAGGATGAGAAGATGAATAGTAATAGTAATGGTAATGCAGACTTCGTAAATAGTTTGACAGTGTTAAGGAAATTAGTTGTTTAGCAGAGTGATGGCATTCAGGAAAAAAACTCTTGTGTCTGGTTGTTCTGGTGTTCAGTGCTCTATAGCATCGTTTTGAGGGTAGTTAAAATGCCAGTATTCCAAAAGTCCTGTTCAAAATCTCTGTGCATGATTATGCGCATTTAGAAAATAATTCAGAGGACATCTTGTGAATTTTTCATGAGCGTAACAGTTCCCTGCTGGTTATAAAATCAACTTATCCTTTGTTAGATTTCTTGCTCAAACTGAAAAGAAAAGATAGTGGTTACTTTAAGAATTGTTTTAATGAGGCAGTTCTTAAGGCATTTTTAAGCTTATACAGAAGCCTGAAGAAAAGTAGGTCACTTTAATAAGTAGCAGAGGGGGTGCTAGCCTTTCATGGGGTTCAAAGCACCCCTTCTGAATCATTTTCAAAGCACGTTAGCCTTACTCTGTTCTGAGGAGAAGTGTACAATGTTGGCTCATTCTAATTCATCTCTGACTTTCTCCGTTGGCAGGAAGATATGCAACCAAGGACTTTTGTTCAGTTCAATGTAGTTTAACATGATTTGCAGAATTGAAAGCCTTGATTGCACATTGCTACCCTTTGTGCAAAGCATATTCAGATGAAACTGATTACAATTTGTTTACAGATCTTCTGATGTACGGATGTCATAAGCATCAGGATGCATATCTGCATTCTAGGCTCCTCTCTATGCCTAGCTGTTTTTAAGGGTTTGAAGAATTGCCATCTTGTTTAGATTTCATTTATATACTTGTAGGATTCAGATTCCCTTGAAAACTTGTATGAAATTTATTTATGAGGGACAAGAAATTCTTCATTTTCTCCTTTACCTTATTTTCAGCTGCACAGATCATGATGAATGCATGATTCTTTATGGAGATGACCAGGTATGCATTCTAAAAACGCTCGGAGAAAAGAAAACAAACAGAAGTGTGATATTTGCTTCTAAAGGTATAATCAAGAATTATGTAGTAGAGTGTGAAGGGAGAAGTCAGATTAGATCCAAAGTGCTGCTTATTGCATGAATCTAAATGAAAGAATCCTGAACAAATGGTTGACTAGAGTGTACTCAAATACATCCAAAGAATGGTAGCCCACTTTTGATAGGAAGTTTTTCCTAACTTTCAGGAAATTTTTCCTCTTCCTGTAATTTAAATACTCTGCATTCTAAAAAAAAAAGAACAAATTTTTACTTTCTTCCATCCTTTCAGGCATTTGAAAAAGAGTATCATACAATATCTCTGCCGAGTTGGTTTTTCTTTTTTCTCTTACAGTTAAATATACCCAACTTCCTCAATCTCTTTTCATATAGCTTAGTTTTTATTTCCATTTTTATTACCCTT
This sequence comes from Pseudonaja textilis, assembly GCF_049901715.1. Classification (NCBI taxonomy): domain Eukaryota; kingdom Metazoa; phylum Chordata; class Lepidosauria; order Squamata; family Elapidae; genus Pseudonaja; species Pseudonaja textilis. The sequence goes on from NC_141996.1 coordinate 22,740,273, forward strand.
CTCTGAACTTTGCTCCAAGTTTCCTGAAATGCGATGCCCAGAACTGAACACAGTATTCAAGGTCGAGGGTCTGACCAAAGCAGAATATAGTGAACTGATTACTTCTTATGATATGGACATTATACTTCAGTAAATGCAACCGTTAACTGAATAACTCACAAGTTATACAGGTAGTCCTTGAGTTATGTCCATAATGAAGCCTGCCTATTATGGTCATAACATGGTTGTGTAGTGGGTTAGTCATGTAGCCAGCCCAATTTGACATCTTTTTATAGCGATCATTAAGTGAGTGTTGCAGTTATTAAGTGAACTAATGGTTTGCTACAGATGCAGTTTTGTCAAAAACCAGAAGTTAATGCTGGTTTTCAGCAAAATTGTTGTAAAACCTTATCGTGTGATTGTGGGATGCTCCAAACAGCCATAAATGTGGCTCAGTTGCTAAGTGCCAGAAGTACAGTCATGTGACCATGGAGGGGGGCAGCCATTGAAACTTCAAATCCTAAGTTGAAAGTATTCTTCAGATGGTCTCTAAGCAACCAGTCATAAGTTGAGTACTACCTGTATATGGAAAGAAACATTCCTCCTTGTAATATTCTGGTCTCGAGTCATTAGAGTTTTAAAATCACTTTCAAAACTTTGAATTACAAAATGCCTCATGTAATAACGATGCATAACTGTGGCCTTTCAATTTGCTTTCAGCACCTGACCAGAATTTTATAACTTATAATTTTGTAATCTTATAAGATAACATGAATATATCTTTATGTTTTTCCCCCCTTGCTTTGTTGTAGGGATGTGTCAATATCTTGCAGTTATATTCTGTGGGTGAGACCTTGAGGTAAGTGCTTACAAAAGCCCAAATATCAATTGAGGTAACAGGAAGCATTCAGTTGGCAATTTGTAATTCCTGCCTGGTAGAGATATTTCAGATGAAATGATACAATTATATTTTCTTGATGTGTTTCAGGACATGGAAGAAGCTGCCCAAAGTGGAAAATCTCCCTAATATAAGGCTTGAGAGTGCTATACTGTCTCCAAATGTCACTTATATCCGTTGGAAAGTTCACGGAGACTGGGTGACTCAGGTAAAAACAGAAGGGTCTTCCACAGAAGTGGCATTCAGCAGGTTTTGACCAGTTCTGGAGTACTGGTAGTGGAAACTTTGAGTAGTTCAGAGAACCAGCAAATACCACTTCTGACTGGCCCTGCCCACAGCCATTCTCTGCCTCCCGAGTCCCAGCTGATCGGCTGGGTCTTCTTTTGTTGCCCTTCACAGGAGAAAGGAGCTGGAAAGCAGGTTAGTGGGGTGGGGAGGGAATGGTAATTTGCAGTAACCTTCCCCTGGAGTGGGGTGGGAATGGAGATTTTGCAGTATCCTTCCTCTGCCATGCCCACCAAGCCACACCCATCAAGCCAAGCCATGCCCACCAGGCCACACCCACAGAACCGGAAGTAAAAAATTGAATCCTACCACTGGGGCGCTATTCAGTTTTTTTATGTTTAAGCTTCTTACAGCAATAAAAAAAAGATTATTTTTTTCCAGAAAGGCAGGAAAAGTTCATTGTTGAGAAACAGTTAAACTTTGACTCTGTGTCCCATGATCATTTTGGACAATGGATGGGTGTATTTTTCCAGGATTTTGTAATGATTAGACAGCTATGGTATGTTCTTTTTCTGTGTAAGTTAATCCTTGCCCATCTCACCAGTATTTGGTTGGATAATATTCTGTTCTCTGTCTTTTTAGCTGAATTACTATGATTCTATTAAGGCAATAATTTCTGCATCAAGCCATGAGCCTACAGCCTTAGTTATAGGTAATTATATAATTCCTTATATGTTGTTTGTAAAGTCTCCCCTTAAAATTACTTCATGATTGATTATATGCCATCAAGTTGGTGTTGTCTCTTAGTAACCGTATAAATAGATTTTCTCTGTAAATATCTATCTATCCAAAAGTTTTTTCCATAAACATCTGATCCTTCAAGTCTTCCACCAGTGCATCCATCATCACTGTTACCAAGTCAGTACACCTTCCTGCTGTTCAACCTTTTCTTCTCTTTCTTTTCACTTTCACAGCATTAGAACCTTCTCTAGAGAGAGAGGTCTTTGAGTAATGGATCCAAAATAGGACAATTTGAGCTTGACTTTGGTCATTCAAGGGCTTTATATAACACTGTATAAGATGGGGAAGGTGTAGATTAAGCTTTCAGTCTTAGTATATTGAGACATACTTACAATTTTCTTTCAAAAAGAGATTGGACTGCCATTTGTCAGAAATGGTGTAGGGTTTCCAGCTTGGGCAGGGGGTTGGACTAGATGACCTACAAGGTCCCTTCCAACTCTGATTATCTGTATCTGTATTTATTTTTACAAATAACACAGCAAACATATCCAACATGCCTTCATCCTCCTATATTTCTCCTGTCAATCCTGTGGGATGAGTTGGGCTTAGAGAGAGTGATTGACCCAAGGTCACCCAAACCTGGTTCCAAGAAAGTAAACTCAAGACAAAGGCAGCAGCACAACCTTTTTATGTTTCATCTATGAATCCTGTTTCTTCACAAATAAAAAGCTACTTCCAACTAATTAGCTCAAACAAGAGCCTTTCCAAGTTTTTGGAAGGCTACCAAAAAACAACAGAAATATTTTACAACACAAGAGTCTTCAAATACCAACTGTAATGTCCACGAGGCTGAATTTTAAAACATCTTTGCTTCCTGCAAAAAAATGTTCATTTCACAGCTGGCTTTTATCTTCTTGAAGGAGGAGCCATTACCTTGCAGCCTTACTCCCGAGTTGCCCGTGCTGTTGCAGCTGCTCTTTCCTGTGAGCAATCCTGCGCGCGCACGCACTTGGCACAGGCTCCTCAGGAACCTCCTCATCGCTGCTGCCAGCCCCCACAATCTCTGAAGGCAGCAGTCCACTCCCTAATGGTCCTGGCCCCTCATCTGAGTCCTCGGTCTCCTCAGCCGTCCACACCTGCTGCTGGCTAACCACAATACTAAGGCAGGACTAAAACTCATGGTTTCCTGGTTTCCTAGCCTGGTGCCTTAATCACTAGATTAATTAAACCACATAATTAAAAAAAAAAAAGAATATTCACTCTGTATAAGAATGTTGGAGTCTAAATTCTGTGTAAGAATCTTTTACTGAATTCTCATATCCTTCTACAGGTTGCATTGTGGGAGCTACCAATGTTGAGCAACAAATGAGAGAAATAAAAGAAAATAAGAAAGATTCAAAGATGAAGAAAGCACAGGAAATGCTAGGAACTCCCTCCCAGAGAGCTGAAGGGGATCAGATTATTTTTCGGGTTCATAAAGGAGTTAAAACATTTGCATTTAGTAAAAAAAATAATGCCATAGTAACCGGCGGAATGGATCGAATTATTCGAATATGGAATCCATACATGCCTGGGTAATTATTATATTGCAATTATACTTCTACAGCTCTATTATAGTCCTTTGCCAACTATTAGTTATTTTAAATGCATGTGCTACTTTTATTTAGGATGCATGAATTAGTATGATTTGTAAAGAAAAATGTAAAACAGATGAATTTTTAATTCATGGTTAGTTTAACTCCTTAAGAAATCCTTACTATAGTCATGGAAGGAGGAGATAATATTTTTCTTGTCATTATCAATGATGAAAATAAATCTTAGTTTTTTTTATTATTTATGCATTATTCTTTAGATTTTCATTAGATTTCTAAAGGAGCCCGTGGCAAAATAGGATTTGTTATAGAGAACAAATTCAGGTCTCCATTACCTTTTCCATTCTCACTCATGACACTCTCCTACTAAGAATTTATTAGCTTCATTTTCCCCTCTCTTGACTGTGAAAAATAGAAAGATATGTCACTATCATCCAACACTGATTTGTCTTTTGGGACCATTGAAATATAGCTGCCCCTTCATGAAATCTTTAAAAGTATTGCCTTAAGGCAGTTTTTCTAGTAATACATTTCAGAGACCTCTTGGTCTTTGAAGAGTGAATTAATAATATTTTTGCAGATACAATTCAAAATTGAGTCAGGTGAAATTATTTTTGTTGTATGTGTTTCTAAATCTACCATGTTTCCCCCAAAATGCGACCTGCCCCCAAAATAAGTCCTAGCTTGATTTTTACATGTGTGCCCAATATAATCCCTATCCACAAAATAAGCACTAGTTAAGACCCCACCCACTCTGGGGTGCATGGGGTGGTGCAATTACAATTAAAATTAAGCTAGAGGGGATGGGGGTGGTGGAGCTGCCCTATTTACCAGGCTTTGCATACCCCAACACCTGCCTTGCCTTGCAGGCCTACTTGTTCTGCAGCTGCTTGCTGCTGGTCATGTGCATTGCCCCTAGCTTCTGTTTCACTGGCAGGGGCCCTCTGGAAAGGCCTCTGCAGCTGAGAAACGTACTCCAGATTGACATGTGCAATCCGGAGCTCTGTTATTGGCTGCAGGGGGCTTTCCAGAAGGCCTCTGACAGTGAAACGGAGGCTGGGGGCAACACATGTGAGTGGTGGCAAGCAGCTGCAGAAGAAGTGAACTGACAGCGGGCTCCTGTTGGGTGGGGCTGTTGGTGCCACAGCCATGAGGCGAGTCAGTAATTAGACATCCCTAAAAATAAGACCTGGTGCCTTTTTTGTGGCAAAAACAATATAAGACCAGGTCTTATTTTTGGGGAAACACACGTATATTTATAGGCATGGTGTCCAATTAGTTGTCAGGAGTTGAGAATGACTTGAACGACCAAATAAATAAATTACTATTATTACTGGCTCATTATAGTATATAGTTCATTATGTGTTCCTGATTGATCAAGATTTACTGTTCTCGCTGAATTTTAGAAGACCCACAGGCATGCTCAAAAGTCACATGGCCCCCATTTTCTATGTCTACGTATCTGAGGAGGATAAAATATTTTCCATATCAACAGACAACACAGTTAAGGTCTGTCTTTTTCATATTTCAAATTATATTTTCTTTACTGTAGTTCTTTCTCTTTAATGTAACACAATTCTTTCCTTGCAGATATGGGATATGGAGGATCAGACTTGCTTATTCACTGCTTGTTCAAAAAACAATGGAATTAAAGGAGAGATTACTACTTCTCATTATGTATCAGGCACTCGATCACTCTGTGTTGCCACAAATACACTGGCCATTCTTCACCTAAGATTACGGTAAAGTACAAAGCAACATAACCAGAGCTCCTGTTAGTTAGACAGAACCAAGAATTGCATTTATGGAAAACCCCAAATGTAAGAAATTGCTGATAAAATTCTAGGTTTTTTTTTTTTAATAGTGTGATTCTTATGTTGGGACACTTCAAGAGAATACTTGAAATGTTGTGGCATTTATTAGGATTGCACTCATAAGCAAAATATTACAAGGATTTTCTAAAATCTAGATGAACATTTAATTTCAAATAATTATTACTAATGTGATTTTTGGATTAGCTTGCTGGAATCTATTAAAACCTATAACTTAAGCATTTGTTGATTAATGCTAGGGAAGGTTGCAGTTCTCCTAATATACAAGTATTAACAAGTAGAAGTACTTTCCAATATTTATCAGCCTTTCAATGAACTATAAAGCATCATATAAAATCCTGAGATGCAGGCATTTTCATTACTAGAGCATGTCATTATGGTGTTACTTTCTCTTTCAGGATAAGCAATCCCTAAATTTCCAATATTGTGTTGCAATGCTGAATCAGGCTTAGAGGAACTGACATTCATAAGCTTTAATTAACATATGTGCACATACTAAACTAATACATATCAGGAAGGTTAGGAACCACAGAGGAAAAGTGATGCCCAAATGTATGCAGGCACCTTTGGGGATACCAAATTGTTTATCTAATGCAGTTTTATGTTTAGATACAGGAGTGACATTCATTAAACCTGAAATACAGCATTTAGTTACTAATATTTACTTCAAAAGACTTTGTGTAAAGATTTTATTTCCTTTATAATTTCAGATTCATTCGGAGAAAAATGTAACTTCAATTCAATTCTACTGAATGAAGAATTAGCCTCAATTAATGAAAGTAAACTATAATAAGACTAAAAGATACACATTCAAATATGTGTTATTATAGACAAATCAAAATACAAACAAAAATGCAGTAAGTAGAAATAATAAAGCAAGTCAAAATTAAGACTTCAGCAATATGATAGAGTTTATTCAGGTTTGATGAATGCATATTGGCCAAAGAATAGCCAACGAGCTATATAAATGTTTGTTTTAGGGTTCTGTTTATCAGTTTATGTCAGAATAAAACTTATGATATAAGAGAATATGATCAGTCAACTTGCTCTCCTCTGTTTCACACAGGGATAAATTTGGGCAGCTGGAGTATTATTGCATTTACTCTGTAAAATTGCCTGTGGGAATGAATTGAAAGGATACTGGTGGATGCCCAGTGATATCTGGAATGAGTTAGTTTAGATAATCTGCAGGTGACTGTCATAGTTTGAAATAAATCAAATTAAATTTCTACATGTTCAATTCACTACTTTATAACACCTACAGTTTTTAAAAGCCAGAGAATAATAACAGTTCTGGAAAAAAAATCACGGGATAGCACTTTCTTGTGATATTTTCCCAACCTAGTACATGTGTATGTATCAAAAGTGACTAATGAAAGCAGCCTTAGCCAAACAAAGAGAATAGTGTGTTATCTAAAGATACTATATAAAGAATACTACACATTGACACAAAAGGGGGCACATGGCTTAGTGGTCAAAGACATTGAGCTTGTCAGCTAGAAAGATGAGAGTCTATCTTTGAGACCTGAGTGCTATGCAACTCCTGTTCTTTGCTCCAGCTCCTGCCCCACTTAGTAGTTAGAAAACATGAAAATGCGAGTAGATTAATAGGTACCACTTCAGTGGGAAGATAATTCCATATGTATTGGTGTATAATCATGCTGACCACATGACCACGGAAATTGTCTTCGGACAATGCTGGCTCCCTCAGCTAAGAAATGGAGATGAGTACCACCTCCTAGTGTCAGACACAACTGGTCAGGGAGACTTTTAGCTTTTTACATATTGATTATAAAGATAATTTTACAATGGATATTTATGTTTGGTTCCTGAAATTAAAAAAAACCCAAAACACCAAATTATCTATGTGATTTGATAATTCTTAAATAAGGTTTTAATGTCCTATTTTCATCTGCAGTTTTAGAAGATTGATACAGAAGGCAAGACAGGGACATGTGTCTATTCTAGTGGATATGGAGAAATGGAGACTTCACTTCCTACTATTTTGTTAATTTTATAGGGACATAAAGGAACAGTTTATCTTGCCACTAAGACTGAAGAATAGAATAGAATAGAACAGAACAAAACAGAACAGAACAGAACAGAATAGAATTCTTTACTGGCCAAGTGTGATTGGATACACAAGGAATTTTTCTTTGGTGCATAAGCTCCAAGTATACACACATATAACAACTTTATTTAGAGATACTAAATTTAACAAAACATACTTATTAAGATTAGTATATTAATAAACTTGTTTGGACAGTTATTCAGAAGAAGGATTATTAGAAATTGGGCTTTAGAGGATAGATTCATTTTTGAATAGCTGGACTGCTATTGATTTGTACAGGTTTGATATACTGTAGTGGTAGCTTTTCCCTTTAATTATAGAATAGTGCATTTATGTATATTTTGCTAATTAAGCATTAACAGCAAGCCAAATAACATTTTAATTTATTGATAGTTTGATTTTGTTGTTGTCTCTAAAGTAGATCAACTCCAGATCTTTATATTGTAACTTCCCACAAAAAACCAGTTTTGTGCTGCAAATTCAACAAAGTATTCAGGCATGTTGTGAGCTGCTCTGAAGATTCTGTAAGTGAAATGATAATTATAAAAATCTGTTCAATTTTGACCATAGTTATCTAATCAATATATTTAGAATCTTCAGAATTCTGAGTTTTTTTGTTTTAGATATGAAGTGAGTTGTGATTTGAGATTGAGCCTTCTCAAAACTGGAATTCCTTGTCAAAAGGCATGGTAAAAAATCTCTTTTTAAAAAGATTTTACATATTCAAGGAGAATGCAGTTATCTCCAGTTGCTCTTAGAGTCTCTATATGCCTTTCAGGATCAGAAGCAAATGCTTCTAAATAAGTACTTAAATCAAGACACAATATCGTACATCTGCTTCCAAAAGCATTCACTTTTTGTGTATGATAGAGATCAGTGTTTCTGAACCTTAGCAATTGCAAGAGTCACTTTGTGAGAGATGTGCAGTTGTATAAATGTGACAAATAAATAGTGTGGAATAACCAGTGTGTTGAAGTCCACTTTTATTAAAGTCTTGTAGAAGTTGAGAGAAACACTGCATTAAATATACTGTATGTTATTATGAAATGGCCTCCCAATAAAAAAGACTTCCTGTGTATTTCTTTTAGACTGCAATCTTCTTCTTCTTCTTCTTCTTCTTCTTCTTCTTCTTCTTCTTCTTCTTCTTCTTCTTCTTCTTCTTCTTCTTCTTCTTCTTCTTCTTCTTCTTCTTCTTCTTCTTCTTCTTCTTCTTCTTCTTCTTCTTCTTCTTCTTCTTCTTCTTCTTCTTCTTCTTCTTCTTCTTCTTCTTCTTCTATAAAATTTAGTCATCAATAAATTAGCCTCAAATCACAGTTTCAATAAATGTATTTGTTTATTAAATTTGTTTGCCTCCCATCTTGCTGCAAGGTTACTCTTGTTACTAGTATATTTTGAAAACTGCTTGGTGCACAAGGGAGAGGAATGCCTGACAAAACCAAGGGATAAAATAGAAATCACATGGCCATGAGCTATAATGCTTATAAATGCAAGTAATATTGCTGTATGGCTGCTTTAATGCAAGTAATATATAAAGTATGGCTGCTTTATGTGCAGAAGGTCAATTTCAACATCCACCACCTCCTGGCTAGGAAATAAGACTTCTTTGAAACCCTGGGTGTAATGTTAACCATACTGGCCTAATAGACCATCAATAGGGTGACTTGTATAAGGCAACTATACATGTCTTTACATGCATTCTACCTTGGTTGTTGCCAAAGAAAAAGGATCTGTTTGCTGGAGCTGTATGGCCTTCAAACTTAATTCAGAAGAAAATAATGTGTAAGCAGAAATATCTTGTCCCTCTGCTCTTCATTAAAGCAGCTTCACTTGGGACTTGGAACATGGCAATTCTATCAGATTGTGTGGGGTGGAAAGAAAAGATGAGAGATAGGCTGTTCTTAGATGACCAGAGTGTATGTCATGAGGGGTTTTATAGGTGACAACCAGCACATTAAATTGCATCCAAAAATCTACTGGCAGGGCAGCTTGTAGAATTGATTTCTCTGTAAGATACATGTTTTAGGATAATGGCAGTAGTGTTTCTATATATGTCCCTTTTTTTCTTCTTCTTTTAAGGTGGTCAAGGTATGGGATTTCGAAAGCGGAAAGCCTGTTTTTGAATTTGGTAATGCTCATAGTGACTCTGCAATTACATGCCTCACATTTGATTTTAGTGGAAGAAGGTACATTTGGAGAGTTTTAGGGTGTGAGAAGGGCTGTGATATTTTTAACACATCGCTGAAGAAATAATTAGGCATTTCAATGATGTTTCAGACTCATTACTGGAGGAAAAGATGGCTGCCTGAAAATATGGAATTATAATAATGGACAGTGTCTTCACACTTTGAAAAAGGGTAAGTAGAAGATTGATTGAATTATCTAAACATTCATTTCAATAAGGGGGAAAATTTACAAGTCCAGCATTATGGGGTTTTTTTCTCTGCAGAAGACAGATATGATGAAGTTCGTGACTGTGCTTATGTGGAGATCAACAAAAATGAGTAAGTTATCCACATTTGTCATAACATGTGATGTTTTAGTGTAGGAAAGGCTAATGAAAACCATGTGGGTTTTTTTGTGTGTGGGTGGCAGGTTCATATCAACAGGCCTCTTCTTGAAAAAATAAATTTCAATCCATGAGGTTGTTTTGGCAGATGACTTAGGAAAAATCTCATATATTTCCCTCAAGTTAGGGATCTATCTGAGTCATCAGGTTCAGAAACTGAAGAGTTTGACCTGTCTAAGCCCCAGCCTCGACCAGAGCAATTAAAAGAAAAGAGCGCACCTGAGAAGACACAGGTGCATAATAGCAGATATCCAGTGTCTGAGTTCTGGGAAGGTCATGAGCCTAACATGGTGCTGTACATTCAGCAGAGAAAATCAAAAGAAAACCAAGCTATTTATTTGATAGGAAAAAACCTGCTTTTTTCATTTCAGTTGCCAGGGATTAAACCTAAGGACTTTAGTATACAATCTTATGCTCTGCCACTGAGTTATGGGGATCCCCTTAATTGTTGAGGTATGTTATTACCGTACATTCAAGGATTACAGATTACAGATTAACAGAGTTGAAAGGGACCTTGTAGGTCATATAGCCCAACTCCCCCGCCCAAGCGGGAGACCCTACACCATTTCTGACAAATGGCATTCCAATCTCTTCTTGAAAGTCTCAAGTGATGATGCTCCCACAACTTCCGAGGGCAAGGTGTTCCATTGGTTGATTCTTCTCACTGTCAGAAAGTTTCTCCTTATTTCCAAGTTAAATCTCTCCTTGTTTCCATCCATTATTCCTTGTCTGGCCTACAGGCACTTTAGAAAATAGCTTGATACCTTCCTCTCTGTGGCAGCCCCTCAAATATTGGAACATTGCTATCATGTCTCCCCTGGTCCTTCTCTTTATTAGACTAGCCATGCCCAGTTTCTGTAACAGTTCTTTGTATGTTTTAGTCTCCAGTCCCCTAATCATCCTGGTTGCTCTTCTCTGCACTTTTTCTAGAATCTCAACATTTTTTATAGTGTAATGATCGAAACTGGATGCAGTATTCTCGGTGTGGTCTTACTAAGGCTTTATAGATTGGTATTAGTACCTCACTTGATCTTGATTGTATCCTTCTGTTAATGCATTTAGGATTGCATTGGCTTTTTTGGCTGCCACTGCACACTGCTGGCTCATATTTAATTGGTTGTCCACTAAGACTCCAAGATCCCTCTCATAGTTACTGCTGTTAAACCTGGTTTCACCCAGTCTATATGTGTACTTTTGGTTTTTCTTGCCTAAGTGTAGGACTTTGCATTTTTCAACATTGAATTTCATTTTGTTAGCTAGAGCCCAGTGTTCAAGTCTGTCAAGATCCAGATGGATCTTGAGCCTATCTTCTTGGGTGTTAGCTATTCCTGCCAGTTTAGTATCATCTGCAAATTTGGTAAGTTCTCCTTCTATTCCCTCATCTACATTGAACTAGGTAGTGCTGGAGAGGGGAATAAATACCTTGGCTTGCTCTTGTCTTTGGCAGTTAAATATATATACACCTATATTTAAAAATGAATAATAGATAATTCAACTCACTGATTGTTTAATAGAATAATTTATATAAGAGGGATATTAAATATAGCTGGCCCTAGCAACTAGATTATTAGCTACTGCTGCATAGCAGAAAGACTACAATAATTTACATTTTGGTAAACATTAATTGCTTTTGCAGGTATATCATAGGTGTGGGATGGGACAGAAGAATAAATTTGTTTTATGTAAGTAAGAAATTTCTATACAAAAAATGGTATCACTCTTAATTGATTGTTGAAATTGTCGTGTGAAAGTACCTTTATACATAAATAGTACAAAGTAGTGAGAACACTTTCCATTTTAGTGTAGAACCTGGCTCTATTCGCCTATGATTTTAAGTGGCCAAAATTGCATTACTTAGTTAATTGTGGTCCCTAAAAGCTGGTGTTCTGCTTTCAATGTAGCACCTCTGCACTGCCAGTAGCAAATTCAAGAATAGATCAGTAAGAAAATCTGAGAACTTTGTTAGCTACTACTACCTGAATCTATGGGCAAATACCATTTATTATTCATAGTGGTCAATCTACATGCAGCAATGAGGAGGCCCTTTCACAAGTGGAAGCCCACTATTCCACTTTATACACAAGATGTAACCAGATGGATAGATGGATTGATATGTACGTGTGTGTGTGTGTGTGTGTACTTATTCCTAGTGATTATACGGATTTTTTTTGGCAACAGTATGTTATGCTTTCTTTTAGAAAGTTTCAATATTAACAATCACAGTGGTATATTGTGTAAAATGTGTTTCCAGGCCAATTAAGATTCAAGAGTGTATAAATAATCAGCTGCAAACTTCCCCTTTATCAGTAGGGGGATAAAGGAAACCTATGAGAAAGAGAATCAGAAAGCTTCCATTATAATACATTCTAAATATATGTTGTCTCTAAATTGAAAAGACTCACTTTAAATCAGGTAGTTGCCAAACAGCCTCACAATTCCATGCACACAAATTTCAAATTCTTTTAAAAGCTGTTAGCTGCTATCACTTATCAGGGCCCTGTTAATGGCAAGAGCTGAAGTGGACAGAAGAGTATGAATACGGAGGATGTAAGGATGGACTTATATTAAACAGATGGGATTGTGAGGCATGAGAAGATGAAAGTCAAGACTTCTCTCTGTATGTGGAGGAGCAAGAAATAAGGATTGCAATGGGTCTGGGTATACATTCTAGACTGATTTCTTACACCCAGAGACTGTTCTGTTATGGCTACTCTTCTAAAACTGCAATAAAGGTTTAGTTGTAGCCATGTTTGTCCAAGTCTCTCGGGCTTTGTAGCTAATTTGTAATTGTGTTTTGAATGACTGACACACTTTAAATTTAGTTTAATGTCAGAACTGGATAACCATTTAGGAAAAATGTAAAATAAAATGGTAGCATTGTTAGGCTTCAATGGAAGGATGGGTTGCAGTGTAAGTATCAAGGGAAGCCACAATCTACTCATAGGAACAAATGCTGATTACTTATTGAATGCACAACTCAGGTGAGAAATGGGCAAGTCAGATTTGGGTACCTTCAAGAGAATAATTGAATTAGAGCTGGATTTTATTTTTGTATGTCTGGAAATGCCAAGTTCATTTTGGAGATTATAAATGATTATCTTAGATATCATTTTATTTGGATATTTTTTGTTATAGGATTCCGCAGATGATTTCTATCATATCAAGAAACCTCAGCCCCACTGGCAGGATGACATAGTAAGAAATGTTGGCATATGAAGTGCTTTATAAGCAGTTTGGGATAGGCAGTTTGATAACATTTGGGGAACTAGATAATGTAAGAGTGGAGATAAATCTTTGATCTAATCCATCTTTGAATTTTCACTGCTGGATAAATGTGAAGGACCTACTTACTTTATACTTTCCTTAGGAATACATCATATGAGCTACCTCCAGATAAATTCACACCACCTTTTTGCCTAAAAGAAGGACAAATAAATAAAGAAGCATAAATAAATCACAGGTAGAGAGGGAAGGACTCTCATCCATACTTTGTGGACTAGAAGCATTATTCTGGTGAATCAGATGAGGCCTACAACAAATTGAAGCTTTCCACCTCCAAATAGATGATCTATAAATCCTGCAAATACCACATAACCAATTTGTTTTCTTGACTCATCAGATGTGGATAATGAGATGTCATTCCATGGAGTTAAAACCCTCTTTTTTCTGATGTACCAATAGGATAAAATTAGTCACATGGAACTTCCTTATGGTCAGTCTGACTGAGACCATCCATAATTAAATGAATATGGCAGTATCCAAAAGTATAGGCTTATTTTTTTTTCATAAAAGTCACCCTATTAACTTTATTTTATAAAGTAGATTTATTTCCAGGGTATATATAGTGGCAATGCTGAAATTGTAGAGTTTGCAACTCATGAGAGCTTGTACTTATGCTTATGAAGTTATACTGAATTGTATAATTTCATCTACCTGTTGGTTTGCATAGTGTGTAAAATACAATCTAAACCAAAACACAAAGAACTTGAAGCAGTTTTGTTCACTTTTTTCTTACTTTTTTTCTTACTTTTTTTTTCTTTTCCAGAACTGGGGACACAAAGAAGACATTCTCTGTATTGCTCAGTGTCCCCCTAATCTTCTTGCAACATCCAGTTATGATGGTGAAATTATTGTTTGGAATATGGTCTCTGGTCACATAGACCACAGATTCTACATTCCAATGACCACAGCTGCCTCTGTTCATTCTCAGAGTAAGTTCACTAATCAGAAAAAGATTGTAAAATATAATTCTCATATTGCCATGAATAATTCTTAATGAATCCTTGCATATGGAATTGCATATAAATGGAAAATACGGCAGAAATCCACACTTGAAGCCTAGCCCATGTTGACTAGCCTTGGGATAGTTAAAACAACTTCATGTTTTACCACACTAGGAATAGTTCAGTCAATCCATTTATTTTGTTGATGTTATTTTAATATATATGTCACCTCCTGATTTCCAGATGGGTGGGCAGGAAATGATCTTTATTTGGCATGAGCCCTAAAACTGTTTAATTAATGTATCTCAGTCATGTGTTCAATTCAGTTCTTTTGAGTAACGTTAGAAACTGCTGGAACTTGGTCTACAGCTCACATCTTTGAAATAAGAATTTGAAAGTAAGATCTCTATACCTTTATTTCATTCAAATGTGGTTTTATCTGTTGTAGCATGATCTTAGGGCATGGCTTACACAATTAAGAAGGATAAGTCACATTCATAAACAAAAACAAAACAAATAGTAGCCAATAAATTAGGGTAGGGGAGGTTTAGCAGATTAAAGCAATAAACCTGCTTAAAAAGTTTAATCCCAAAAAAGTCTCTTCCAAATATTCAATTCAGATAAAATTAAATTAAGTATATTTGTAACATATGCATACATTTACAGTTGTAGTCTTAAAAAGTATATAACATCCCCAGAGCAGAGGGCCTCTTATTTACTTATGGTAAAGTTTAGTCATAGAAATTAAAATTTAACTTTAATAATATGGATATTTGACTGCATTCACATATTATGCCAAGTCTTGATTAATTGTGCATAAGCGCACAATCGTGCCTACCATCCTTGTCCTATTGTCCCCAATTATTAGTCCTATTTCTTGTATTTAAAATGTTTATTCTTGTTTCTGTTATAATGTAAGCTTTTGACAAATAAAATAAATAATAATTTAATTATGACTTAATTGGCAAGCTATAAATGTCTGGATGCAAAGCCAAGCCAAACAAATTTCATAATAATATATTAGGATGAAAGCAGTTGGGCTATGCCTTTTGTACAGTATATTGAAAAACTCACATTTCCTTATAGTGATTATATTTTTTTCCCTTCCCCACCAGTTGATGTGACACGGATAATTTTTCTAAAGACTCGTGCTGTGAAATTTGATTCAACTACTGCATCTCTGGTTTCTAATGGCCCACAAGGTAGGATTAATGGATGATATAAATCATTAACAAAACAACCATGGTGATAACTTAATTAATTGATGATCCCAATTTGGAGATAAATTCAATTTCAATTAATTTTGCTTATGTTTTTACAGACTAGATAAGGAAATGATACTTAGATGTCAGAAACCTTGCTTCCTGTTACCACAGCATTATCAATCATGCTAAAAACATGGAAAGAAAAAGTAATGAGATTAGACGTTTAGGGTCCTAGCAATCTTAAACTTTATATCGTCAAGTCTACACTCACTGTGGTTTTATAAATTTGCCTTAAGGTCAGTTAGTTACAGTTAGCACAAAAGTATGCTTGTTTAAATGCTACCAAATATTTCATCTTTTGTCTTTATGATTTCCCCCTCCTCCAGGTTATCTGCATTTCTGGAGTTTGTTTTCAGAGGAACCACTCATAGCAAGTTTTCAACCAGTAAGTTTAATCGGTAAAATTAATGGCTGTAAAAGTTAGAAAGAAAACCAGTTTGCTGTAGAGATTAAAGCTAGAAAGTGGGAGACTCTGAGTTCTAGATTAACTGACCTTAGGCCAGTCACTTTCTCTTAGCCCTAGGAAGAAGGCAATGGTTTTCCAAAAACCTTTTGGGAAAATTACAACGACTTGTTCAGACAGCTGCCAGGAGTCAAGACTGACTTGAAAGCAATCATCATAATCATCATAATATACTAAATCTAGTTTCAATATCTGGCTGATTGTCTGATGAATTATAAACAGATCTTCAGCATGAATACTGGTAACATCTGAAATATGTCAAAAACATTCTCTAATTTGCACGCCTTTGTTTTACTAATTGCAGTTTAAGATCATCATTGCATGACGTACTCACATTCTTTACATTGCATTCTGTTAAACCATTATGAATGCAAGATTTTACATTGCCTTGTGGTATAAACCAAAGATGGCCACTACAATATGGATGTTATTGGAATTCAGTCTCCCTGAAATTTAATGTGAGCAGATGATAGCTGATGAGAAATTCCTGAACTAACATGCAAATCAGAATCTCATTCTTTGGAATTTATACCTCTCCTTATGCTGTATAGTTATGCAGTTTTCAAAATAGTTTATAAAGAATATTTTACAGTGTACCACTTTATACTCCAGTCTAGGGGGAAATCCCTGATCAGCAGCATTGCTGTGACTGCAGATGATTTGTATATGTATGCAGCTGATGAAGATGGTTATGTGTATGTCCATGACATCCAAAATTATGCCCTTCAGCATACAAAAGAAGCACCCAAATGTATGTTTATATTACTATGTGTATATTACAGTTTTGTATCTCGAACTGGAAAAATGAATTTTTAAAAATTAATCTACAGTGCATTATTTTAAAAAGTTGAATTGGTCCAGATGTTACTCACAGAGTGATATTCCTACGTTGTATGGTTTAATTTTGTAAACAGGCAATATTCTTCAATAAGGCTGGTGAAATAATCACTTAAAATGTAAAATTGAGAGCTGTTTTGATTATATTTCAAATATGCAGTACTCCTATTTAATGATTGCAGTGGACAAGAAACAACAGAGAAAATATATTTATAAAAGCTGTAAGACGCAAGTTTGGATGGAGTATTTAAGTGACCATTTTGTAATCTTTCTTTTAAAGACTGGGTCTACATATCACTCTCGCTCTGCATGCCACCCTCCTATAATCATTACTCAACTCAGTTGTTTCTTAATAGGGCATATTTGTTTATTTGCTGATCAAATCATGCTTTTGTGTAAATTATGGATGTTCCCATTGAAAAGAGACCTAATCTTTATTTTAGAAGATAAAGACATTCCTACCTGTATTCTGAGGGGTATGAACTTTAAATCTTCCTGAAAGCTAAAACGGGGGGGAGTTTGTATGGGGGCAAGAGAAAGTGGATGTTATATAGACTGGAAAATATTGGCACTCACAAAATTTCCATTGCTTTTTTTCCTGTTCTGAATGCTAGTGAGTATATACTATGGAAGTTTTAACAGGGCCAGAATGAGGTGCTCCAAAATTGCATTCCCCCTAAAACCACATGCTCCAGTCCTGGACTCAGATATTTTCAGAGACTACAGTCCTAAGGTCTCACATATTTTATGTTTAAATATAAGACCTTAATATGTATACTGTAGTGTTTTTCTCTATTAATATAATTCTGAACAGTCCATGAATAAACTGATATTTTTCTTTTTTGTTGTTTCAGATTTGAACCATTGGCGAGCTCATTTAGATCTGGTTCTAACGTAAGTATGATCTTAACCATTACAAAAGAATAATTTGTGCTTATACAGTAGGACTGATTATTTTCTTTCAATCCACAGGTTAGAAGTTATAGATGAAGATAATATCCTTTTATCCTGTTCTATTGATTGTACAATTCGTTTGTGGAGTCTGAATGGAGAATACATTGGTAAATCAATATGTTTGTAAAGCATGAGGATAATGAGATACTTTAAATTTTAGTAAACATTTAGAAGAAGGGAAATTGGATAGTTGTAGTAACAGAGTTGACTTAAATATATATCTTTCTGTTTATAATTATTAATGCAATGGAAAACCATGACATAATTTTATTGACTGACTTTATGACACTTTAAATAAATCATCATGTAAGGGTTTTATCAGATAAATGAGAATGGTTTACATTACAATATAAGATGATATAATTTAGTATAATTTAAGATGTAGTGGAGTGGGGTTTTTTTGCAGTAGTAGAATAACATTTCTTCTTTTTTAATGTATACACAACAGTTCACTTTTTAATCATCCTCCCTTTCTTCCTTTGTATAATCCTTTTGGAGAAGGAAAAGGAAGGAAAGAAAAAGAAAAGTCTAAAGCATATAAAAATAAAAAATTAGATACTATTTTGTTGCAACTTAGTGTGATGAATTATTTGATTTAGAACCCAGTGAACTGTCTGCTGTTTGCTATTTATTTTTATAATAAATGTATATAATAAATATATAAAAAATGGTGGGATTTAAAAATTTGTACTACCAGTTCTGTGGGCGTGGTTTGATGGGCATGGCTTGGTGGGTGTGGCTTGGTGGGCCTGGCAGGGGAAGAATACTGCAAAATATCCAGTCCCTACCCCATTAACCTGCTTTCCAGTTCCGTTCTTCTGTGCAGGGCAACAAAAGAAGACCCAGCCGATCAGCTGGGACTTGGGAGGCAGATAATAGATGGGGCAGGGCCAGTCAGAGGTGGTATTTTCTGGTTCTCCAAATTACTCAAAAATTTTGTTACCGGTTCTCTAGAACTGGTCAGAACCTGCTGAATACCACCTCTACAGTGGCCATATTATATTGGACTTGATCCAGATTTAGTTGTACTAATAACATCATTGCTCATAATAACGCAAGTTAATCAGTTGGTCTCAGTCCTATTAATATCAACGAGAACTACATGCAATTAGCCTTAAATTTTTGCTATGTGAAAAAGAAAATCCTTCTATGAAAGACCACATCTTGTTTAGAACTACCAGCTCTAGATTTGGGTGTAGACTCGGGCCACAAAAGGATAGCAAAGAGTTACAATTCTCTGTATGTTTGCTGCCATCTAATGCTTATTTGGATTTTGGCAATCCAGCTACGGTAGCCCCTGACATTATTTAATTTAATGTTATCGTTTTTATAATACCTTCGATGCATATTTTCACTGTAATTCTGTATGCCTTGTCAACCCTAAATTCCACTGATTTAAGGTTCTAAAATGTACTACCATGTGAGCAGCCTTACATGAACCTCTAGAGCACTATTACTTCAATTCTAATAGACTCCAGTTTGAAGAAATATCTATGCACAATGTATTTCTATATGTACTGATGATGTTGCTTAGTCGGGTAATTATGAGATATCTATAAATAAGTGACCAAGCTCAGAGACTCCATAATTAAAGCCTGAGCTTCATATATTCTCTTCTTATTGAATTATACTTACCCATCAAATTTGCATATGTTAACAAAAGCAGGAATTCAGTGTCCTCATGGCAATATTAGTTATGCACGTACTGAATATAATTGGCAACATCCAATCTACATCTAAATTTGACTGGGCTCACACAATTATTTCATTGTTTAATATGGCTTTATATAATAGCTTATATAATAATATGTTCTTCAAAGCTATTTTCACAGAATGGTACTCCTTTAATAAGTCTGTTTGGGAATTTCTGTCACTGCTTTGCCCTGGGTATAGCAATACATTATTCTCTAGGAGTACAACAATAGATTCTTGAGTTAACATTAGAAATGAAGCTAAGTTTAAGTCTTGAAGATGTGAAATCTCTTAAAAGGGTAAAGAAATTCTTATAATGGCAAAGTGTCTGTGAATCTAACTGTATTTACTATTTGTGTATTAGTTCCCAGATTTTTTTTATCCTGCACTCTTTCTCCAATAATGGATAATTAACTTTGGGGGCGGGGGTCCTTTCTCAGCATTGAACTTTGACAGCACCTACTCTCTGTTTTACTAAGTCTTGTCTAGTCTCAGATTCTTCATATTTGCCAGTTTCAGCATTGCAGTATATTTCCTTCTTCCCTTCATAGGAACCTTTGGTCAGGAAGAACCTTGGGAAATTTTTAACACATCCTCCTGGAAACATCCCATGGTCCCTTATGAGATTTTGATAGATCCACAGAGTATGCCCATTCATCCTATGCTGGAAGACACTTCCTCTGACATGCAGATCATCAGTCAAGATGAAAATAAAAATCCTTCCAAGGTTTTATTATGTTAACTATAAGCTTACTCAGACTGTGCTTCGGGACAGCCTGCAGGAAAAATTAAAACTATACTGGGATGTAGTACGGGCAGTGTGGGCAGGCTTCCTGTCACAGAATAACCAGATCAATTTGTGATTTATTTGGTTCTTAAATTCAGTCCTTTGTATCCTTCCTATCACTATTCTGACCCACGCCCTTTTCCAACAAATCAAACACCATCTAAAAGGAACAGTAACCTTGTAATGCTTTTACAAAATAATTAGCTGTGATAAGTACAAGTCTTGCCAAACTATGCAAGACTTGCCAAAAGATAAGACAAGAAATAATTTGCAAACTAAGAATCTTCAAACACAAACTCAGGATACTGGAATGTCCACGAGGCTGGAGCTTCAAAACGTCTTTGCCTTCTGCAAAGTACATTTGTTTCACAGTTGGCTTTTATCTTCTTGAAGGAGGGGCCATTACTTTGAAGCCTTACTCCCAAGTCGCCCATGCTGTTGTAACTGCTCTTTCCTCCGAGCAATCCTGCATGCACATGCACTTAGCACAGGCTCCTCGGGAACCTCCTCATCACTACTGCCAGCCCCCACAATCTCTGAAGGCAGCAGTCCACTCCCTAATGGCCCTGGCCCCTCACCTGAGTCCTTGCTGCTCCTCAGCTATCCACACCTACTGCCAGCTAACCACAACAACCACTATGCCTCTTACTCTTGTGTCTACTTCACTCTTATAGAGTGGGAATACCAGTATTTCTCCCTCAATATGAAGCCTACTTGTTTAAGTAGACCTATAGAATTTTATTATAAGGCTGAGTTTCAACTTCAACTTCAAATTTCAATTTCTAGTAAATCTCTATAGTGTATATTGAAAGAAGTCACTCTGGGAATAATAGCAATGTTTTTTTCAGTTCCTAATAAGATAAATGGTTAGCAAAGTTATAGGTTGTAAATCATGCTTGAAACCAATAATATCACTCACTATCATACAGACCCTGAATCATCTACATATAGTCCTTGACTTACAATTCATTAGGTGACAATTTAAAATTACAATGGCATGAAAAAAGTGACTTATGACCGTTTTTCACATGGCCCTTGCAGCATCCACATGGTCACATGATCAAAATTCAGATGCTTGGCAACTGGTTCATATTTATGATGGTTGCAGTGTCCCAGGATCATGTGATCAATGTTTGCAACCTGGCAAGCAAAGTCAATGGGGAAACCAGATTCACTTAACAACTGTGTTTCTAAACAATCACAGTGATTCACTTAACAACCTTGGCAAGAAAGGTCATAAAATGGGGCTGAATTCACAACTGTCTTACTTAGCAACAGAAATGTTGGGCTCAATTGTGGTAGTAATTTGAGGATTATCTATATAGTCAACAGATGTTAAATAATCTTTCAGCAGCATATGAGAAATAATACACAAATTCTTCTGTGAGGGCAAGAAAGGAATCCTGATAAGAAGATACCATGTGTATCCTGCTGAAACAACTACCTGTGTCTATATTTGCAACAACTATGTATATAAATAAAACCTAAGGATCGGTATAACTATATAGCAATTAGAAAATTAGAATGTTTTCTATCCTTGTTTTGGTCTTTTGCCATCTGACATAGATAATTTGCTGAACAGTATTTGAAGAATTTTGTAATGTACATTGTGACAGCAGCAATTCTGATTGCCGTGACAATGCTAACATTAGCTGTCTTTATACTTTCATCAGAAGACTACTTGTATCCTACCCTCGTCACAAATTACTGTTACTGATGAGGATATTGAAGAAGAAATTAACAAGAGGCTTTACGCACAAGCTTCAAGCAGGCGGTAAGAAGTTGAGGTTAATGAATGAATGCATTTTCAAAGTGTTGCTTTTCTACCTGCAATTTCCTTTTTTTTATTTTTTAGGATGAAGTATGAGAGATCCAAGCTTTCAGATAGATGGATTAAACGAAGGGGACCAAGTATTTATCATGCCATTGACTATTGGGAAATTGACAATTTTCCAGGAAACTGTGAGAAACCTGACTTGTCTGTCCTTGGGGTAGACATATTCAGTGCTAATTATCAAGGAACAATGGAGCAGTAATCTACTAAAATACTTCAGTAACGTTAATCTCATAACTGACATTTACACAATTAATAGAGAATTTTTTCCCTGTTAAACCTGATATTGGTACTGTTTTGCAGACTTGTTTCACACATGCTAAGCCATGGTTTGCTTAATTGTGTTTTACTGAATTAGGCACCTTTGGTTGGGTTCACATTTAATGAAAAATAACCATGGTTTTCTAAACCACTGACACAGGTTGTAACGTACTAGGCTAGAGTGTAGAGACTAAAACTAAAAAACAATTATGTGACAGTACTTGGCTGCATGGGGTAGAAGGACAACACAATGTGCCAAACTGTATTTCTTTGGTGGCTACATTTTTAAAAGTTGTGTTAAACTTATTCCACAAATACACTGTCTCAAAATGATGTAAACTGAAATTCAGCAATGGGGAAAGCAAAATAAGGTTTTAGAAGGCTACATATGATGACCAAGCTACCCACTGAGTATAAATCAGGGCATACAGACAATTCTGACTAGATTATCAGAAATCAAAGATAAATCATATTAAGGTTTAGAGGACAGTGTGAACCCATAGGTGCCCATTCTCTCATCAAAATATTTCAAACTGCAGGAATGAAGAACCAAGACTTTCCAAATGTTGTTGGACTCCAATCGAGGACCTGTATACTGCACGAGTCAAAAAGAGGGCTGTGAAAATATTTAGATTCCCTCACATCCCAGACATAAACTGTTTCAACTCCTTCTCTCAAAACGACACTATAGAGCACTGCACACCAGAACAACTAGACAAAGGAGTTTTTCCCCCAATGCATTACTCTGCTAAACAAATAATTCCCTCAACACTGCCCCACTATTACAGTCTGCACTATTACTGTTAATCTTCTCATCACTCCTTATCACCCATCCCACTTGTGACTGTATAACTGTAACTTTGTTGCTTGTACCCTGTTTTTATTGACTGTCCTAGTATGATTTGATTGCTTATTGTACACTATGACTATCATTAAGTGTTGTACCTTGATTCTTGACTCTTGATGAATGTATCTTTTATGTATACTGAGAGTATTTGCACCAAAACAAATTCCTTGTGTGTCCAGTCACACTTGGCCAATAAAGAGTAAGAATAATAAACTGACTCCTTGTAGGCTGATGGTACCCAATTCTATACATCACTATCTCCGGGTATCTCAAGTGAGATACTATCAGTGTCCTTTCCCAATGCCTGGAGTCTGGAAGGGAGAGAACAGGCTGAAGTTGGAAGCCTAGTAAAATTACAGTAGCAGTTTAGACATCAGAATCCTCCATTGCCATCATTTTTTAATAGGCAGGTACTACTCTTTAGAGAACATGTCTGCAATATGTGAGTCATTCTGCATACGCATCTTCTGCTTAAACGATGGGTAGAAACCATGGCCATTGGGATCTATGCCCAGCTTTGGCAGGTGCACCAATTACAGCAATACACTAACTGGAGCAGCATGACCTGGCTAAAGTAACTCATGCTCTCATTACTGTTTGAAAAGACTGCAACAATGTGCTTCACATGGGCTTTAGAAGCTACCTGGAAACTGCAAATGATCCATAAAGCATCAGCCTGCATGTTTCCTTGCTCTCACTGCTGAGAGCAGGTAACGCTCGTTCTGCTGGCCCTGCATTGGCTATCAGCTGATTTTTAGATATAATTTATAGTGCTGGTTTTGACTTATAAAGCTACTGTCTTGGCATTTAAATACTTCCAGCACCACTTACTTCAATCAGCATCAGACTAATGTATTACAACATCCCAGGAGAAATAGCGTGCCACGTTTCTGAAAAGACATGATGTATGTGTGCAGAATCTAGAAAGTGTTGCTTTTCTGTTATAGCACAAGCAGAACAGCCTCCTGATGGAGATCAGATTAAGCCGGCTTAACTTGCTGGCTTTTCCACAAAATGTTAAAAACCATATTTTGGAGGTCAGTTTATTAAATTTACACTTAATGCTATCTGGTTCTCGGTTTTTGTTTTATTTTTGTATCCTTTTTTAATGGTCATGTGTCAGAAGCATATTATGGTTATTGAGATTGGTTTTAACCTGACCTTGGAAGTTTTAATCCTTGTTTTCTATTTACTGTAAGCTACCAAGAGACACTTTTTAAAATAAACTCTACCCAAGTGTGATACAAATAAAGAAATAAAAAAAATATTGCGGTTATCTGGATGTTTGAAGATTACCTTCATAACTCCTAACATGGCATTGGCCTCTTGCTCCAGTGGTTGCATTTTTCTTCTATTAGCTTTTATCAATGAAATGTTAACATGGAAATATTCTGAATCTCAAACAGCTGAAATTATCATCTGAACTATCCACAAAATGTGGAATTCTACAATACTCATGTACAATACTCATTCGCCTCTATTCTATTCCCCTGGTTCAAACTACAGTCCTTGCCTATCTAGTCAGCTTCTTATTCTTAATTTTTTTCCTCAAACTACCACAGTAAAATACTTAATGGACCTTTAACATTTTGATTTGGTAGACAAAATTTATGTGCTACTGCACATAGATACAATCCTACTTCCATTTATCACATATAAAATGCATAAAAGGTCACGTGCAAAACCCCAAATTTAAGACCGCTGCTTTAATGCACACCTTTTCCCACTAGCTCATTAAAGCAAAGGTCTTGTGTTTTGTCACTATCATCATAATTTTTAAACCAATTCTTTATTAATAACCTGCTCACACTACCAATTCTAGCACTTTCTGCTGCATTTCAAGTTCTTTTGAAAGCTTTTTACCTTTCAAAAATTCCCAGTTTGTTTCTAAGCTTTTGTTTTAGCTGAAATGAAGCTACCAACATCTTACATTTTTTTTGTCCGCCATTTGCTATGGTTGAAATTTGAAGATTAGCAGATTTATTCAAGAATAGTTTGAGATGACAGTTCAGTCTTGAAGAGTATCTCTTAGTTTTGGTCAATTCATAAGAATAGAGTTTTCTTTTCACACTGCCCTTAAATATGGCAATACTGTTAGTTTGACCTGGCTATTTGCAATTTTAAGCATAACATGTACATAAGAGTTGAAAAACAGGATGGAGACTACCTATGATCCATAGGAATTTATATAGATCTTAAAAGAACCTTTTCTGCCCTGATAAGCATTTGAGAATTGGGTCATAAGAACAGAATGGGTGCTGCTTATATACTTCCCCTCTCACTATACAGCAAACTCTCAATGTGAAATGATAATGCTAGTCTTGCTGAAGAGTCCAGAAATTGAGATCAAAGCTCAAGCTGGAGTTTGTTGTGTGCCTATTGATGGAATCAGTTCAGCAAAAAATACTCCGTTTTGGATTAATTTAAGTGAGACTTTTAAAAATATTATGTCCTACTAACTGTTGGCTTTCAAGACAAAGGTAGGAAACTGAATAGGACAAACAAACAAACAAAGCCAATATTTTAAGAATCATAACCATTTTCATGAACTTTATTAAAGCTCACTAAAGGCATCACAGGAACCAACAACAAAACCCATGTATTACCTTCATCTGGTTTTCCACACACTAAAGTGAAATGTAAGCAATTGTGCATGCTGCTTCACATACTTGTTCTCATCTTCTAGCAAATATTTCCGACGATGATAGAAATAACTTTTTAAAGCTTGGCTTTCATTTTGTTTTTGACTGAATGATTTTCAATGGAAGAAACATAACAAAATTGGAGACAAAAGAAAAACTACCTTGGCATCTACAAAAGGTCTAAGTGCACTCATTTCAAAGGAGCAGTGCCTTTTGCAACAATTTCAAGACACTTTAGCCTTAATTGATACAAAGGGTTAAATTCCTGCACAGATGATTTTAGTCAGTGTTCACAATTCCACAGGAATCTGAAAGTTACCAAGGCAATTTTCCTTTTAAAATTATCATGATTTCAACTTCTAGCTTGTCAATATATTCATCCCTCACATAATATAACAGAATTCCAAAATATAAATAACTCCCCAAACATATTTTCCCTAATATCACATAATACATTTTACCACAATGAAATTCCTCACTGAAATGCAATAGGCTAGTCTAAGTCCATGCTAACTGGGCTTTCATTCATGTGGCAATCACCATTTTGTTGTGTAGTCTCAATGTTTTTGATTTCTTCTTCTAATTCTTCAGTTTCGTTGATAGATGTATCTGGTGGTTCTTCCTGTTTAGGAGAATCTATTTGTGGTTTTGGTTGGTTAACAATGGGCTCACATAAACTGTGTATTTCCTACAAGAGAAAAACATTACAAGAGTGAAACAATGCAACTCTCGTTGTGAGTCCAAAAAGCAAACATTTTGCTTTTATTTAGACTTGAGTGAGATGTGATGACTCTGAAAGTAAGGCTAACATTATTTTGCAGTACGTTTACACGAAGAAATGCAGGAGCCCTATTAATTCCCAATAACTGAAGAAACTACAATACATACATGTAGAAATTAAATGAATAAATAAATAAATACCAGACACCACTCATTTTTATCTTGCTCAGTTTCCCGCTTACCTCATTTTGACATGCAATAGTCGTATAAGATATGAGGAGAGACAGAGGAACTATTTAATTTTATGCTAATACCATTACATTTGTTACGCTCTGTCCTTTTTTTTTTATTCAGACCAGATTTAAATTGGACATTACCAGAAAAATGAATCATAAGAAACACATGTGATACAAGAATTTTAGCTTTTTCTTTGACATTTAGATTCTGCATCTTAATTAATACTTACCCTCAGCTTTCTTCTGATTTCATTTACACGAACAACAGGGTCCTGATCAAGACTTTGTTTAGCTTGGATATTTATAATGTTGTTTAGCCATTCTGTTGTGTCACTGACACACTTCTCTACTTTATTCATTTCACTTTCATCAATATGAATATATTTCTCATCCTGAAACAAAAATGCAGTATGTTAGTTTTCGCTATAAGCATTTTTTCTTCAAGGTTATCTCAAGCTTTATGTATCCGCACTAATATTCTTGTTCACCAACTAAGGGCTATTTTATTTGCCAATAATATTTATTTATTAAAGAAATTTATATAGCTCCCCAACTCAGATACAGTGATTCCAGGGTATCTCCCATTGCACCCCATAGCATTACTGGAATCAGACAAGTCACTTGATCAGCTCTGAGTGAGGCTCCCAAACACAAACCCACTGACATGCCTTCAAGGCAATGCAGAAAAATAAGATAGGCACCAGTCTTATCCCTGAAAGAATGATGTTTCAATGGCAGGAACCATAGAGAAGGCCCCCCTTTTTCCCCCCAATTTTTTTATTTCAATCTACATATAACAATACATTAACAGTGTGGCATCAGTATATTATACATCTCTCATTGCATATATTCATATTAATTCATACTTCTTCAATATTTATTTTCAACCTTACTCTCTCCAAATGCCTACCACTGTATCAGTTAAACATACCTAGTAATTTCATTATTCAATTTTCTCCCTGTTTCCATTTTATTTATTTTTAATTAAAAAATTCTCATTTGGCAAGCATTATGGTTCCAGGTTTCACATCTTAATACAAACATGACCATAGTTACCTGTTCATTTTATTTGTTTAATTTCATATTACGTCATCCTTATCATTATTAAATATTAAGCTTATCTTATCCAATTCCAGTTCATGTTCTCTTATCCTATTTTACAATATTATCTAAAATTCTCATCTCAATTCTATGTTCATTTATTCAATTTCAAATCCTAGTATATCTTCCATTTTTCTTAGTATATTCTCATATCTTATTTTTCAATGTTATCTAAAATTCTCATCTTTCTATTGTCATTTCTCATATTATTTTTTCTGTCACATTGTCATTTTATCAATCCTTATCTATAAATATAATTGTTCCCTCTAGTTAATAATTCGAGCTAACCACCTTCATTCTTCCTTAATATCAATCTCCCTATCTAGTATAAAACACAAATATATATATTTTTCTCAGATTCCGCATTATATTTTCTCTATAAATCATCTACTCTATACATTACAAAATGCTATTTTCAATATATTCTTATACATCCCAACACATTGCCTTGCGGAATCCCCTTATCTCTTTTTTTTTCACTCATTATCTCTCAACTCTTTGAACAGTGTACCTTCTTTTCATCCTTGTTTGTTTCCTGTTCCTCTTTATTTTCTGGTCCTTTCTCTTGATTCCCTTTCCCCCTATTCTTATTCCCCTCCTTTTCTCATTCCCGTTATTAAACTTTTCTCTCTCCCTCTTTTGATTTTTCTTTTGTGCTTCCTTTTTCTGCTTTTTCCTTCTCTCTTTAACCATTTTCCGAACCATTCTCCCTTTTATCATCCTATCAGACCACAATTTTTAAATTCTATTTCCTTTTCCCTCCTGCTTAAATAATTGTTGGTTTTGTCCTTCTGAGTTGGCTTCTTCTTTACAGAACTCCTCCTCCTCTAGTTTATTATGTTCTTGTGTATGCTGAGTCACCATTTCTAATTTCCGTAGTACATAATTACACATTTCAAGTTTAATTTTTAGCATGTCCCTTGTATCTTGCATATCCGATCTTATATCTTGTGAGTCCAGTCGTATATCAACAAGTAGCTCCTCCATTATATCTTCTCCTTTTTTCTTTCCTCTTCCTTAATAGTTGAAATCTTCTTTAGCATATATATATATATATTCAATCCCAGAGTCCAGTATATTATTTCAGCCAATATCTTTGAGTTTATTTTCAATAATTCATACTCTTGAGTCTTTATTCCGAATCCTCTAATCGGCCTCTCAACTGTTTCCCAAATTACTGGCAATAGTAAAGTTCCTTTTATTCTTTCAAGTTCCAAAATCCAAAGTCTCAAAAAGACTAGACACTCATTTTAAAACATACTAAAGTTTTCCTGTACCATCAGGTGGAGCTCTTGAGTCTTTAACTTTCTTTGTTGAATATATTAGGTTTGCTAATTTCAATCATTAGCTATTCTTTTCAACACACTCAATTCCAGCATTTAATTATGCCCTTTAAGTGCCCACAGTTCAATATCTGTCCAGTTTAATTTTTAAACCTTTGTTGTGTTCATGTATTTTCCTTTAAATTTCTCCTTCAGATTAGTCCAATAGAATAATCAAATCCAAATTTAAAAACCCATTTTCTTTCTCTCCTTCTCTGGTCGCCACTTCCACACACTTTCCTCCAAAATAGTCCTTAAATTTGATACCGGGGTATCTCAAAAGCGATGTCCTTTACCTGGTTCACAATCCAGCACAAAACTGAAGTTTCCCGGAGTGTTCTTCGTCTTCATGGTGGCCATTTTAAGAACACCACTGCAGCTTGCCTTTGGGACGGATTTTCCTGTCAGGGAGAGGAGTTGCGGCTCCCCTTGACCCTCCAGGCAATTTCCCCCTTCTTCACCACCCCACCAGGATGGCTCCGGTCCCAACTGGGACCCTCCAGCAAATGAGCTTGGGCGAAACCACGCACGATCGTGGATTCCGCACAGACACGGAACAAACTGGAAGTCCAAGAAGGCCCTTTTTTGAGGTCAAATCGGATGTACTTCCTTGATAGTTAGGACCTGCAATATATCCTGCCTTCTTTTCTGTTGCGCCAGGTATTGGGGAAAGGTGGTCCATCAAATAACCGGGACACAAGCCATCTAGGGCTTTAAAGGTAACCAGTACCTTGAATTGCACCCAGAAGCAAACTGGTAACAAGTGCAGCTTTCACTATGTGGCTACTGCATTTTGAGCCAACTGAAACATCTGAATGCCCTTAAAGGCAGATCCATGAGGAATGAGGTGACCAAGGGTGAGTGTAAAATATAAATAAATTAATCATAATTAACTTAAAATCAAAATATAAGTTAATCATGTATATTTTTCCTGTTCCTTCCACTCAGTTTCAGCAAAGCCAATTATTACAAGGCTACACTTCCATATATCCAAATTTCTAACTTTTCATATAAGTAATCAGATTGTTTATTGTGTTGGCTCACTGCTTAAGTGGAAGGTAAGCGGTCACTAAATTATAGTTTGTTTGTTTTTAGAACTGTAGCTTACTGAATCACTTTAGATTGTTATACTTTAGATTAGGAGTCCTTTGCCCCTGGGCCGAGAACCGGACTGTACAACCGGTGGGCGAGCATACAGGCACACACAGCTCCAACTGCACGAGTAGCAGACGCACATGCTTGTTTGTGTGCAAATTTCCATGGAGTTATGCCCTCACACAGAACCATCCTCACCTCCCCCTCCCCCGCTTGTGCTGGTCCACCAAGCCGGAAAGTTTAGATAAGAAATCAGATTTATGAAGTTCACATAAATTTACATTTTCTGGTATGGCATTAGGAACTTTAAATAGCCTGCTCGTGTTCCTTGCACTGAAAAAAACTGTTCCCTTTCCGCTAAAAAAAAAAATCATATCAATTTTCTCATATAGAGTTTAGTTCATTAAGATTTCAGCTTGACTAACACAAATGTTATGCAGATTATAAGCGAAAACAAGTATTCACACAAATATAAGGATAATGGAAAATGTAAATAAAAACAGTTCTAAAACTTGATGAATGGTTGCAGTGACCAAAATGTGTTATGTAAATTAATGTAAAAAGTAACTTTTATAAAATTTGCATTCTGTGCCTGGCTGGCAATTCATGTTATGAGTTCCTTTTAGGGATATTCAAAATAGTTCATGCATGAAACAGCCAGGTTTAAGTTATCTGTACACAGATCAAAACGGGCAGGTTTGATCTGGAGACAAATGTTTCTTAGCAGAAGACCATGAGAAAAATACCATTGGGAGGACACAACTAAGGGATGCTAGGGGGAAAAAAACACATTAGATTTGGAGAGAAAGGATAGCTGGACTGGCTGGTTCTGCTGCATTTGATTCAAGAAAATGGGTGAGCAATGTGAGAGTATATATTCTCACATAGTCACAAATAGATATCAGATCAACATTGCCAAATAAGGGGCAAGTAAAAATGATTTCCTGCTCATAATAGTGGAAATGAACAACAATACTATTTCACTTATGACATCCTTCTAAAATGTGTCTTGGAAAAACCTGAAATAAGCAAAAATTCCAGGTTTCAGTTTAGCCCAACAGTTCAGCCTAATTAATAAAACTCGATATTCTATTTTGTGTCCACCTATTGGAAAAGCCCCATTGCTTTGCAGCATAACAATTATCACGGTATTTCAGGATACTCTTCTAAAATCTGGGATTTCTTACAATTTATTGTTTTGGTAGCAGTGGAGTCTATATCACCATAAATAAAAAAATTATCAATGGTTAAGTAATGTCAAGCACCACTGATCAGAATACATTTTACAAAGAGAATAGAGAGCACTTCACAGTTCAAGTGTGTATTATAACTACAATTACGTACTTTGTTCTTATATTCCTCTGTAATCCCAGCATATATTCGAAGCTTATGTCCCAGTTCCTCTAGCAGCTTTGGCCGCTCCTCTGCTTCTTGATATCTGACTTCAATTGGAGTTCCAAATTTCTAAAAGAGATCAGAATAGTAACAGGCCATTTCAGCAATCACTAGCACTTTTAAAATCCAACATATAAAATGAAAGTTAGCTATACCTTTAATTCAGTCAATTTGTCCATGTAGACTTGCTTAGCTTGGTCTTCTCCTTCTTCATATAGCCAATCCTCTATTTCTGACAGCAGCATAGAAAAATTCTGGCGATCCTAAGCAAGAGTTAATAACAAGTTTATTTCTTTTAACAGCACCAACCACCAGCTAATAGCTGGATTAGTTGCATTCATAAAACTGCTCTTAAATCATATGTAAAATAATAAATACAATTAATACATTTTAGGAAGAAAATGAGTAAACAGGCAGAAGAGAGGTACATATGCTTAATAGAATTGAACAATGGAATCTTAAAAGCTATTGCAAACTTAAGAATTTGCCACTGAAAGCTGAGACAATAAAATGAAAGCCAGTTTAAATGGCTTTAAATGAGGATTTTATAAATGAACTACCCTTTTTCAAACTGATACTTTGTAGCATGTTGCACCTGTACCCAGATAATTCCTAGCCAGCACATGTAATGATTGTGCTATCAATGAGTGACTATAATATTTAATTTTTGCACTGTAAATATCCTAAACTGGTTTTCTGGATGAACTATTTTAAATAAGTGTTTTTTAAATAAATAAAACAACTACCTGCTCACACACAAATTTTTCATAGGGTCCAGACAGCTTGTCTCTAAAATCATAAACATATTCTTCAACTGCATTCTTTGCATCATTTCTTTCCTTCTCCAATTTGTCCTGCATGATCATCTTGCCCTGTTTACAAAAAACAATAATAAGAACAGTCTTCAGTACTTAAGGCTTTGAATAGTACAGTATAATTGCCTCTTCAATTAAATCTCTTCAAAAGCTTTGTTTACAACTTTCAATGAATGATTAGCAAAATGCATCCTATGTTATAAAGCTGTGATTTTCTCTTTAAACACTAACTTTGATAGATAATAATGCAGTAAAGAGCATTCTATCACACATAAAGAATTTATGACAGTAATGAGAATATCTAAAAAACGTGCACAGAAATACTGACCAGGTTTACAAGATCAAGTGTCAACTGCACCTATTGTGGGTTTTGAGTATTTATAAAATATTTTTTATACAGTATAGATTAAGAGATAAAATTTGGCAGCTAACTAAATGTAAGCTCTAGAGGCTGAACATCTATTGCATTCCATGAGCCTCCTGGGTCATGGAACTGATTCAGCTAAGTCAGCTGCCACTCATGAAGGGTTAAGAAATTAAACTACACTCAAATACCTAATCAGCCAGGCTTCTAGATTGCATAGCAATTTCCCATGGTGCCAGGGTCAACAACCCTAAAAATGAGTAAAATTGTATCAACAATTAGATCTAATAAATATGGAAATGACCCCATCATTGACATAAAAATCAACATATTCTCATCTCCAACAGCTTAACTGATAATTATTTTTTCAGCTATTAATTAGCTTCAATACATTTTCTAGAACCAAATTTGCAACTAAAAGGAAAAAAACAGAATATAGATGTTGCAGATCATTTAGCATACCTCTGTTTCAATGTACATATTCAGCAGATCCTTCCCAAGCTGCCATACTAAATTAGCTTCAATAGGCAACTCAACATTTTTCACTTTTATTTTGGGTTTCTTAGCATCTGGAGGTTGATCACTTTTCTTTTCATTTCCCTAGAGTGAACAATATAATACCACGATTACATCAGGGCCTAACAGGAAAAAAAACCCTGTATAACAGAATCCAGTTTGTCCCAGTATTGTACTTTTCTCTTGGTGCAATTTCAACATTACCGCTACATGAGATCTAGTTAATGCAGATTTGCCAGAGCATCAGTAGATCATCATTTACATAAGTATAACTACATACTGTTACATTTTCCCCCTAAGAGAACACATTTAAAAGACACTCACTTTTTCACCACTGGGGTTTTTATTTTCTTCAGAGGGAACCTCAGGAGAAGGGGGAGACTGTGATGTTTGCTGACCATCTGTTTGTGCCTGGGACTGAGATCCAGCCTCAGTGTTGTCTTGCAGGACATTTTTCTGAAATGGGAGCCCAGGCGCAAAAGATGTGAAAATGTAACAACAAAAAACCATTAAGGAATCAAAATAAACTTAACATCTGATACCTCTGAAATATAAGATAGAGCATTTGTGCACCTATAAGCATCATAAAATGGATGAAAATTTATCTCTTGAGAGCAAAGCACCATTAAGCATCTGTAGATAATTTGCTAGATAATCTTGTATGCTCAGATATTGTAGATTAAAGTTTCAAAATCCCTTACCGAGGAAAATAAAAATAAAAATCACAGTCTGTAATAACTGTACTGCTCCAAATAGTTGTTCCCTGTTGAGAATTTGCAAACATTTGTTTGGCTACTGTCGAATAAAACCCATTCAGGTTAAACCGAGTTTTAAAGTTTATTGCACTTGGAACTTTCATCCATCCCTGGTTTAGAATTTTGAAGACTTCAAGAAGCAAAAAAAATATGTTCTTATCGCCCCACCTTTAACGCATTTTGATCATTATGTTTTGAAATGCTACCATTGCTAGTTTTAATAAAGATTCTAAATTTCCTATGTGAGGAGACCAACTTACATTACAGCTCTCAGATTTTTGATTCTGAGGTTCTATTTCAGCTTCAATATTGGGAGTTTCATTTTCTTCCATTTTCATCTGCTCCACCATTGACGCAGTAGAGACACTAAAAATGCCATGGTTATTGATGCGAACTTTAACTTTAACTTTATTTTTTTCTCCATCATTCTGAGCTGCAATGTTCTGGATAATGTATTTGCCTGAATACAAGAAAGCAATCACAAATATGGAAGGTTAGATTTCCGAAAGAATGAAGATTTTAAAGCTTCCTACAGCAAGTTGTTTTTTAGGACACAGAAAATCCACATCGCCCATGATTTGTTATATAATCTTGTTATTAATTTTGTGCTGTATGTTGCAAAGTGGCAGATTACCAGGACATATTTTGTACTCTTGGAAGGAATGTTCCAAATGAATGCTAAGATAGGTTAAACATAAATATGCTAAGTAACGATAATGGAATTCACACCTGATGGAAATTTATAATATTACTATGTTTATTAGCAGCAAATCAATTTTCTCCCAAACATACTGGCACATAATTCGATGAAAAAAGCTATTTTCTTTTTATGAAACGGGCTCCTAGTGCCAAAAGATTAGCAGCCAGCACTTGACTGTCTTAATTCTTTTAAATATTCAATTTCTACATAGATTGCTTTAAGCAGCATCAGTGACTACAGTAAAAGCTTATGGCACAATGCTTTTCAGTTATATTATTGCAAGTTTTGGGGACCTTTTATAAATAGCAATAGCACTTAAGACTTATATACCACTTTATAGTGCTTTATAGCCCTCTCAAAATGGTTTAGAGTCAGCATATTGCCCCCCAAAATGTGGGTCCTCATTTTACCCACCTTGGAAGGATGGAAGGCTAAGTCAACCTTGAGCCTGGTGGGACTCTATCTGCCAAATTGCAGTAGGAGTAGCTTGCAGTACAGCACTCTAACCACTGCGCCACCGAGGCTCTCTATAAATACTCATGTTACAAATAAAAAATATAACTCTACTATTCCATTATTCAGAATTCACTTAGTTACATAAACAAAACAATAAAATAAACACATACAGGTAGTCCTCGACTTACAACTATTCATTTAGTCACCATCCAAAGTTACAATGGCACTGAGCAGTCCCATGGTCGCATGATCAAATTTCAGGTGCTTGGCAAATGGTTCATATTTATGACGGTTGCAGTGTCCCGAGGTCATGTGTTTCCCTTTTGCTACCTTCTGCCAAGCAAAGTCAGTTGGGAAGCCAGATTCACATAACAACCACTTTACTAACTTAACAATTGCAGGGGTTCACTAAACAACTGTGGTAATAAAGATCATAAAATGGGGCAAAGCTCTCTTAAGAACTGTCTCACTCAGCAGCAGAAATTTTGGGCTTAATTGTAGTGGTACGTTGAGCAGTACCTGTATTATCTATGAACATAGTTAAAGTCCTTTCCTACAGAAGTTATTTTTGTTGCTGTTCTTATATTAAGGATAAGAAAATTTCATGATTGAGGAACAAATCATTCCTGGAAACTCCAGAATGTTCTGCTTCATTCTCTGGCCTGTGCCATTTTAAGACGATATGCAGATTCTGGAAGTAAATCAAACTGAACATGTCAAACTACTTTCAGATCAGAGTATTTTCTCTCACAAACAAGTCACCCCTGGCATGGCATGGGCCAGAGTGGGGACACAATGTTCTGTTCCTGAATTTCCAAATATTTCAAATATCCCTCCTATACCCAATAATATTAAAAACGTTCAGAGATTCTTCTTATACACACAACCACTTACCTATCTTTTTTTCAGGGTAAGGGACATTACTGAGATCAGAATAAAATGCTTGGAGCTCAAACGGTCCTTTTCTGTAAAATGTCAAGACTTTGGAAAAAGGAGCTGCATGATGCCTGCTGAAAACTTCATGAATCCTAGTTAGATTAAGGAGGGAAAGGATTTGGGATAGCTTTGAGAAAAGTCTTATTGTATTATTATTTTTGCTCTGCCAGATCCTAACTGCTTAATTATCTATTTATTCATGAGTCCTATCTTAATCAAATAACATGCATACTAAATAAAAAATACAGAAGAGAATACATACAATGTTTTATCCTCAATCTCAAAACTCACTTTAGGGTTTGGGATGGTATTGAACTGTATTGTGCCCAGGGCTTTAAAGGTGTGGCTGTGTGAGTGGGTGTGGGAGGGGTACCTTCAAATCGTTTTTTAACTCCTTCCAACAGTATTAGTCAGTATTAGTGTATTAGTCTCTACCTTGTAAACTGACTGGATATAGGGAGAGAATAATCTAACATTTCAATTCTTGTGCATAAGTACAATATTTCATTATAACTCTTTCCCCAATTGTTAATAATTTGGAATTTGCTTTTAGGAGGTTCTACTATCAAGCATGAACCAAATAGGAAGCTAATAAAGCATGTATGCATAGTTCCCACTCATTTCAAGAGCTCTTGAAATGAGAAACCCCTTTTGTAAATATATATTCCAGATAATCCAATGCAAATGAGCTGAAGCCTCAGGCAATAAGATAATTAAGATCTGAACCTGGCAATGTATTCACACCTGCCAATTTGTCATATGAAAGATTTAGTACAATTGCAACATACAACTGACAAATTTATATTGTCTAAAAGGTTGAATATTAAAATCAATGTCACAGATGATGGTGACAAATGAGTTCAAATACATTTTGAAAGGCATGTGAACAAGAATGAAAAACCTGCTCCAGTTCACATATCACTATTGCAACTGCTATTTAGTTGTATTATTACAAGTCTTGGTGATATAGGTTGTTCTATAAATTGAATGAATGAATGAAATTATTACAGAAACTATGATAGGAGATCAAGAGATTTCTGAATTTGTCTCCACTTCAAGTGGCTACCACTGAACTAGGATCACCAACTTCTCAATAATATACTGTTATTTATGACTTAATTTCTTTTGTTAACTCTTCTGTAAGAATTCAGTCAAATGTGATAGCTTTAATTTAAGAGGCAATATTTACATTATAGGGCTATTGCAGAGAAATATGAAATTTGATGTTATGACTCACCCATCCCCATCTTCAGTCTCTGTACTCCACATCAATGATATTGGGAATGTAACTGCATCTGTGATGGAGATTTCTCTAACTTTAAAAGCTGGAGACAAAATTGCGCACTGGAAAATGAAAATGCAATACAAGGCACTTGGTTATTGCTTTTCTAAGAAGTCAGATTAAAATAGTTCATAAAAGGAAGTGAGAACTGATAATTTTATTGATTTGAAAAAGAGAGTTCTGGCTAACTATTTATTACAAAGCCAAATCTCACAAAGGAGATTTATAAAAGAAAACATTTTTAATTTCAACATAGTTTCAGCAGAGTAATAAGTTATATTTTCTCCAATAAATACTATTAATTAATTATTCTTTAAGCTTTATTATCCACAAAGCAAAATTTTCCAGATAATCCCATTAGCCCGAAACTGCAATTACGAAACGATTCTGCAAAACCTTAAAGAAAGAATAGTATAAAATTGAGTAAGATGATATGGATTCACAAATTGGTATCTGAAATCCAGCTTAAGGGAAGAACTAACAGCCTTTATAGGGCTTCACGTGTCAAAAGATTCTTGCTTGTTTTTGTTTTTCTGCTTATTTGAACTAAAGCTATTTTAGGAAAGAAAACACAGAAGTAGATCAGAAGAACATGTTCAATGCTTTTACACAAACAATCCCTACAGAAACAAGACTTTTTCTTATTGAATTTTAGGTATATCTTTATCAAGTCCTTATTTTTACATTGAAAGAAAGACTACACAATTTATGAGGCACCATTATTTAAGCACCACCACTGTTAGTCATGCCTAATTACATTCCTTCCAAAATCTGTTCTTTTAAAAACTGTCTACTTCATGAAAATATATCAGTACTGATTAAGATTTTTTATTACTTCAGCCTTACTTTAAACAAACTGTTTTTCCATGGAGACTATTTCCACAATTAGCAATTGTTCAGTATCCAAACAAGGTCCATTAAAGACCTAGTGATATTTAAGTACACACTTCAAATAAGCAATGGCAACAAGGTTAATTTAGTCCTTGTTTTTGTCATCTGCTTTCTGTTAAATTTGCATGCAAAAAAGCCATAAAAAGATTTGGATGAGTTTGGGAAGTGAAAATTCTGTAGAATTAAATTGAGAACTAAACATATTTCTCCATCCAATCCTATTTCTGATTTAAAAAACTGTTTTCATGAAAATACCTGCAAAGCACAGCCTCTTGCAACAGCTTCGTCTGCATTCAGGGTTGTACTAACATCTTTGCCAAAAAACTTCCCTATCTTCTCTTTAACAGCTGGCATACGTGTGGCTCCACCCACAATTTCAACAGCATTCACATCTTCTACTTTGAGTTGGATTTGCTCCATCAAGGAACGAAGAGGAATCTCTATTCTTTGCAGAGGCTCACCACATAATTCTTCAAATTGGGATCTAAAATATAAACATGTTAATAGGTATGAAAAATGTGCCAAATTTTCAATTTACTCAAGAATGAGCAATTCTTGAGTAAAAACTGCCTGTCAAAAACAGCCACTTAAGTAGTCCAACTTGAACCTGAACCATGTTCTAAAATGAGACTAAACCATTTCTGAAAACTGAGCAACAATGCTTCTTTGCTTTTGGCAAAATGTCACAACAAATGTTCAACATTCCAAATATCCCAGTTAACCTTGAAAGGTTGTTTACTTGGTCCTACAGTTTTATGAAAATAGCAAGAAGGTATTAAGAATAATATATTCTAAAATGCCTGTTGGGAAGACTAAGGAAATTGCTAGCTTTGTCATTCGTGTTTTGAATGTAGTTTACCTGGCATGTTTATGTATGCTATAGACAATAACACGTGTGAACAAAGGAATGAGTAGTAAGTTCCTGAACGGCTGGATCAAAGCAAAACATGCAAAGTATTGGAGAATAATAAAATCCACTGTAGCAATGACAAAAGACGATGCCCATAACCAAGAACAGTGTTCTCAAAACCAAGTTTATCTTCATCTATGTAAGTTTATAAATTTGATAAGCTTCTAATACAAAGGGAAGTTGTAAGTAACAGGGTCTCTATGGATTCAGCATGACAGCAACATCTTCACAATTATAATTTATATATGAGGCAGCCTCCATATTTATGAACTGAACAGAAATTTATGAGCAAGAGAAAGAGGGTTCTATTGTATTCAGTGTTCTTCTGGTTGGTCACTGTGGGGGAAGACAGAATAGCTAGATCACTAGACCTGAACTAGCAACATGATTAAAAAAAATACTCTAGCCACATTCATCTCTTACCTATTCATCTTTAAAGAGATATCTGTATCATTCATAAAACATTCAATATTAAGTGGAATATCTGTGCTGTTAGAGCTCATTAACTTTTTCAGCTTCTCACATTCTTGATATAAACGAAGGAGAGCTCGTATTTTTGATTTGGGGTCTAGTTTGTATTTGGATTTTATTTCAGCGCAGAAGTAATCCACTAGTTTTTCATCAAAGTTTTTTCCTCCCAAAAAGGGATCAAAAGCTGTGCCAAGAACCTAATTTGAAGAAAAAGAATAGAATGTGAATTACTCAATCTGTTATCATCCATGTATCAAACATTTTCAGTACAAATGTAAAGACAAAGAGATGATCCTATCACCTAACATTCTTTAAGAATAATGTTGATGCTTAAGTATGGATTTACTACTGTTTCCAAGGCATAGCAAACAGCACTGCCAGGAATCAAAAGTTTCCACCCATCCAATCAAGTTATGTATTTCTCCAACAGACATTATAAAGAAACCTGACAGATATTAATTCCAATGTAACGTTTTGCAACCATGCATATATATATATTTTCCACTTCCATCTTTTTACTCTAGAATGCCTAGACAAATTTTATCTTTAAAAGTCATTTTTACTTCATTGGACAGATATTTTTCTTCACTTATCTATGTTTGCTGCCTGCTATTTACTGTCTCTTCTGTGTTCAAAAATAACCTAGGAGAATATATAGCACTCTGTTCATTTTTATTTTGATATTTATTTATTATATACTGCTCAAAAAAATAAAGGGAACACTTAAACAACACAATATAACTCCAAGTCAATCACACTTCTGTGAAATCAAACTGTCCACTTAGGTAGCAACACTGATTGACAATCAATTTCACATGCTGTTGTGCAAATGGAATAGACAACAGATGGAAAGCATAGGCAGTTAGCAAGACATCCCCAGTAAAGGAGTGGTTCTGCAGGTGGTGACCACAGACCACTTCTTAGTTCCTATGCTTTCTGGCTGATGGTTTGGTCACTTTGAATGCTGGCGGTGCTTTCACTCTAGTTGTAGCATGAGACGGAGTCTACAACCCACACAAGTGGCTCAGGTAGAGTAGCTCATCCAGGATGGCACATCAATGCGAGCTGTGGCAAGAAGGTTTGCTGTTCCTGTCAGCATAGTGTCCAGAGCATGGAGGCGCTACCAGGAGACAGGTCAGTACATCAGGAGACGTGGAGGAGGCCGTAGGGCAACAACCCAGCATCAGGACCCCTACCTCCGCCTTTTTGCAAGGAGGGACAGGAGGAGCACTGCCAGAGCCCTGCAAAATGACCTCCAGCGGGCCACAAATGTGCATGTGGCTGCTCAAACAGTCAGAAACAGACTCTATGAGGGTGGTATGAGGGTCCGACGTCCACAGGTGGGGGTTGTGCTTACAGCCCAACACGGTGCAGGATGTTTGGCATTTGCCAGAGAACACCAAGATTGGCAAATTCACCACTGGCACCCTGTGCTCTTCACAGATGAAAGCAGGTTCACACTGAGCACATGTGACACGTGACAGGGTCTGGAAATACCATGGAGAGCGTTCTGCTGCCTGCAACATCCTCCAGCATGAACGGTTTGGCGGTGGGTCAGTAATGGTGTGGGGTGGCATTTCTTAAGGGGGGCCGCACAGCCCTCCATGTGCTCGCCAGAGGTAGCCTGACTGCCATTAGGTACCGAGATGAGATCCTCAGACCCCTTGTGAGACCATATGCTGGTGCAATTGGCTCTGGTTCCTCCTAATGCATGACAATGCTAGACCTCATGTGGCTGGAGTGTGTCAGCAGTTCCTGCAAGACGAAGGCATTGATGCTATGGACTGGCCTTCCCGTTCCCCAGACCTGAATCCAATTGAGCACATCTGGGACATCATGCCTCACTCCATCCACCAATGCCACATTGCACCACAGACTGTCCAGGAGTTGGGGGATACTTTAGTCCAGGTGTGGGAGGAGATCCCTTAGGAGACCATCCGTCACCTCATCAGGAGCATGCCTAGGCGTTGTAGGGAGGTCATACAGGCACGTGGAGGCCACACACACTACTGAGCCTCATTTTGACTTGTTTGAAGGACATTACATCAAAGTTGGATCAGCCTGTAGTGTTTTTTTCCACTTTAATTTTGAGTGCAACTCCAAAATCCAGACCTCCATGGGTTGCTAAATTTGATTTCCATTGATAATTTTAGTGTGATTTTGTTGTCAGCACATTCAACTATGTAATGAACAAAGTATTTAAGAAGAATATTTCATTCATTCAGATCTAGGATGTCTTATTTTTGTGTTCCCTTTATTTTTTTGAGCAGTGTATGTATGTTCTGCCTTTTCTCTTGAGAAGTGAAAGCAGGATATATTGGAATATTCTCTCATTATATCATAATTAAAAAATCCTGTGAGGAAGATGAGGCTGAGAAGGAATAACTGGGCAAAAGTCACCAACTGATCCCCGTGGCTGAACGGTATGTTCAACCTACATTACAGATCTAATCCAACATGCACAGAATTGCCCTTCATTGGACCATGCATAAAATTGGACTTCATATAAAGGCAACCTTGCACTGATTTCTAAACTCTGTTTACCTTGAGTTTTCCTTTGTTAAAAGCACAGGCTGATACTTGAAATGCTGAATGGCCCATATCTATGAACACCACTATTCGTGGCTTCTCTTCTGCAATGGGAAGGTCCTGCTTATAAATCCCATAGTTCAGGGCAACTGTAAACAAAATGAAATAATTCAGTGTTGACTTGCGTGTGCCCAGTAAAATCCAAGTGAGGGATGATGCAGCTGTAATCTAACATATCTGAAGACCATCAGGCTGAGAAGTGCTGTGTTATTTACAGCCAGAACTAGAATATCAATTACATTAGCATAGGAGAGAAACAATGGAGAATTTGAACGTCTTGACTTGGAAATGTACACAACCAATCCAAATCTTGCAGTGCAAGTATTACATAGCTGTGGCAACTGATCTCTGCTAGACAGCAGATAGCTGTATTTTGTACCAATTGCAGCTCTTAGATGGTCTTCAAGAACAGTCCCAGTAAAGTACAGTGAGTATGTTAATTTGGCACATAAATGCAAGCTAAACTGAACAAGTTGAGGGTTTCAAATATTGAGATGCTTTACAGATAGTCCTTGACTTACAACAGTTCATTTAGTGACTGTTCAAATTTACAACAGCACTGAAAAAAGTGACATGACCATTTCTCAGTTACCACCTTTGTAGCATCTCCATGATCATGCGATCAGAATTCAGATGTTTGGCAACTGGTTCATACTTATGACCACTGCTGTGTCCCAAAGTCATGTGAAACCCCTTTTAATATAGTTTTTTATTAATTTATAATATGACATACAAAGAGAATACAAAAGTAAATATTAGGAAAATTAGGAAAGGAAAAAGGGAAGTGGAAGCAAGGGAAAAAGAAAAAAAAGGCATTGACTTCCGACTAATTTGGTGCAGTAAAATAAGGCACTAACACCTACCCTCAACTTTTTACTTTTTCGTAAGAATAGAAACTAGCCATGCCTATAACAACAAATCTATCTAATCGATATACCCCCAAATCAAAGTTTCACCTCAAGCACAAAGTTTAGAAGTGGTTTCCAAGTAGAAATAAAGGTATTTGTGTTTTTGTTTCTTTAATCAAAACAGTCAATTTAGCTATCTCTGCTAACTCCCATCAGTTTTTGCAGCCATTCATCCCTTGTGGAGATCGAGAGGACCTTCCATTTCTGTGCGTAAAGTAGTCTTGCTGCCATTAACATGTATAACATGCAACCTTCTGACGAGCAAAGTCAGTGGAGAAGCCAGATTCCCTTAACAGCCAAATTGCTACCTTATCAGTTGCAGTGATTTTACTTAACAATTGTGGTAAGAAAGGTCACAGGAGGGGCAAAATTCACATAACAAATGTTTCACTTAACAACAGAAATTTTGGGCTTAATTGTGGTCGTAAATCAAGAACTACCTATATTCCCATGTGGAATTCAACTTTCTGGTTTTTTATCTATAAAAGCCTCTTTAGTCTGGCTCCTAGGTAACTTCCGGACCACTTTCATGTGGAATCAACTCATCCAGTACATGTTTCCAGACAAAATTTGTAAACAGTTCCACATTAGTAAGAGATTAAGGGGCCTGGAGCAACAGTGTCTTTTTCTTGTGGCCCCATACCACCAAAATCAGATCAATGCCCATCATAAAGGCCTTTGGAAAACTACCGTATATACTCGAGTATAAGCCGAGTTTTTCAGCACATTTTTTGTGCTGAAAAAAAAACCCCTCAGCTTATACTCGAGTGACAGATTCCCCTCTGAAAAAACCCACCGTCATGTGAGAATGCTCAGACATGAAATGTATCCGCCCAAAAATAAGTGTGTGTGTATGTGGGGGGGGGGGATTTTAACAGAGGAAAGACGTAGGGAGAAGGCAAAAGTGATGGAAGATCCTTCAGGGGAAACTCACCCTTGGTCCAGATGAGCCCCCTCCCCTAAGGAAGCAGAGGCAGCCAGCAAGGGCAGGCAAACCCCACTTCGCGGACTCCATCCGTCCTCGCTCCCACCCACCCACCCACCCAAAGCCACGAAGTCCCCCAATTGCGCAGCCCAGAATCGCCCTCCCCTCAGGGGGCAGCAACGACGCCCGGCGTTTCCCGAGACA
The DNA here is from genome assembly GCF_049901715.1 of Pseudonaja textilis. Classification (NCBI taxonomy): domain Eukaryota; kingdom Metazoa; phylum Chordata; class Lepidosauria; order Squamata; family Elapidae; genus Pseudonaja; species Pseudonaja textilis. Next base: position 22,784,573 of record NC_141996.1, read on the forward strand.
AGAAGCTCCACCGTGCAATGAAAGCGCCCTGATTCACTAACCCAAAAGAAGATGATGATGACAGCGGAAGGCAGGAGTCACTCTCTCCCTTGCAAGAAAAAGCAAGAGCCGTTCTTATGATCTCTCTCTCTCTCTCCCGGAATACAGTCAAGCCCTTTCCAGCACGCGCGATCCGCCGCTGCCGCTTTGCACCTTGCAAATGCAAAAACCCCAGGATTTTGCATTTGAGAGAGAGAGAGAGAGAGAGAGAGAGAGAGAGAGAGAGAGAGAGAGGGAGGGAGAGAGATCATAAGAACGGCTCTTGCTTTTTTCTTGCAAGGGAGAGAGTGACTCCTGCCTCCCGCTGTCATCATCATCATCTTCTTTTGGGTTAGTGAATCAATTAAACCTTTCATGATGGTGAGATCGTTTCCCAAATTTCCCTTAAATCAGGGAAGAAATCAGAAACAAACCTTTGGACTGAGAATAAGCCTGTTCCTATGATGCCATTTTTGTTCACTGCAGTGTGAAAAGTGTGAAAAAAAAACCACTTCTTTTTCTTCATCTTCTTGTTCCCTATTTACTGGTCTCTTTCAAAGAGGAAATTGTGAACATCAAACTGATTCTCAACTGTCCTAGTGAAAGATTTAATTAGATAATAATTCCCTCCCCGTGGCATTTTTTAATGCCAAGAGTGAATGAAGTTAACTTGCAACTGAGTATTTATGCCATGTTAATTCATGCCATCTTGACACTAATGAAAGCAACATGCCTTTTTAGTTTAACCTACTGATGCCTCAATTAATGTAATTTTATTGGTATCTATTTTTATTTTTGAAATTTATCAGTAGCTGCTGCATTTCCCACCCTAGGCTTATACTCGAGTCAGTAAGTTTTCCCAGTTTTTTGTGGTAAAATTAGGTGCCTCGGCTTATATTCGGGTTGACTTATACTCAAGTATATACGGTAATAATGTTGCTGAGTATGCAGCATTTGTATTACTGTAAGGGATTATTATTCTATCATTATCTTGGTTTCAACATTGCTTTATTATTGAAAACTATTAAACGCACATGTAGATTATGCTAGAAATAAATGTGAAATGATCTTAAATTACTCACCTGCTGTCATATCATTCATTAGTCTGAGACAATTTAGCCCAACAACCTGAGCTGCATCAAGCAGTGATCTTCTTTCAGCATCAGTAAAAAATGATGGCACCTGAAGAAGGCAATTATAACCACGTAAATCAGATATTCATGAGGGAAATATTCTGTTTTAAAACTCAAATCCTCTGAAATAAGTCACATGATTTTAACTATGAAGTCATTCACAAGTACATTCACTTCTTGTGAGTGAAATAATTGTCCTTTAGGAACGTACTAAGCACTGCTTAAAATAAAAATTAAAACAAATTTTATTTTTCATTTTATAAGCAATTTTTTGGAAAAGTAGTTAACCTATTTCTAAAACAAACTAACTTATGGAAGAAAAAGTAGATTCATTTTTTGTTTGAGTCAGTGGAAAGGAGAATAATTTTGGAGGTATCATTAACATTTTTGTTTAGTAAGAATGCTTCTTTCTCTTCCGATCCGACTAGGAGAAAATAAGCTCTAAGACAGGGGTGTCAAACTGGAGTTCTTCGAGGGCCACATCAGCATTGTAGTTTCTGCTGGGTGACTTTGGGCCAGTAACTGTGTTCAGCTCAACTCACCATACAAGGTGGTTGTTGTGTGGAAAACAGGAGAAGGAAGAAGTATTGGGAATGTTTGCCGCCTTGAGTTATTTATAAAGTAATAAAGATGAGATAATAAATGAATAAATTGAAATCATTAGATATTACTTTTTACCTGTTTTGTATATTTTAAGTAGGACTTTTTGTTATTTTTCATTTTAAAGAATTTATATCCTATATAACCATGGGAGAGGGGCACTGTTTCATTCAGATGTTAAAAGTCAATTTTCTTTCACCAAGAGCACAACTGCAAGCATCCCATATAGTTGCAGTCCTTAAACTTTCTGGCTCCATGGACAGGCAGCAGCAGCAACACAGGGTGGTGGTGGTGGTGATGATTTTGTATGTGCAACCTAGCTCCTGCACACATACTAATGAAGTTTCATGTGCTCACCTACTATTTGCGTGACCCAATTCCCAAAAGGCTGCAGGCTGGATCACAGACTGAGGCTTAGGGACCCCTAATATACCTGTGCTGTCCAGACAGTTTAGAGTTAATGGGATTTGGGATAGTTACTTAGGAATTGTGAGCTGTCCCCTTAAGGGAATGCATCATGGTAAATGTAGTTAAAGGTATCCTGGGAAATGTAGTCCATGTCACGTGACCACATCTGCAATCCTGATTGGTCACTAAATTGACCCTTGTTGGGTTGGGGGAGGCTCCCTCACTCTTGTCAGAAAACCACCATACCATGCAGCTGCTTCAATCATCATGGGGTTGAGACCTTTTCATCTTTCTACTGTTCTTCTTAATGTCCAATCCTTTGCATATTTGTCTTGTAGTGTAGAAAGATGAAAAGGTCTGAATCCCATGATGATTGAAGCAGCTGCATGGTATGGTGGTTTTCTGAGAAGAGTGAGGGAGCCTCCCCCAACCCAACAAAGGTCAATATAGCAACCAATCAGGATTACAGATGCAGTCATGTGACATGGACTACATTTCCCAGGATACTTTTAACTACATCTACCATGATGAATTCCTTTAAGGGGACAGCTCACAAAGCCTAAGTAACTATCCCAAATCCCATTAACTCTAAACTGTCTGGACAGCACAATAACGTTCTACCCTGCCTTCAGATTCAAGTGATATTCAAAGTTGCTTACAGTGTTTGAGAAACTATTAGACAAACAAAAAGCTTCAAATTAAAATTTAGTCAATTTACTTACTGAAATAACACAATCCGTTACAGGTTTTTTGAGGTTATTTTCAGCTGTCTCCTTCAGCTTAGTCAGCAGCATAGCTGTTATCTGCTCCACACTAAATAAATGTTCTTCATCCATATATGTTACCTGCAGAAAGAGGGAAGTAAGCTATATACCATTTCAAATACTTCACTTACATTTTAGACACTGAATTTCCAACACTCCTCCCAAATCTTGTTTTGAAATAGAAAGCAAGTCAGTGCTTCTCTTGTTTCATCTCCACAATTTTTTCACAACTAGTTTTTGCCTAGGAAATTGTAAATATAATACTGACATTTTTACCTTTATTCCAACACTCCCATTTTTCATTGGAACTACACAGTAGCTCAAATTCTCTTTTTCCTTCTGAATAAAAGGATCATTATATGCACGACCATGGAATCTCTTGAAATTATATACTGTGTTGTCAGCATGTGTAATTAGCTGTAAAAAGGAGACAATAGTATCAGTGGTTAAAACAATTTCACACTTCATTTTCTATTGCTAATTAAAAATATAATAGTAAATGCATGGATGAAAGAAGAAATATTTCTAATTTCTGCCCTAATTATGTTTTATATTGAAGCAAATGTGGATCTGATTAAATTGCTGTAATTATGCTACCTCATAAGAATTGGGCAGCTATTCCCTTATATTTAAAGAAGTGTCGTAGGGACCCACTGGGCCACTATTTTCATTTTGATTTCACCAGTATCAAATGCCAAGAAAACACAAACACACACCTTGTGTGTTGCGGTTCGGTTCTTGATCGTGACTAAACACCTAGTGCCCTTTATATGAAGGCAGGATACTGGAAATATAACATATTTGGAAGACGCATTAAAGTTGGCTATTTTTATTATATGACATCTTGGATTTCTGATTTAGTTCTTGGATTTAAACAGTACAAAAGAACCAAGTATTTACTTTGTGCTTTACTCCAAAAATATCACTATTATGTTATTAATCACACCTTTGTGTAATTTGTATACCAAAGATACAAATACCATTTATCTTGCTCTTTTCAGAAAGCAACTTACCTGATTTTTAGCAGACACTCCAATTGCCCTGTTTTTGGACCCAAATGACACTACGGAACTGAAAAGTGATATAAAGACAACATCACTGGAAAGTTTATTCATATGACATAGAAAGATATAAAAGCACCAAGTCATTATATTTAGTATTTCCTTGAAAATTCTGAATAATTTACTAATAAACCAACAGTGCAAGTACCTTAACAGGAACAATTGCTAACATTACAGTTATTTTATTACATTTGATGTGTTAAAATTATTGAAGAACCTTAGCAGTAATGCAATTAGAAAAAAATATGAATTGGACAACCCTGACAATTTAAACTGTTTTAAGAGCTAGAATTCTCTACATTTGATCATAATTTAGAGCAGGTGTGTCAAACTGGCACGCCACGCCCAATCCAGCTCCACGAAGGGGAAAAATATTGCAAAACGTCATCTGACAGCAATGTGATCACACGAGTTTGACACCCATGATTTAGAGAAACAAGGAAGGATTTGTGGGCAACCCTCAACTAATTTAATTTTTTTTTAAAAGCTTAAAATCAAAAGACACCCCTGCTCCATGTATGCAAACAGTCCACTAGATTATAGAAGGCACAATCTGGGAATGAAATTTGGGTTGAATTTGTCTCCTTCATAATACACAGTGCTTATTCTTGTACAGCACTGATAAAACTATGCTATGTAATCTTCATTTAATTGATCATATGAAATAGTTTTTAAAAGCAAACTGGATAATGTCATAAAGAATAAATGAATGTTGTAATACTGTTTTCAAAATAGCTTTGTTAAAATTAAGCAATAAAAACAGTTTAGTCTGTTAAAATTTATTCTAAATTCAGTGAGTTTC